>NW_023425449.1:22706751-23306751 GCF_014108245.1 Pipistrellus kuhlii
AGATATCCCTCAAAATGTGTGCCCTTCCTTGGCCTGGTGTGTGAATGCAGACAATTCACGTGGCTGGGTACTATGGAATTAAAGCTGCTTATAAAAACCTTTTCCTGCTTATCTCTCTTAATGAAAAGGGCCAAGACACTGAAATAGTGAGACAATCCCCAGCAAAGATGATGGGCATTTATTAGAGAGGTGTTCCTTAAATGTCTCCAAATCACTGAGATCCAGGGTCCTCAAGGTTAAGAGAAGGCCAAGAATAACTAGCTCAGAGTAAGGCTTAAATGCTATAAATTAGCTGTATTTGTTAGAGTTCTCCAGAGAAGCAGAGCCAATACATATATAAAGAGATTTATTATAAGGAATTAATTCACATGACGGTGGAGGCTATTAAGTCCCAAGGTCTGCAAGGTGAGTTGGTAGAAGCTGGAAACGATGGAAAACCAGTGCTATAAATTCCATTGTAAGTCAGAAGGCCAGAGAGTCAAAGGAACCTATGGTGTGGTTCTGTTTCAAAAACTGTCAGGCATGAGACCCAGGAAGAGTCAATGTTTTCATTTGAATCTGAAAGTAGGAAAAAGCCAAGTCTGGTTTGAAGTCAGTCAGGCAGGAGGAATTCTCTTTCCTGGGAGGGTTAGCTATTTTGTTATAGGCAGGCCTTCCCCTCATTGGGTGAGGCCCACCCACATTAGGGAGGATCATCTGCTTTACACAATTTACAGATTTAAATGTTAATCGCATCCAAAAACATGCCTCTAGAAACTCCCAGAAAAGTGTTTTACCCAATATCTGGCACCCAGTGGTCCAATAAAGTTGACCCATAAAATTAACCACCACAGTATCTAAAGTTCCTTGTACAATGGTGGAAACAGGGCTGCATAGAGAAGTTTTCAATAAATAAAGGAATAAATGAAATCCTGATTAAAAACAAGCACAATGGCTTTTTAAATGATCCTTTAACAGGGACCTGGAAGAAATTAGAAACAAATAAATAACTATTCCTGTAGAAGCTAAAGATCACTTTGGGAGAGTGAGAAGGGGGAACTGATCTGAGGAATTTACTGTAAAGTATAGAGTTTTCCTAGGAGAGACTATGGCACAAAATCAACCATAGCAAACCACAGAATGAGAAAATCAGCTTGTGGCCAACCCAAAGGACAACTTTCTAACCACAAGCTGGGATGCCTGATGAGCTATAATTCTAGTGGTAATCCAACGTGGAAATGAAGGGGGAAAGGCATGTGTTTCATGCTCTATCTCTTAGTGGACATTGTTCTCAACAAGTCCTATAAGACAAAAGATAAGTGCGTGGAAACTAGGGAGGACTGTTAAACTTAATTTTCCCCAGAGAAATAAAAAGAACTCCTAATGGAAAAGAAGCTATAGACATGAAGGTGGCCTGGGGTATGTTTATCAACAGATCCTATCATTTTTACTTAAATACATCTGAATATTTTACAATTGTTCAGTGCCAGCTCATGAAAGACATTATGCCAATTAAAATAATTTATGTTGCTTTCACATAAAATAATTGTAAGGTAATGATAGTATCCACCTTACCAATGAGGGTAAAGGAACTTAGTAAAGTTAATGAGACATATATAAAGAACACTGGATCTATGATTCAAACTCAAATTCTACCATTCTAAAGTCAAAATATTTAGTAATGCTAGGTTTTCTTTACACCTGACACTTTGCTATTGCATGGAGTGTGACAAATGAAGATGCTTATTTCTATAGCTCTTTTTTTTTTTCTTTTAAAATCCTCAGTTAAGGATATTTTTCTATTGATTTTTTTTAGAGAGAGTGGGAGAGGGAAAGACATGCTATAAGAGAAACACATTGATTGGTTGCCTCCTGCACACACCCAGACCAGGGCTTGGGCTGGGGAGGAGCCTGCAACCAAAGTATATGTCCTTAACCTGAATAGAACCGAGGATCCTTCAGTCTGCAGGTCGACACTCTATCCACTGAGCCAAAACGGGCAGGAGCTCAAAAGCTCTTTGAAGACTTTTGAAATACAAGATACAAGGAATCTGGCCTCCTACATACCTGGATAAAATAAAATCTGTGTCTGTATTTTATCATCTGAATATACAGCAAAACAGAAAAATCTTCCCTAAAGTAAGTAACACTATGCCAAGTTGCACCTTTTATTGTGGTTAAAAAAGAAATTTTGTATTTGTTTGGCCCTAGTAGGAAAAGATGGAGGAAAACTCTCTCCTTACAATGTCTTAATTTCTTCTCCATCATTGAATTTATGCTACAGGCGCTTGTCTGTAGCCTTCAGTGGCTAAGAACAAGGGTTTTGGTACTATTCTAGAATAGAAGAGATTAACATGAAAACTAAACTTTTAGGTCCTGGATTGAGGAACTATGTCTACAAAGACTATTAATGGAAATGTTGTTTTCAATAAAAGTCAGTCCTACTCTGTTTGGCTCAGTGGATAGAGCATCAACCTGTGGGCAGAAGAGTCCTGGATGTGACTCTGGTCAAGGGCATGCACCTTGATTACCAGCTCCTCCAGGGGCCCTGGTCGAGCTTGTGCAGGAGGTGCAAGTAATCAATGTCTCTCTCTCTCAGATGGATATTTCTCTCTGTCTTTTGCTCTCTCTTCTACTCTCCCTAAATATCAATGGAAAAATATCCTCAGGTGAGGATTAAAAAACAAAAAGCCACAAAAATCAAATTCAGTACATTTTTAAATTTTTCATTACTTATTATATTATGTCTAGCAAGTCTAAAAATAATAGATTAATTCTTTAAGGATTAAAATAAAAAATGTAAGTTAATTATATTTGGAACTAGTGGCCCAGTGCACAGATCCTGCACTTTGAAAGAAAATTAATTAGAAGAAATATTTTAATATTGCTTTTCAGCTTTTCTCTATAATAGAAGTGCCAACCAAATTAATGATTGACAATGACAGATGGAAATACATATACGTGCGATTGGTACCAGTGAGAACTTTATACACTGAGTGGCCAGATTATTATGATCTCTGAATGCATAATAATCTGGCCAGTTAGTGTACTTCTCTTGAGTACCTCATTTATTTGATATCAAAGATGATATAAATCATGCATGTGATCAGTTTTCCTCTTTGTACTGACTAATAGAAAGCTCAGGGCAAATAGGTAGTTGGTCTCCAGCAAAAGTTTAGAATACTTTTGGTACCTATTTGAGATACAAATACACTGAGTGACCAGATTATTGTGCGTTCAGAGATCATAATTACCTGGACACTCAGTGTATGTATTGTGCATATACGAGTCAACGTTTACTTTTAAAATTGTCAGTGTGTGTCATATGTACCGGCCGGTAGGTCAGTTTGACTGTTGGATGAGCATTTGTTCACTTAGCCTTTTATATATGTAGATTTTTTTTCTCAAAGGCCCAGAATTTTAAATTAAATATTAGCTTTTTCAAATTCAGTGCATTTTAACAATTGATAAACTTAGGCAAGTTTCTTGTACCATTCTTGCAACGTTTCTGTTAGTTTGAATTTTATCAAAATAAAAAGTTTGGAGATAAAAGAAGAAACAAAATAAAGTAAATTATCTCTTCTCTAAAAAATAACTGGAGCTGGATACAGTTAATTTGAATATTAGCTGTCTCATTCACTAGGATTATTTTTAAAGATAACAATAAAAACTTCTAGAAAGAGTGAACAACTCTGTTTAATATATTCTAGAGTTCTTTCTAGCAGTGTTTTGTCAAAACAAAGCCTTTTCCCACTAGAAAATCTGTCAGAAAACCTAACCTCTCACCAGCTACTGTTTAATACCACTTCCTTTGTAATGTGCCCACCAAATAAACCAGAAAACCACTAATCTAAGAAATATGCATGATTGTCTAAGAAAATTATAATCGTCTAAGAAATTTCACTGTGTAAAAAAAATAACCATTGCTGTTAGCAAAATTATCATAAATAATAATAAGACCAACTGACACTTCCTTATACTTTCAGGCAATTTTAAGTTACTGTAAGATTGCATTTATATACATTCTTCAAAGCACAAAATTAAAGAGATGAGAATAGACCAGTGGTTGCCAGGATTAGTGCAGGTGGGGATGGGAGAGGGAGGTGGGTGGTTAAAAAAAGGTCAACTTGAGTGATCTTTGTGGTGATGGTAATGGCATTGTTCTGTATCTTCAGTGTGGTTGATAAAATTGCATAGAACTAAAGGCACAGGTGTGTCCTCAACCCCACTCACCCACCCACAAACACACAGGTATAGGTAAAATTTTACAATATAAACAAAACCACTGATTTTATTAATGTCAATTTCCTTAATATAATATTATGCTACAGGTTTGCAAGGTGTTACCATCAGAGGAAATTAGGTAATACTTGTCATTGATCTCTCTGTTTATTACTTCTTCCAACTACATGTGAGTTTATAATTTTTTCAAAATTAAAATAAATGGCAAACATACTACTTCATGTTGATTATCTACCTGGCTGCTAATAGTAACCTTTTGAGGGATATTTTTCTAGGCCATTTACATACATTTCAATGACACTTTGATCTCGGTCAAACTTCCAGATAGAATCTCCTACCTTTTAAACTAATAGAGAACTGCTGAACCCACCAGATAAACAAGTTTGGCAAATGTGGATGTGGTAGACCTGTCATTTGACAAATGAGGGAAAACTTCTCCAGGAAGAATAGGAGCAGATTGAGTGATTAGGGCTTCTTGATCATGTCCCGGGGAAAACTAGGTCATTGTTATCTGGTGTGACACCTAGCATAGCCTGCTTGGCCAGCCCGCCACCAACGGAGACTGTCCATAACGAGAGTCTGGGATCAATTAAGGAAAAGTGAACTTCTAACCCATAGGAACTGTCACGATGCAGTCCTGGCCTGGCTGATCTCTGGGTTTCCAGAGGTCAATCACAGGACTCTGTAGGTGACAAAGACCTCCCCTCTTTTCCTTCCTCTGTTGACTAAACTTGTGCCCTCAGAAGCCACACATTATTTCTAGAGTAAAAAATAAAAGAAGATAAATATAGTCTTGTTCAAGAATGAACCTCTCTTACCTAGAGCAATGGTTGCCATGTAATAGGTTTTCAATATATTTTTATCCAATATTCATTGAAATAAAACCTTAAAAGCAGTTCTAGCTCACAGTTTCCAATGTATATCCCAGAAAAAAGATCCATCATCTACCTGTTAAATGCTTACTATATATTATATCAAACATTGTCTTTACATATGTTAGCACCAGTCACCCCTTTTAATATTCTATACAATAGATAGTATCTTAAATGTCCATTTAATAGATGAGATCATTGAGGTACAGGCAGATGGAGCAACTTCCCAGGCCATACAGCTGTTAAGTGGCAGAACTGGATATAAATACAGCCAGAGCAATCTTGGGACTTATGGTTAAACCACCAGTTGTCTTGCCTCAGATGATTATGGGTGTGGTCATTTATTAGGCAGAAGTATGATTGTATTCAATGGTGAAGGCATCCATCTTGGTTTGGAGTGTAACCAAAATTCTCATATATATATATTTAAAAAAAAAAAAAGCGCCATTCTAACAGCTCTTTTAATGTGTATACCTATCCTCTGAAGTGGAAGTTATCAACCCTCGCTTATTAAATGAGGTAATGGGGGCAATGTGGGTAAGCGGCTTAAAATGACAACCCATTTTGTAAGTGCTGAACTCTTTCTGCATTGTATCTTTAAAGCCAGGCTCTTGGGTTTGCCATATACTGTTGAGTCTTGCATGTCAGCATCAACCTTGCATTAGCAAGAATTTTAATTCAATTTTAAGGTTTAACTCTGACTAATTACGTTAATTAAAATTTTTTGTGGTTCAATTTTCTCATCTATAATATACAGCTAATAATAAAACATGCACTTTCTATGTCAGTGGGTAGATGTGAAAAAAAGATGAGAAGATGCAAATGAACAGTCTTTGTCAGCTACATACTTATAGGCACATTTGAGTTACCACTATGGTTATTATTTTTCAGAATCATTTTTAATTCCTGGAAACAATGACAAAATGGAAAGTTTGTTGCACTATAACTTTGGGGCATTTTATATTTATGTTTGAGTTTATTTATTCATTTGTTCAACAAATGGGCTTTCAGTATCTATTATATTATAAGAGATGCACTACACTAGGTCCTGTAGAAAATACTAGATCCATAGGAAGTGTCCAGTAAATGTGGACTAAATGTAAAAAAAATAAAGCTCATTTTCCTTGGGATATTTATATTACTATTAAAAGATAATGATGAACATAGGGGTGCATATATTGTTTCTGACTGGTGTTTCAAGGTTTTTAGGATATATTCCCAGAAGTGAGATCACTGGGTCAAATGGCAACCCCATTTTTAATTTTTTGAGGAAATTCCATACTGTTTTCCATAATAGCTGCACCAGTCTGCATTCCCACCAGCAGTGTACTAGAGTTCTCTTTTCTCCACATCCTTGACAGCACTTGCTGTTTGTTGACTTATTGATGATAGCCATTCTCACAGGTGTGAAGTGACATCTCATTGTGGTTTTAATTTGCATTCTTCTGATGATTAATGACTTTGAGCACTTTTTGATGTCTCTTGGCCATTTGTATGTCCTCTTTGGAAAAGTGTCTATTCAGGTCCTTTGCCTATTTTTTAATTGGATTGTTTGTCTTCCTTTTGTTGCGTTATATGAGTATTTTATGAATTTTGGAGATTAACCCTCTATCAAATGTATCATTGGCAAATATGTTCTCCCAAAAAATGAAAAGAGAACCAAATATGTTAGGTTCCCTTTTCATTTTTTTTAAAAAAATATATTTTTATTGATTTTTTTACAGAGAGGAAGAGAGAGGAATAGAGAATTAGAAACATTGATGAGAGAGAATCATTGATCAGCTGCCTCTTGCACACCCCCCACTGAAGACGTGCCCACAACCAAGGTACATGCCCATGATCAGAATCGCCCTTCAGTCCGCAGGCTGACGCTCTATCCATTGAGCCAAACCAATTTCAGCTCCCTTTTCATTTTTTTAAAGAATACATTTTTATTGATTTCAGAGAGGAAGGGAGAGTTAGAAAATCAATGATGAAAGAGAATCATTGATTGGCTGCCTGTTGCACACTCCCTACTGGTGATCGAGCCTGCAACCTAGGCATGTATCCTTGACTGGAATTGAACATGGTAGCCTTCATTCAACAGCCAATGCTCTATCCACCGAGCCAAACCAGGTAGGGCTCCCTTTTCATTTTGATGGTGGTTTCTTTTGCTGTGCAGAAGCTTTTAATTTTTATGTAGTCCCATTTGTTTATTTTTTTCCTTTGTTTCTCTTGCACTAGAAGATGTATCAACAAAAATTCTGCTATGTGGGATGTCCCAAGATTTTATTGCCTATGTCTCCTTTTAGAATTTTTATGGTTTCACAACTTATATTTAAGTCTTTTATCCATTTTGAGCTTATTCAAAAATTGTAGTCTGATTTCATCTTTTGTGTGTGTCTGTCCAGTTTCTCCAATACCATTTGTTGAAGAGACTGTCTTTACTCCATTGTATGTTTTGCCTCCTTTGTTAAATATGACCGTAATGGTATGAGTCAATTTCTGAGGTCTCTGTTCTGTTCCATTGGTCTATATGCCTGTTATCATGCCAGTATCAGGCTGTTCTGATTACAATGGCTTTGTAGTATAGTTTGATATTAAAAGCTGTGTGAAATTTTCACAATGGAATACTATGAAGCTATAAAAAAGAAGGATATTTTACCCTTTGATACAGCATGGATAGATTTGGAAACTATTATGCTAAGTAAATAAGCCAATCAAAGAAATATAAATATCACTATATTAGGAATTTAATGAGCAAAATGAATTGACCAACAAAATAAGGCCCAAGACGTGGAGGCATGGAAAAGACTGATATCATGGAAAGAAGGAGGAAGAAGAAATAAACCAAAGAACTTATATATTTATATGCACAGCTCATGGACACCAACAATAGTGTGGTGAAGGCCTGATGGACAGAGGGGGATGAAAGAGGAGGGAATGGGGGACATCTGTAATACTGTCAACATTATCATTAAAGATAATGATAATGAGGCCTGGCAAGTGTGGCTAAGTAGGTTAAGTGTTTTTCCATGCACTAAAAGGTCACTGGTTTAATTCCCATTAGGGCACATACCGATCCCCAGTAGGTGTGTGTGGGAGGCAACTGATCGAAGTTTCTTTCTCACATTGATGTTTCTCTCTCTCTCTCTCTCTCTCTCTCTCTCTCTCTCTCTCTCTCTCTCTCTCTCTCTTGCCCTTCCTTTCTCTCTAAAGTCAATACAAAAGGAACCCAAATTGAACCACACCAAGACACATCATAATTAAAATGCCAAGGGCAAAAGACAAAGAGAAAATCTTACAAGCAGCAAGAGAAAAACAGTTACCTAGAAGGGAGCACCCATATGATTATCAGCTGATTTCTCAACAGAAACTATGCAGGCAAGAAATATTCAAAGTGATAAATAGCAAGAACCTACAGCCCAGCAAAGTTATCATTTAGAATTAAAGGGCAGATAAAGAACTTCACAGATAAGAAAAAGCTAAAAGAGTTCATCATCACCAAACCAGTATTATATGAAATGCTGAAAGGTATTCTGTAAGAAGAGAAAGAAGAAGAAAAAAGTAAAGATAAAAATTATGAACAACAAGTACATATCTATTAACAAGTGAATCTAAAAGTCAAGTGAATTAAAAATCTGAGGAACAGAATAAACTGGTGAATATAATAGAATCAGGGGCATAGAATGGGAGTGGTTTGATAATTCTCAGAGGGAAATGGGTGTTTGTATGAGGGTTACAGAAAGATACTAGACAAAAATCATACAACTATGGATGAGGACAGTGGGGGGAGGTAAGGGCAGAGGGTAGGGTGGGAACCAGGTGGAGAGGAGCTATGGGGGGAAAAAGGAGAAACAAACAAAAATAAAAAAAAATAGTCAATACAAATATTTTAAAAAAGAGATCATGATAATGAAAGTAAATGTTCTAAGTAGAAGTGTAGGTTTCAGTAGATCATTAAGGAATTACATGGACTTTGTTAAATTAGGATTGTCCAGTTGACTCTATGGAAGAAGTAGACTTTACCCTAGATAATAAAGACCCATCTGATGTGTTTACTTAGGCAGAAATTATTTAGGAGAATGATATTTCAAACTTAATTCCATTTTTAAGTGCCTCGGACCAAGAGATTTTCAAAGATTCTGTTCTGACTTATTAGGCTGGGCTGAGGCCAGAGAAGCTGTGTTTTTAAGAAGTATTGCAGATAATTCTTATGATCAAGTAATTTTGAGGAAATTAGTGTTGAAAAGATAGGTCCCCCCCCCCCCCCCCATTCAGCCAAGATAATCTTAGAGAAAGACTAGGAACAAACATTTGGATAAGAACATTCAAAGTGTAGGTTTAAGTATGCAGGGTATTAAACTCGCCCAGTTTTGTTCAGAGTTTGACTCAATCATTAATCAATATTTCATAAAAATTACTATAAACTTACTGTAGTGCTTACCCTTACCACCATCCATGTCTTCTCTCTCTCTCTCTCTCTCTCTCTCTCTCTCTCTCTCTCTCTCTCACACACACACACACACACACACACACACACACACAAACAGCAGTATGCTAGGCTGTGGGTATTCAGAATTTCACGATCTCACAATCTCTACATAAAGTCAGACAATCAAATCAATTACTATTATTATTAGAACAATGACAGGGTTAAGCAGAGAGATCTGTGACTTCAAAGTCTACTACTAATGCATGACCTTGCAAATCACTTAGCCTTTGTCTCAACTACATTGGACTAGAAGAACAAATCAGCCTAAAAATTAGAAAATTCTTGTGGTGATGTTTTAAAACTGCTAATAGCAAGGGGTTATTTGCAAACAAAACTAAATGTTTTCCATGCAATTCACAGGTGTTAATTTACACCCTTTATATGGTGAGCACTGAATTTCTTAGCATCTTTAAAAATAACCACTAATTCTCTGTAGGCAGAACTGTATTCTCTAGAGCTGTTTTTTTTTTTTCAATAACATTTATTTTAACAATAACATGCTTAGTCTGCTGTGAAAATACAGCTCCCCTGATTAGGCAGCCAGCCCAGTCAAACATTGTTTAGGGTTATAATTATGGCTGTTTAATTGTTGAACAATCCCATAATAGCTGCAAAAGAATTCCAGATTGTTTCCATGCAGAATTTAAAACTTGTTTTCTTCTCTTCATCCTTTTCATCTTTAAAGGAGAACTCAGAATGTCTAGTCTGAAGCTCCAGAGTACAATTAATCCCCCCACAAAACGCATTGAGACGAGGAGGCTCCCTTTGGGTTAGAGTAAGAAGCTGTTGCCATGATTTGTTTTAATTTGATAAACACAGAGAGAACTGTTCTGTTCTGGGACCTCTTTCCCCCCACTCAGAAAGGGGGTGTTTATGTACAGCTGTGGGAAATTACTCACAAGAGGTTTAAACAGTGGAAAAAGAAAACATCCTCTCTTCTTTTTGGAACCACCCAGCCCACCAAAGTTTCCAGACGTAGCCAATCAAAAGACAGATTATGGTTCACTGAAAACTCCTCTTGAAAAATGGAGACCCAGACTCCATCAGGGCAGCGAAAGGTCTGAAGGGCTGACAGAGTGGCATTTGCCACAACAGAGGGATGGCAAGGCAAACTCCAGAGGGATGGCAAGGCAGAAGCTCCATTTCAGAAACAATTTGCAGATTGGATACGCAGATAGGCAGAGCCACGGTGACCAGAGTTGTATAAAATGTGTAATGGGGTAAAACTACTGCACTGTGGTTCCTGCAGGGCCATTAAACTCTCTTTTTGCCAACAATGAATAAAATCTAGATTTTTCTCACTTTTATTCTGTACAAACATTTGATAAAGAATAGAATGATCTCTTGTTTCAAATTTCATTTCAACTCAAGCAAATTTTTATACAGTTTATTTTGCTTAGTTTTATGGTTCAATTAGTTTACATTCAATATGATTTTGCATTAGTTTCAGGTGTGCAGCAGAGTGGTTAGGTAACCATATACTTTTAGAAAGTGATCCCCCTGATGTTTCCAATACCGAAATTGGCACCATACATAGTTATTACAATATTATTGACTATATTCCCTATGCTGTACCTTACATTCCCATAACTATTTAATTATTTTGACCTGTGCAAAATAGAAGCAGAGAATTTTGGTTAAAAGATCCTAGAGTTACTTTCTCAACAATATCTTGAAATGAGTGGTTACATTTTTAATACATTAATTACTAGTTATACCTTTATTACTTCAAATTAATTATGAAGAGTTATAATTTATGGACTATTTTAAAATACAGTATATATATATATATATATATATATATATATATGTATATATATTTAATTTTATTTATTTATATTTTATTGATTTTTTACAGAGAGGAGGAGAGAGAGATAGAGAGCTAGAAACGTCGATGAGAGAGAATCATCGACCAGCTGCCTCTTGCACACCGCCTACCGGGGATGTGCCCGCAACCAATGTACATGCCCTTGACGGGAATCAAACCTGGGACCTTTCAGTCCACAGACCTACCACTGAGCCAAACCGGTTTTGGCTAAAATACAGTAAATATTGATCCACTTGCTAAGACCTATAGTGAAACACATTTAATATTATGAGGAGGATGGATTTTAAGCTTTAAAAATATTTAACACTTTTTTCTATTACTTTTCAATTTTCATAACTTCTTGAGAAGTGAGTCCTAAGGCAGAGTTCTGAGACAGTCTAATAAATAATAAATATATTAGATATAAATACATATATTATTTTGTAAGTACAGAATCAAATTGTAATGTATTGTGTTATTGTATTTACCTATTACAATGCCAAAAAAAAAAAAAGAGCAAAAATATAGACAGAAATTTTTATGTTTGTTTTCTGAAGTAAAATTCGCCAAAATAACTTCTATCAGAATATTCTTTGTAGAGCTGTCATGGCCATATATTTCTGGAAAGAATATTTAAAGAAAACTTTCCTATGTGAATGCTCTAATTTAACTGAACTTTGTTAAATCTTCCTTGAACTGATGAATATAAGAGAATAAGTGACAAAACTTAGAACTTCTTAAAACATTGGTATGCTGGCTTTAAATATTTTCTCCAAATTGTTGTGAAGACATCAACCTCAGGTTTGATTCTTAATTTGTTTCCATCTCATTTAGTTCTTTTTCTGGAGATTCTTCCTTTTACTTCATTTGGGGGTTGTTCTTTGTGTCTCCATTTTAACTTTCTTTTTGTGTTTGTTTCTGTGTATTAGATGGAACTGCTATGACTCCCAGTCTTTGTGGGGTGGCCTTATGTATTAAGTGTCCTGTGGGACCAGTGGTGCAATCTCTTTGATCTTCTCAGCTGGATGCTCTAGGAATGTTCCTTTCATGTGTTATATGGGCCCTCCTGTTGTAATTGAGTCTTTTTTATTTTCATCCCATTCTTATTTGGGATCTCTCCTACATTGGCTGAGTGTGAGGCTCAAATCTGACTATATTCTGCAGACTGTTGTATAGGTGTTTTGTTTCAAACCTGTTCTTAGAGCAGCATCTTTCTGCCCTGTGGTGTGAGAAATAGAAGTGACATTTGCTTTTTGACTTTTTTCTCTTCTGTTTTATCCAAAGGTAACCCTTACACTGCAACATCTTTAGCAAAAACACTTTCTGATACAGGGAGATTTTCTAATAAATGCTGGTGATCATTTCTAGCAGAAGCTAAGTCTGAGGAACCATGTAACAATCCATTCAAGCTAGCCCCTGTTCTGAAAAGAAGACATTTGTTTGCAGACAACACCCTCCAGATGCAAACACTGGACACCTAAATTCACTCCTCCAAGTCTCCATAATGCCTAGCAACTGCACAGCCACGTCTAATCAGACAACAGCTTCAGTTGCCCATGGATCAACACCCACTTCTCTTTCAAGTTTCTTGTTTTCATATTTTAAAATGTCATTGAGGCTATATAATTTTTAATATATTTTTGTTGATTTCAGAGAGGAGGGGAGAGGGGAAGAGAGAAAGCATCAATGATGAGAGAGAATCACTGATTGGCTGCCTCCTGCACACACCCCACCAGGGATCAAGCCTGTAACCCAGGCATGTGCCCTGACCAGAACTGAACCTGGGACCCATCAGTCCACAGGTTGATGCTCTATACACTGAGCCCAAACCATCTGGGGTTAATAAAAATATTAAATATAGGGTCGGCAACTAGGTAATTGCGTGTTTCACACAACTATGGCTTCAATTGAATTTTTAGGTTTGCAGACGTAGTACAAATGTAAAACACATTTTGTTATTTGATAGTTGGCTATTCAGCTGTTAATCAGTAAAAAAAGTTTTTTGATCTGTTTTGTAGTTTTCGTTTGGCGTTCGTTGAAAAATGAAAAATCAAAAGGAACATTTTCATCATATTTTGCTTTTTTATTTCCGCAAAGGGAAAAACGCATCACAAGCTCATAAAAAGTTATGTGCTGTTTATGGTGACGAAGCCTTAAAAGAACGGCAGTGTCAAAATTGGTTTGCCAAATTTCGTTCTGGTGATTTTTCACTCAAAGATGAAAAACGCTCTGGTCGTCCAGTTGAAGTTGATGACGCCCTAATCAAAGCAATAATCAATTCGGACTGTCACAGTACAACACGTGAGATTGCAGAGAAGCTTCATGTATCACATACATGCATTGAAAATCACTTAAAACAACTTGGCTATGTTCAAAAACTCAATACATGGGTTCCTCACGAACTGAAAGAATCACAGTTAACGCAACGCATTAGCAGCTGCGATTTGCTAAAGAAACGTAATGAAAATGATCCATTTTTAAAACGACTGATAACTGGCGATGAAAAATGGGTTGTTTACAACAATATCAAGTGGAAAAGATCGTGGAGCAGGCCAGGTGAACCAACTCAAACAACATCAAAAGCTGATATTCATCAAAAGAAGGTTTTGTTATCAGTTTGGTGGGATTACAAAGGAATTGTCTACTTTGAACTCTTACCACCCAACCGAACGATCAATTCTGATGTCTACATTGAACAACTAACGAAATTAAACAATGCAATTGAAGAAAAGCGGCCCGAATTGACAAATTGAAAAGGTGTTGTGTTCCATCATGACAATGCAAGGCCACACACATCTTTGGTCACTCGGCAAAAATTAATGGAGCTTGGTTGGGATGTTTTGCCACATCCACCATATAGTCCTGACCTTGCACCATCTGATTACTTTTTGTTTCGATCTTTACAAAACTCCTTGAATGGTAAAAATTTCAATAATGATGATGATGTCAAATCGTACCTGATTCAGTTTTTTGCTAATAAAAACCAGAAGTTTTTTGAATGTGGGATTATGATGCTGCCTGAAAGATGGCAAAAGGTCATTGATCAAAATGGGCAATACATTACAGAATAAAGTTATTTAGTTCCATGAAAAAATTGTCTTTGATTTTCTTTAAAAATCCGCAATTACTTAGTTGCCGACCCTATATATTTTTAAAAATTATGTTATATTTTTGTTTTACTTTAATGTTGTATTTCTACAATACTATAGGGTGAAGACCCCAGTCTTGGATTTGTGACTGCCTTATGCAGCTTTTACATCTATGGTAGTTATGTCTCTCTTTAATGTCCACTGAGGATCTGAGCAGAAATAGAAAGGATACTAAAAGCAAACCATGTAGAAGTAGCCTATATGGCATAATTATTCTGGATTCCATGGGCTTAAAAAAGTCCATTCATGACTAGAAAATGAACATTTCTTATCCAAAAGGTTGCAGCTGTTACATTCTCGTGAGAATACACAAAACAAGACCTCTCCATTCCAGGTTTTCCTGATTGCCTAACTTTAATGATTCAGAGATAAAATCCCAAAATAGGCATTTATAAAGGCAAGGAGGAGAGGAAAAAATCGACTCAAAACTGCAGTTGTAGCTCTCAAGCTACAAACCCGTAATCTATTTGCTTTCTAATTTTGCCAGTTTGCCTAAGTGATAGTTTGTGCCAGTCAAAACAGTCACAGGCTGTACAATATATTTTATTCTGTCTACACTTGTGGTTATTTCTGAAAACCAGAACAACAAATAAATCAAATAAGGAAACCAGAAAACTTAAGCCTGCAGATAAAAGATAACACAAAGTAAGAGGAGACGATGTCTTTTCTCAAGATTGTCAACATCTGCCGAAGCCGGTTTGGCTCAGTGGTAGAGCGTCGGTCTGTGGACTGAAGGGTCCCAGGTTCGATTCCGGGCAAGGGCATGTACATTGGTTGCGGGCACATCCCTGATAGGGAGTGTGCAAGAGGCAGCTGGTCGATGTTTCTCTCTCATCGACGTTTCTAGCTCTCTATCCCTCTCTCCTCCTCTCTGTAAAAAATCAATAAAATATATTTAAAAAAAAAAAAAAAAAAAAAAAAAAAAAAAAGATTGTCAACATCTCCATGGACTCAATTTTCAAAGTGGATTTTCTCTAAGCAGGGTTTGGATTTGCCAACATGCGATGAGGATATACCGTATTTTTCAGACCAAAAGACGCTCAGGACCATAAGACGCACCAGTTTTTAGAGAAGGGAAATGAAGAAAAAAAGATTCTGAAACAAATAGTGTCCTAAAATATTTTATGTGCATTAAAACCCAACATCACAGTCATAAACACATGTAATCAACCCTGTAAAGTAAACAGCAGCATTTAGAACCATTTTAGAGCCGGGCAAGCACACAGAGACCACACAGAGCCGGGCAAGTAAAAAAACTTTTTTTAAAAAGTATATATGTAGGCTATATTTGGACCATAAGACGCAGGGACTTTCCCCCCCCACTTCTGGGGGGGAAAAAGTGCGTCTTATGGTCCGAAAAATACGGTAATACTCTACTCACGGATTCTCCAAGGAAGGATATAAAGTGTGTTGTAATTTTTTCACTTTCCCAGAGATGGGTAGAGCCAAGAGGAAGGGGTGAAAGAAAGTGGGCAAAAGATTGTGGGAGTAAAAGGGAACTTGTTGGATCCGATCCAGTCATCTTCAAAAGGTACCCTCTTCCAAACAGAACAAACCTTCAGGGTTAGATTATGCAAAGCCCCTGCTTCCCAGCACCCCTGAAAACCTGCCACCCCCATCCATTCAGAGTTGAGGATTAAGAAAACCAAGGGAATGAAAGCATCTATTTATCCCTGGTCCATGTCAAGAATTGTTCTTCTGGGCTGGATCTCATGGTTCTTTTGGTGGTGTGAGATCTCTTTTACTTTTTTTTTTTTTTTTTGAAGGGATGGGTCCTCATCAGCAGACATTTCTGTATTTATTTTTCAGTGAGGATGCCTAATTGTATAACTCCTAGCTAGGTTTCCCTTGCCAACTGATAGGCATCAGAGTTGAAAAAGATCTAAGTCATTTTATCCTAACTCCAGACAGTGAGAATTTTGCCTTTAATATGCAAGACAAAATATCCACCCCTTCCCTCGGGAGATTAGCTTCTACAATCCAATCAGTTCACAGTGCCAACACATTTTCTCTGGCATTCAATTTACAATCAACATCATTGTTTCTCTTAATTCCATTATCACAAATTAGGTGTTTACTTTCTCTCTCTTTTTTTTTTCTTCAAATTTTAATCCACTGATAAATTTAATCCCTTTTTTCCTCCCCAAATATACCCACTTATTTAATTAATTTTTTCCCTAGAATCTTGAGTTTATTTGCTCACGTTTGTTATTCTTTGCATGATCTGTATCTCTTTGATATGAAGATAATGAAGGCTCCTAATTTTCCAGCTTGGCACATTTCATTAATAGCCATGCATGCCGTGGAATTAAGTAGAGAACTGAGACACTTTAATATTTTCCAAAAACTCAGCCTTCCTCAATATTTTGCTCCTCTTTTCCAGAAGTTTCTGGAAGAGCAGTTAGTGACTGGAATTATGTCAGCAATTCCCAATTGTCTCAGCTTTTAATTGCATGCTTGTGTGTACGTGTTTGCATGTGTCACATTTTCTGCTGTGGAAACTCTGGCTCAGATGATGATATGAGAAAAGCATTCCGAGATAAGAAGTAGGAGGAGAGGGACAAACGCTACAATAAAGAACTTGGGGGCTGAAGAAACTCAGGTACCCGGAAACCTCACTCCCTGAAGAGAGGGACCCTTTTCAGGCTGAGGTTAACTATTGTGGACCAGCGCTGCCCCGTGCACACATGGGACTGAACTCTCTACAATAAGGCTTGGCGCTTCCAAGATTTTATTTCTCTATTGCCTAAGGCTCTGGCTTTGTTCCTGCCCGGACTTGTCTCTCTTTCTTCAGATTACTTGGCTTATTTTGGCTGGCAATCACATTTGCCTGTCCAGTTCACCATGTAGATTCAAGTTTCCTCTTTATAACCTTTTTCTAGCCTGCTTGTCTAAGGCAGCAGCCCCTGTTTCTTAATCCTGCCCCCTGATTAAACCATCTTCTGTTGCTCCTTACTTTCCTGATGATCCAGTACAGAAACCTGCCCAAGCTCCACCTTTTTCCTACATCTCCAATTATTTGGTTGTCAAGACTGCCTATTCATCCACATTTACACTCATTTATAGAAGGCCACATACCTGACCCAAAGTAACCATCTTACATTGTTCTTTAAGGGAGTTTTGTAGCTATTTGACTCTCACAAACATCAAAAAAATCCTTTATGTGTTCTGTATGCCTTGCAAAACTCCTGCCTAGCCCCATAGTCCAATTGCTTTTCCCTGACTCACTCTCTGCTCCAGCCATGTTGGTTTTTCTTCAGTTCCTTTGTAATTTTTAAAGAAACTTAATTTCAGGCAAGAGAGAACAACTGTATTTTTTTTACACTTGAAAAGGGAGAAATAGGGAGTGCATTTTATAGCAAAATGGAGGAGCATGCTTGGAGCACACATAGAAACTAACAGAGCATTGAATCTGCCACTGTCCCATTCCTCTCAGATAGCACTAGAGTCTGTAGGCTATCTGATGAACCACACAGCAGCTGTCTTAAATGAACTCTGGACATCCATGTGTTACCAACTGATTTAAGCTTTAAAATCTGGACTTAGAGGGCTGATTGACTAAGGAATGTTTTGGTAATCTAGTCCTTGCCTCTGGATCAAACAGAGAAAGGATTCCTCACTGTCTCCACAGGCATATTGAGGTAGGGAACCTAATTCCCCCAAATCCTCATATATTGATTATTCCTCCAAAATAAGGAGGGGAGATGACTGATGGACATCTCCCCAACAACCCATCAATCAAACCAGCCGGCCAACAAAACAACCAACAGCAACCACTAAACATTAGTTATCATGCTCAGGATATGCCATTCTTAACACTTGAGACATTATATTACTTTGTGATCATCTCCTCTGTCGCTTTTATGTTATTTTTTCTGTAGGTCTTTTTTTCTAAAAGTCTACATTTCTGAAATCTATTTTCCTCAGAAGTCTTAGGTTGCATTATTCTGCAGGTTCCTTTGATAGCACAGGTTGTTGTAATATTTTCTTAGACTGGGCTCCCTGGAGGCTGAGCCTGAAACCTTAATTCTTTTTTAAATTTTTTATATATTTTATTGATTTTTTACAGAGAGGAAGAGAGAGGGATAGAGAGTTAGAAAAATTGATGAGAGAGAAACATCGATCAGCTGCCTTTTGCACACCCCCTACGGGGGATGTGCCTGCAACCAAGGTACATGCCTTGATTGGAATTGAACCTGGGACCCTTCAGTTTACAGGCGACACTCTATCCACTGAGCCAAACCAGTTTTAGCATGAAACTTTAATTCTTAAAAAAGTGATATATTAGTGGAAAAGTACATTAGGATAAAGGAAGAGAAAGTGCTGAACAGGAAAGTGGTCTCAGATAAAGTCTAGCCTTGGCCTGATTCATAGGGGAAGGTCTTTGAATCATTAACCATTAGCTGCGTTGTCCCAGTTGAGTCAAGAGGTTAACTCTTTATAAGCCACATCAGTTCATCATTGGCTTTGAACTGTGCCCAGGCTGTGGACATAACTGCAGTTGAAGCAGCTGATAGGTATGGGCACACTCTCCATAGAAGTGGGCCATCTGTGAGACATTAGCAGCTGGGAAGGGTGTCCCAGGATATTAAAAGGGACATCACAATATTTACTATAGAACTCTCCAACTATTCAATTTATTATTTTATTGCTTGTGTTTCTAAACAGATCAGCAAAAGAGCAACACTATAAAACTAACCCTGAACCAATCCCTTAGCTTTTCCTTATTTCTCCAATGAGTGAAAAAGATTGAGGCAGGATCATGCTAAACTTCTGGGCAGAACAGATATAATTCAAACAACTAAACACTTTACCTAACTAACCACAAACATGGATACTTAGAAAACACACATCAATAACTCATTTATGACCACCATCACCCCCGCATTTTAGATGTTGACTGTTATGTTCAGGCATGAACATGGAAAATAAACTGTGGTGTTTTTCTGCAAAATCAATTAATCCTTGCACATAGGCCCCTAAACATTGAGCCAAGTGTTATTATTCAGGAAACATTTATGATAATAACTAGAGGCCTGGTGCACAAAATTTGTGCACTGGTGGGGGGAGGGTGGTGGTGATGGTGGTGGTGGTGGTTGTCCCTCAGCACAGCTTGCGCCTTCTCATAGTCTGGGACCACTTGTTCCTTACTGCCCATCTGCTCTCTGCTCCTTACCATTTAGCTTGCTGCTGCTTAGCACTGTGCTCATCAGCCATGAGCCCGGCTTCTGGCTGAGTGGCACTCCCCTTGTGGAAGCCCACTGATCACCAGGGGGCAGCTCCTGCATTGACCATTTGCTCCCTGGTTGTCAGTGTGCTTCATAGCGACCAGCCATTCTGGTCATTCCACCATAACAATTGTTTAGGCTTTTATTATATAATAATAGATATCATTAATAGTGACAAAAATGATAATTTTGTAGTTTTATGTTAAGTCCTTTATATACATTAACTCATTTAATTGCCCCAAAATACTCTATGAGCATATAGGTATTATTATTATTTTTAAAATATATATTTTTATTGATTTCAGAGAGGAAGGGAAAGGAAGAGAGAGATAGAAACATCATTAATGAGAGGGAATCATTGATTGGCTGCCTTCTGCACATTAAACCAAGTCCACAACCCAGACATGTGCCCCTGACCAGAATTGAACCTGGGACCCTTTGGTCCACAGGCTGACATTCCATCCATTGAGCCTAACCAGCAAGACTCTATGAATTATTATCTCCATGTAACCATTGAGGAAACCGAGACAAATACAGATTCATAACTCAATAAAGAGCATACAGCTAGTAAGAGATGAAGCAGAAATATATGTGTTTTCCCTCCAGAAGATTGCAGTCCATTTTGACTCTGAATTAGAGGGTCAATGGAGTCAGTATCTATTGTAAATATCTTATTTTCAAATCTGTGTATCGAAATCTCAAAGGATAATAACCCTCTGCCCTTTGGGGGTAAAGATGTCACAAATCAGCCACCATCAGTGGGGCAAGCTTTAATGTAGTGGCATGGATTCTACACTAAATACATTTCTCTTTGCTCAGGTTTCTTTCATACTTACCATCATGAACATACATGAGTGGCCCATAGACCAAAATTAAACTAATTGGTTTACTCAAGAAATGAAAATCTCATTAATACAAAAATGTTCCAGTACTTTGCTGATCTTATATAGGTACTTTAAATAATGAAGCAACCATTTTGCTACTTTTTTTGTTTTATTCTCACGTATTCCCCCCACCCCTGCCTTTTAGGTTCCAGATCACACATTTCATATCACATGTCTGGATACATCATGAAGTTGGGCCAATCATAGGATTCCATCCACCTGACCACAGACAATTGGTTAAAAAATAGGAATGTGACATCAGCAGGATCATTTATGTTTCTTCCCTAGGACTTTTCTATTGGGTCGGCAACTAAGTAATTGCTGGTTTCACACATATATGGCTTCAGTTGAATTTTTTAGGTTTGCAGACGTAGTACAAATGTAAAACACATTTTGTTATTTGATAGTTGGCTATTCAGCTGTTAATCAGTAAAAAAAGTTTTTTGATCTGTTTTGTAGTTTTCGTTTGGCGTTCGTTGAAAAATGGAAAATCAAAAGGAACATTTTCGTCATATTTTGCTTTTTTATTTCCGCAAAGGGAAAAACGCATCACAAGCTCATAAAAAGTTATGTGCTGTTTATGGTGACGAAGCCTTAAAATAACGGCAGTGTCAAAATTGGTTTGCCAAATTTTGTTCTTGTGATTTTTCACTCAAAGATGAAAAACGCTCTGGTTGTCCAGTTGAAGTTGATGACGCCCTAATCAAAGCAATAATCAATTCGGACTGTCACAGTACAACACGTGAGATTGCAGAGAAGCTTCATGTATCACATACATGCATTGAAAATCACTTAAAACAACTTGGCTATGTTCAAAAACTCGATACATGGGTTCCTCGCGAACTGAAAGAATCAGAGTTAACGCAACGCATTAGCAGCTGCGATTTGCTAAAGAAACGTAATGAAAATGGTCCATTTTTAAAACGACTGATAACTGGCGATGAAAAATGGGTTGTTTACAACAATATCAAGTGGAAAAGATCGTGGAGCAGGCCAGGTGAACCAACTCAAACAACATCAAAAGCTGATATTCATCAAAAGAAGGTTTTGTTATCAGTTTGGTGGGATTACAAAGGAATTGTCTACTTTGAACTCTTACCACCCAACCGAACGATCAATTCTGATGTCTACATTGAACAACTAACGAAATTAAACAATGCAGTTGAAGAAAAGCGGCCCGAATTGACAAATCAAAAAGGTGTTGTATTCCATCATGACAATGCAAGGCCACACACATCTTTGGTCACTCGGCAAAAATTAATGGAGCTTGGTTGGGATGTTTTGCCACATCCACCATATAGTCCTGACCTTGCACCATCTGATTACTTTTTGTTTCGATCTTTACAAAACTCCTTGAATGGTAAAAATTTCAATAATGATGATGATGTCAAATCGTACCTGATTCAGTTTTTTGCTAATAAAAACCAGAAGTTTTTTGAACGTGGGATTATGATGCTGCCTGAAAGATGGCAAGAGGTCATTGATCAAAATGGGCAATACATTACAGAATAAAGTTATTTAGTTCCATGAAAAAATTGTCTTTGATTTTCTTTAAAAAATCCGCAATTACTTAGCTGCCGACCCAATAGTTGGAGTTAGTTGAAGAGAATGTCTTTGTTTTCTATTCTTGATATCTATGATAATATAATTTCATAGCTGCCTGTAGTTTTTGTTTTTAACCCTGTAAGGATGGTTAGCTTAAGAGAACACAGCTCCTTGAATAAAGAAAAAAATAGAAGACAGAATGATAATAAATGGTTTGAATCCAAAATCCACAAATACAGGTTTCATTGATGGTGGTTTCTTTTATTGGTTGTTTTGGCGGTTTGGTTAACTAAAATAAAAATGTTTTCTAGTCTTACACTTGTTTCTTAAAATCAATATTGCGAATAATACACATATATTATTACTTATTCACACAGAGACCCCCCACCTTAGGTATTATTATCCATATTTTGCAAATATTAAAATTAAGGCCCAAAAAGTTGATGTGATTGGCCCAAGGTTGCATAATTAGCCAGCAAGAAACAGATGTTGGATTCCAAATTTTCTCACTTCAAAATTACTAGCAAGTTGCTATAACTCTTAGAGAAAACCTTTATTAATTAAAAACCACACAATTGCCAAAACCAGTTTGGCTCAGTGGATAGAGTGTCAGCCTGCGAACTGAAAGGTCCCAGGTTCAATTCTAGTCAAGGGCATGTACCTGGCACATCCCCAGTGGGGGGTATGCAGGAGGTAGCTGATCAATGTTTCTCTCTCATCGATGTTTCTAACTCTCTATCTCTGTCTCCCTCCCTCTCTGTAAAAAAATCAATGAAATATATACCGGTATGTGAAAAAAAGCACACACACAATTGTTTATCAATTCATGTCTTGATGTGAATCACAGTAGGAATTTTGCACGTGTGATATGTATATCTCTTAGCTCATGGTTGTTTGTTTCTTCTAGTTTATCCATGACTCTTAGCTACTTATTTTTTCACTCAAGACAGTGAATATAAATGTAATGTTCAGGGAATGGAATGAAAGGCAGTAATCATAAAAATTTAAGCATTTTTTTCAGAAAGATATATTTTTAGCATATACATATAATACCATACAATTTTAAATTTAGAGCAAAGAAATAAAAATGCTGACTGAAATATTTTCCTTCTCACAGTGTTATTTACAAATCAGAAAGAGTTGGAAAATTGATGATTATCTACTGCTTTTAATGATGCATTTGGTCAGAAATATATGTTTCATACTGAAACTCTTAGGGCCTCAGTTCTCACAATAATAAAACTAGAAAACTAGACAAAACAGTTTTCCAGCTTCCAGGTCTACAATTCCATGAGTCTATGGTTTAATAATATAAAAAAGGCAATCCTATATAATAAAGAAGGAATATGCAAATTGACCATCACTCCATCACTCCATAAAGGTGATGGTGCCCATGGAATATGCAAATTGACCATCACTCCATCACTCCATCACTCCATAAAGGTGATGGTGCCCATAGCCACAAGATGGTGGTGTCAAGTCCCCTCAGCCCTGCCAGAATTATTCTTTTAGCCCTGCTTGCCCCTGGCCATGGCATAGAGGGGCAAGCAGGCCCCCACAGAGAGCAGACACCAGTGCTTATAGTGGCAACAAGCAGGTAGGTTCACAGAGAGCAGAGAACTGTGGGGAGTGGGCCCAAGCCTTCAGTAGGACATCCCCTGGGGTCTCCCAGATATGAGAGGGTGCAGGTAAGGCTGAGGGACCCCTCCCCCCATGCATGAATTTTGTGCACTGGGCTTCTAGTTTGATATAAACAAGGTGGCTCGATTCCATAAGGAATATTAGTGAATTCTGATATTAAGTACCAAGAAGAGTAGCTGCCCATGATAAAGTTTTAGAAAGCATAGCTGTGTCTGGTAATAAAAGGTGCCTTTAGAATGCATCCTCTTCACTAATTAAAAGTTTTATTTCCCCCTCAATTTTACTAGAGTATTACATACAATGAAAATTGAGTCTGCTTCCAATGACCTATCTTTATTGTTTTTAGAATTGTTTATTTTATATAAAATAAATTTACTTTTATCATTAAAAAAATAAACATATGTTTTTTAATCTTAAGATACCTCAAAATTTTTAAAATTTTTATTGTTGAAAGTATTACATATGTGCCCTTTTCCCCCCACTGACCTCTCTCTCCCCACCTTCTTGCCCTCACCTCAGTCTTCACCACCCTATTGTCTATCTCTTTATTGTCTAAGAAAACCTGGCTAATGTTTTTATTTTATTTTAATTCTTTGATTATATGGGTATATGTAGAAATTAATAAATAAAGCTATTTAAAAATTTCAGAATGAGATTATAAAAGAAAAATGTCAGTTTTATTATGCCTTCATACAAATAGACTAAGAATTATTTGTATATTTTATCTTCTTTTTGTTTCATTTATTAATTGTCTGAAAAGCCTTTATAAATACTCTAAGACCCAGTTTAACTTTCATTTTCTCTGAAATGCCCACTGGAAGTTCTCCTGTATTAGGTTTTAAGAGTTAGAAACAGTTGAAGAAGTGGAAAATAGGGGGAAGTAGCATATGTTAATGTGAAAAGATGCAGTTTATTTAATTTAAGGAAGCGTCCCTGTACATCTCTCTATATGCTGAGACATATAGTTATGCATCTTGATGGTACCACTCTTTGGCCTTTTAGTTATGTAAACAAGTGACAGTACATATGCAATGGGGACTTCAGAATGTCTGTAAAAATACCATTTGTTTTGGGCTAATCTGTGATTCACTGTTAGAAAATTATCATGATGGATGGGATATCCTGATTAAAAGGACCCCATGAAGCAAGAAGTGTGTGTCCTGGTGGCCTAAATTCTACAACAGGTCAAGGGTCAGAGAAGCAAGGAAATATGGCTGAGCGAGTGTGAAATGAAAGAATTATGTGCCCTGGTACAGATGAAGGCCAACATCTATAACATGGCACCAGTGTACAAATGTCCATTAGACTAGACAGTCCTACTCTTCACTAATGCTAATGAACTTACTGGAGATTTTTAGTGTTCTCTTTTTCCCTCTCTGCCTGGAAAATTGGTCCTCTTTTTTTTTTAAAGTATATTTTTATTTATTTTAGAAAGGAAGGGAGGAGAGAAAGATAGAAACATCAATGATGAGAGAAAATCACTGTTTAGCTGCTTCCAACATGCTCCGCACTGGGGATCAAGCCCACAACTTCAAACTGGGGACCTTTCATCTGCAGGCCAATATTCTATCCACTGAGCTAAACAGGCTAGAAAAAAAATTGGTCTTCTTTGTATATAGCAGACTATACTGCCCAAGATTTTTGAGTAATTTGAAGGATAAAATAGGGAAAAGACTAAGCTTCTCACTATTAATGGTAGAGTGTTGGCTAAAAGATAAACTAAAAGTGAAATAAAATAGGGATGATTATAATTATAAATTAATGAAATTAAGTTATGCTAGTAACATGTAAATGTCTGTTTATGTGGTTTATCAGTCATCTTTCACTTTGTAATGCTACAGGAACAATTTCCAAATTTCAGTGGATTACAGCAACTAAGTTTTATGTTTCACTTAGGTTCTATATCAGCATAGGTCAGTTGCAACTCTGCTTTAGTCTATGGCTCTACAGTTTAGTCTATGTATTTTACTTATTTGGGGAACCAGACTGAAGAACCAGTTCCTATCTGGACAATGCTGAACTCATGACAGTCTTTAATGTTTCTGCTTACATGGCACATAAGTTACTTCTGCACACAATCCATTGATTGGTCAAAAAAGATCGATGACCAACCTGCCTCAGTGGGGTGGTATGTTCCTCTTACAGGGAGTCCATGCAGGTCTCATAACAAGAGAAGGGGATGCATAATTTTCTTAAAGGAAGGCAACAAATAATGATAACAATGACACAATGTACTATTATGCATCTAAACTGAACAGCTCAAATAATCAATTTATATATATATGTGTGTGTGTGTGTGTGTGTATGTGTATATATATATATATATATATATATATATATATTTGTAGTATATCACTATAAGAAAAATAAACAAATCCCTACAAATTAAGGATATACCAGTTTTAATAGAATCTGTAGGATATGGTTTGGGAGGAACATGCAAATATGACCCTGTCTCAGTAGTACAGATGACCTCAAAGCCATCATACATGAGCTGTTCAATGATGGTCCTTCTACACATCCCAAATATGCACTTATGGTTGCCAGAGTCCATAATGTTGAAGGAAAATGACAATCAGTGTGCTTAGGAATGAATATGGAATTTCATGGAATGCGGATTCTTCACCACAAATGGGTAAAAGTGAATCACAAAGCAAATACTGTGGCCTATGTTCTCTTTAGTGAATCAACACCAATCATTCCAATCAGGCAATTTTTCACAATATTGCCCATAAAGGGATATGAAAAATCATTATTATATCCTCATCATCTAGCAAAGAACTTGGTATATTGTTGGTGGTGAACATATTTTTGTAAAAAATAATTGTCTTAAAAAAAAAATAAGAACTGTGGAGATTCAGTAACTGACATAAGTGAATATTTTATGTTTGGTGACTAAACAAATATACTAAATGGAGTTAAAAATACCCTTAATTAACTACCTAAATTTGTTCAGATTATTGGGATAGATATTTTCTTTATATTTGAAAACATTTCAGAGTGGTGACATTACTTAAAGCTGTGACAGCCAAGAAGGGGAAGTGTTAAGGCTTAGTTATATCTTTAAATATTCAAAACAAATCTGAGCAAATTTTTTTTCTTACAAAGCATAGTAGTGAAAAAATTGAAGAGAATTCTTTATACCCTTAATGATTATATAAACATATATGATATATATGTAATTATATTATGCACAATGATTATATATAACTACTTATAAAAATGTTAAATTGAATTCCAATTAAATCATATTCCTATGAAAAATAGCCTTGTAGTCCAAGTTAACTACTTTTTTGCCTTTTGTTGACATTTTATCACCCACCAAAAAGAAAATTTTGCATTGGCTAGAGAATTTGCTAGAACAATTTCACAAATGTATTTTCCTGTTTTGGAAAAGAGCATATGGTAGACATGTTAAAAATCCTGGCCACCACCTCCTTTGACATCCCTCACTTTAATTTATACAATACTTTTTAATTTTTCTCATAATAAAACCTCATTAAAGTTTTTTTACTTCCTCTTTATAACTGTAAATTTTTTTTGTTTGATTTTTTTGTTTTTTTATTGTCAGGGTCATTCTTTTCTTGACAGAGCAAATTAAATTTTTTCCAACTTCAGCAGATTGTGGCATTAGAAATGGAAATAGAGGAAGATAAACTCCATGCATACACGAGGGCATCCCACTTAGCTAGACTACACATTTGCCTCTCTCCTGACTCACAACTACTTCCCACTTGAATCACATACCCATGACACAAGTTATTACATAACAGTTTTAACCTTCCATGTTCAATCTGCAGATAGCCAAAGCCATCCACTATATAGGTACCCTTAAATAGCACTAATATTGTGATATTTTGCCTGAACAACTTCTATACAAAAATTTGACATGAATTGCACATACACACATGGCTATTTGATCACATGAACTTTATCATTTACTCACTTATTCATTCATTCACTATTTTATCCTTCAACCCTTTACTATTACCACAAAATCCAAAAAATCCCACTGAAATTGTGCAACCATGGAATGCCTGAAGATTTGGAAAGACTTCATGGAGTACTTGTATGTGTCTGAACTAAAGTAAAGGTATTTGTCCTTAACCTCATAAAAATTACACCACAGCAAAATTTTGCTTCTGAGTTCTCTCCTTACACCTCCTCTTTACTTTATAATAATTAAATTAAAACCCCTGACTCCTTACAAACAGAACTCAATCCATATTGCTCGTGCCTCCCTGCCATCTATGCATTTGCAAAATAGCATTTGGTATTTTCCTGATATGAGGAACAAGATTCAGTCATATGCTTTTTGACTCAGGAGTATCTGACTCATGTCTATTATCCTCATTTGTCTTAAGTTAAAGACCTTGAAGCATTGTCAAAGAGATGGGAAAGGTAGATTTGTTTTAAGTCCCAAGAGAACTAAACCACAGTTGGGTTTGAACATAAACTTATGCTTGTAAGCTTAATATTCTGGGAGGTTTCCAGGAGACAGGGAGTAAAATAGGGCTGCCTGGAAAAGGACCTAAGAACTACACTAACATGTAATGATTGTGTGGCTATCCTTGGACACAGATGAGCATATTTGCACATTATTGACTTTTCAATACCTTCTTTCTTCCTCTCACCATAGGCTCCAACTCCTAGCTGCCTGTTTATTGGGCTGACGATATGGTCTGCCTATCTTCACAGTGACATTTCCCTTCCCTTGTACCACCTTGCTTTGACTGGATGATCTATAACCTTGACACTCTTCTATGTCCCATCTGAAAAATCATCATTTCACTTCTGTGACAAAAAAATTTACCCTGGGAGAACCTAGAGAAAAAATGCATACAGACTGGTTAGGCAAGGGGCAAACATCATGAGGCAGCAACCTGCTTTTCTTTCTCATGGCAGGATTCTCAGGGAAAAGCATCAGATAGAAATTTATTAGTCATGGAATAAATGCATTGCAGAAGAAAGATTGAATGAAGGAAAGGTTCATAAGTAGAACTCAATAAAACATAGACACAAGGTGAGAGATGTTGGCTACCTGGAAAGAGTTAATAGTAGAGAAAGAGATTTTCCCTGTTGAGAGATTAGTCTAGGATCTTAGTCTGAAAATATTTTTTCTAAATTGTTTTCAGTGGAAATGCGGCATCTTTGTGTGTCTGTGCTGGTGGTGTTCAAGTTTGTGAATGAGTTAATCTTTTCTGAAGAGTTACCTTGGACTTCATCTAGTTCAATTTCTGATCAACACAGAAATGACCACCCAACAAGGGAACCCTGACACACTGCCCTTCAGAATCTCTAGTGACAACTTTTGGGGATGACTTTTCCCAACTCAGGCTATGCCCATTGTTAGAATGTTATGTTTTATATTGTACTGAACATGACAAATTGGAAAGCATCTAGCACAGTGGCTGCCATCTGGAAGATATTCTATCTGCAAAAATGTTGCTCATTCCAAGTCAGAATTCCTGCAACTTGGTTTTTATATTCTAGGTCTTTTATCCTTAAACTCAATGCTATCATGAGAAAGGTGGACCATTGTTATAAGCTTTGAAGATGTAACACATTAAACAGAATAAAAATCAATACTTTGGTTTACCTGTTTTATGTAAATTACAGCAATGAATGTGAACAGCTCACCAAGTTTATTCAATGCAGACTCATAGGTAGAGTGTGTGTGTGTGTGTGTGTGTGTGTGTGTGTGTGTGTGTGCATTTAAAAGTATCAGTTTTGCCGAAACCAGTTTGGCTTAGTGGATAGAGAGTTGGTTTGTGGACTGAAAGGTCCCAGGTTTGATTCTGGTCAAGGGCATGTACCTTGGTTGCAGGCACATCCCCGGATGTGCAAAAGGCAGCTGATCGATTGTTCTCTCTCATTGATGTTTCTAACTCTCTATCACTCTTCCTTCCTCTCTGTAAAATGTCAATAAAATATATTAAAATAAATAAATAAATAAATAAATAAATAAAAGTGTCAGTTTCACTGGGTTGTGGTTGTATTTCAATATAGTCTCCATGCTTTGCTTACCTATAAATCATGGTTATTGATTTGCTTAAAATTTTAAACAATTAGAGAAGCCACAGTGTTGACGTTTTTTTCTAATTTTATTTTTATTGTAATTCTTAGGAATTACATTATCCCCCATTTAGTTTGGGTTCTAGGTACATTGTATTCTTTGAAGTACTGGAATTTCTGAGTGATAGGTAGGGCAGTTCTTTATAAGCAGATGATTCAACTATTCAGATGCCCCTTATATTTCAAAACAAAATAGCTCTCAAAATGTTTTCATCTCTGTTCTTTCTTCTAACCAGCGACCAACCACTGAGCATTTTTTGAGGGTAAACCCTTTCTGGTAAATTATGGGCTGAAAACAATTTGGTTTTTCATTTCCAGATTGCTTGGCATCAGAGCTCCAGTTGCTTTGTATTGATCAATAGGCCGAATCTGGGAGAGACGTGGATGTGTCTAGCCTATCGTCACCAATCCTCTATGGGTTTGCTCTGACAGCTCCCATGTGGGCTCCAGAGAAGGACTGTCAAAGGGTTGTAAATATGGGCTTTGGGTGGAGCCCAAGTCCTCCAGATGTGACTGCTTTCATATTTTCAGTATGAATCCAGGGACCTACCCTGCTCTCTGACAGAGATAACAAGTGTCTTTGGCCTCACTGCACAGTCAGAAAAAAATGTGGTCAGTCAAGTGGGAACGTCTTCAAGCAGCTTTTTCTTCCATCAACCTTGTGGCTAATAAGTACGAAGTGCCTGTGCTTCTTTTTTTTTCTGTAGTCAACTGGTCATTCTAAAGCCATGTCCAAGCACTCATTACTTTTGTTATGCCAAGGATTTAGGCTCCATCCCTACTATCTTTCCATGAAAACAAATAAGAAATTTCTGACTGGACAAGAAAATTATCTGAGGAAGCAACTAATCTTATGAGTCAATGTGTGTCTGTCCAGAACTTCCTCTTTCTGTTGGTTTCCCCAGCGTCTGACAGCTCAGGCTTGGTGGTGGTAGGAATTAGTTCAAGCTAAATTCCTTTGGTCACTTTTTCCATTTTCACACAATGGGTCATTCAGTGTTTGTGACCATTAGCCAGGCATTTTGCTCCTCTTTGTACATCATTTAAGTATTCTCCTTCTAAAGTACATTTCCTACCCAATTGGGAAAATAAATAACATATAAAGAAATCTTTAGCCACTTGCTGATTACTGTGGTACTGAATTCAATGAGGAACTTGGTGGAATGAGGGGAAAACTTATCAGGGATTAACTACTTCTTCACTTATAACTAGCTTTATTGTCTTTAAAGTATAATGCATAAAACTCCAAATAAAATATATAGCACCAATAAATACAAGAAGAAGATAAATGTTCACCTTGTTTAGTTGTAAATTTTAAAAAAATATTTTGAAGTATTTTAGTGTATTCAACCTCTGGATTCAAAGGATAAGTCTGATTTTACTTTAAACAAGCTTTTAATATATACACCTTAATGAATATATTTTCTTTAAAAGTATATAATCTTGTTTTGTTTACTTTGCTTAAGAAAGTGTTCCTCCTTTTATATAGATTAGTATATTTGATCTTTTTCTTAATCAAATACATCAGAAGCATATTATGCACACCCTCAAGAATCCCCACCAGCCTATGGCTCATTATGACAATGAGCATCTTTTCATTAAATAGTTTTAATTGAATTTTAGAGAGAAAGGAAGGGAGAAGGAGAGAAGCATTGATCAGCTTCCTCCTGCATGCCTCCTACCAGGGATCAAACTCTCAACACAGGCATGTGCCTTGACTGGGAATTGAACTAGTAACCATCAGGTGCATGGGATGAGACCCAGCCAACTGAGCCATACCGCCCAGGGCAACAGTGAGTCTTAATAGGAAGTGGCAGCTAGGCCAACATTTCTTAGTGGGTTGTATCAGAACTTCAGTAGGCACAGAAACATCTATGTTGAAGGTAGGGAAAGACATTTCTTTTTAAAGATGTTTTCTAATTCAGAGAGGAAGGGAGAGGGAGAAAGAAGTAGAAACATTATTGATGAGAGAGAATCATTGACTAGCTGCCTCCTGCATGCCCCACACCAGGGATGGAGCCCACAACCCAGAAATAAGCCCTGTACTGGGAATCAAACCACTATCTCCTGGTACCTAGATCAATTGTCAATCACTGAGCCACACCAGCTGGACAGGGCTACTGCTATAAAGCAGGATATAAAAATAGATTAAAATTTTCAGTCTGATATCTTCTGGATAAATAAAAAAAAATAAAACTGGAAAGAAATGTGCTCAATATGATAACTAATTCTTGGTGTTCACTGAGATTATAGATGTTTCTGCTTTTTTAGTATTTTGTGTATTTGTCTAATTATCTGCAATGAGTTGATATTGTTTTGATAGTAGGAAGAACATAAAAATTGAATAAAATGAAAGAAAAGAGTGCCCGAGACAGAATGGGAGCTTATATATTCTGCCTCCCAAGTTTACCAGTATCAGAGAGCTCTCACTTCACTTGGAGTAAACAGGGTCATCTACAGATAATAGGCACCCTGTGCCCTATAGCTTCTAGAATTGTTTCTACCACTCCCTTCTATTCAGCTCCCCCTTCAAAGTCAAGTAGACACAGCTCTGCTTTGAATTCACCATACTTTCACTCCTATATATGAGAAGAGCTCTCTTACTTAGGTTTTCAGAGTCTATGGGTGCCCTTCATGTTCTCAGAGTCTCATCTTGAATGGCTTATTAGATATTGCCTATTCATTGCATGGGGCAGGATACTTAAAGCTAGCTTTGTCTGCTTGTTCCCGTTGGTTGGCAGATGCCTCTGAAAAAAGACAGAAACGCCAGTCCACTCTTGGACCGTAAGCTAGCCATTCATGTATTAAAGTCACTGGAGGCTGATGTTATGATAGCAACCATTCATGTTGGCAGACAAGAGAACTCTGTATGTAATACAGAAGACAGGGGCAATTTAACTGGCTGGCCATTCCTCTCATGAAAATGATGTTGTAGCTGATTGGCTGGGCTTTGACAGAGACCAAAGAGGATGTGAGGAGGTTTAAGCTAGTACAAACCTTCCAAAGGGTAAGTCTCTTTACTCCTTCAATCTGATAAGTAGAACAACAGTTTCAAATGGTATTGACCTTTAGAATTAAGTGACAACTATACAGAATATTATTAAATTAATTCATAATAAACTTATCAGCTTGATGAAAAACCATTATGGTATTTTTCTAATCCTAAAATCAGTACCCTCAAACTTGTCTTTTTTCTCACGCTATACTAACACGACCTTCAAAGAAAAGGTTACTGGCAAAAATGTGAGATCTGAGCATTGTTTTGTGCTTCAGGATTAAAGGTGTACAATGTGGTGATTAAAGACATGCTGATTGAAGAAACTCGGGGCTTAATTAATGAGTTAATGATGGGAATAGAGCTCCTTTTCTTCAGAATTTAAAAATCCCAATTATGAGCAGTTGTGTTTTGAAAGTTCAACCACAGAGGATCTTGAGTTGGGTTATTACTGAATGTCTGGTTTATAATAACACCTGGGATTCATAGACTTTCCAAAGACATATCAGGAACCTGGAATTTCATTAACATTTCTATGGGAATGGCTGCAGGCAGATACTTTTCTTTTGAAGATAATTTTCCAGAGTCTCATTTAGCAAATCTGTCATCAACAAAGTACAAAAGAGCTATGAATACTTATTAGACAATGCATTCAGCAAGTGAGCCAAAGTATAAATGGTCTCAAACAGTATTGTCTGATCAATTATCCTCTCAGAGATAGGGATATTTTGACTTCATTTGTCCTGATATCTTCCAATTTCTATTTTTTTTTTAAAATGCAGTAACAACTAAATTAGGACACAATTGTTTTTGACATTATGCTGATATTTAAATTTCACTATTTTTTGTTTGATTTTATTTCCTTTTCCTTGGGGCTGATTTTGTTGCCTTGCATGAATAAAAGTGATGATGTGGCTCACAGATAATGGGGTGGATTAGAAAACTGGACAGTCACCTTGTTTGCTTCTGGCTTCCAGTGACTGTTAGACACCCATTACAATTGCCCTGTGATAAGAATTAACAATGGAGGCAATTAAAACAAAATCTGTAAAAATACATTTGAGGATAAAAAGAGAAAGACACATTAGTGACTATCCATCTATTCTTGAAATTATATATATATATATATATATATATATATATATATATTGCCAAAAATGTCTACACACTGAATGATTATAAAGTCAGTGTTTATTACAGATAGTTCAGTTTCAAATTTTAAAAGAATCTATAGATATGAATACTTTTTTTGTGTATCAATGCCTGTTTTCAAACTGATAACAGTTCTGGTCCAGGCACTGCTAATAACACAAAGCAATGGAATCACAAACATCAAGAATCATTTCAAAATAGAACAGGGAAACCAGCCAAGCAAACCTGGACTTATGATATACAGCTAGGAAATAATACACTTATGTTGCTTTAAGCACTAATTAGTGAATTTTTTTAAACAGCAGCAATAGAAAATAAACCCACTGTGCTTCTGAATAAAGAGGAAAAGTATGAATTAAAGGAAACTAAAATTATGACAGTTTAAAGAATGGATAGATTTCAAATAGAATTTTTTTTTAATATGTTTTATTGATTTTACACAGAGAGGAATTGAGAGGGATAGAGAGTTAGAAATCTTGATGAGAGAGATACATCAGTCAGCTGCCTCTTGCACACACCCCTCTGGGGATGTGCCTGCAACCAAGGTACATGCCTTTGACTGGAATCAAACCCGGGACCTTTCGGTCCCCAGGCCGACGTTCTATCCACTGAGCCAAAGTGGTTTCGACTCAAATAGAGTTTTTACAGTGTTGCTCCATATGGCTATGCTTTTTGTTGTTAATCCTCACCCAAGGGTATTTTTCCATTGATAAGAGAGAGTGGAAGGGTGGGGAGAAACACACACAAAGAGAAACATCAATGTGAGAGAGTCACACACTGATGGGTTGCCTCCTGTTAGTGCCCAAAACAGGGCCAGAGATTGAGTCTGTAACTGAGGTATGTGCCTTTGATCCAGCTAGGGCTATATGGCTCTGATTTTAATCCTATCTTATTAGAAACAAAACAAAACAAACAAAAAAAGAGTACTTGTTAAGTTGAGTGATGCTGAGCAGAAGTTTTTCTCTCTTATAGTGTCCAAGTCAGTATTTATGTTACAGGCATAGTTTTCTGTGGGAAAAAGGGATAGTGAAAGGCAAGTAATAGAATATATAAAACCAGTCACATGAGTAATTGTTGATCCTCCTAGATATGCCTCATCCTAATGTCAGAAATAGACTCTTTATGATTTGAAGACAAGTCTCAATTTTTGAAAGGCTCTCTTTTATATCAAACCTCACTCATTAGATATGTTGGAAAACATTTAAAAATTAGAACAGTTATATATTAAAGGTAAATAAAGCAATTCATAGACTTTAAAAATGTCTGTTGGTTTTTTGGGCTCCTCAAAGAGAACGTCTATAATACAGTGTGTATCTGTATGACATAGCAAATGACTCCATCATTGGTACTGAGAAAGATGAAATGAATAGGATCTCCTATTTTGCAAGCAGTCCTACTACCGGGAGAACATCAAATAGGCCAGCCAGGAGAAGTTTTGCTTTAATAGCCCACACATGCATTAGACATTTCTATCTGAGAAGGAAATATTCGCCTTGGGCTGTTTCCAAAGTTTTATTTGGGTATTTCTTTTGGACATAACCCTTTACTTAGAGTACTCCTTCTTCTTTAAGAATGAATAAGAATTCTTTCAACATGCAGAGAAGAAAACCAGTGAGACTTCATGAATTTTTAATAGTACACTGCAATCTCCAGACCAGTGCCTGGAATTGAAGAAAGTATGTCACATCTAAGATAAATCAAAGAGGAATGTGAGCTTCTAGGAAATAAACAAAATAGGTCCAAATTTTGAAAGTCAGGAAACCTCAGCTACTGAGTCCAGAGATTTTTCAGATATGTAAACAATACAACAGGAGACAGAAAATTCCAGTTGTCTTTTGCAGTATTCTTGACCTGATGGGGATTTCCTCAAGAGCCTGTGACTGTGATGCACAGACGGGCTTTTCTCTTCAACAACTGTTGATAAATGCTCTTCCTCACAGACAAAACATACAGGAGATGCTACCAAAGTTGTAACCAAATTGCCATTGCTTTGGAAAAGGGTATTCCCTTTCTTTTCTAGAGCATATTTTACCATCAGTCTCTTCATTCTAACTGTTTCTATTTTAACAAATGCTTTATGACACAGTTGAGTTTTTACCCAAAAATGAAAAAGAATCATAAACTGAAAGACAGATGAGAAAAAAAAGTTATCTCCATAACTTTCAGATTAATGCCTGTACTAGATAATGGGTTATTAGATCTCATTCATTCATTCACATAGTAACCAGCTATGCAAAGATGTGGACATGGTGTCAAGCCAAGGGAATAAAAGAACAAACTCCTAAGATAAGTTTTCACAAACTTGAGGTACCTAAAAGAAGACCAGTTCACCTTCAAAATGCCAAATATCTAGAGTTTTAAAAATGCTAAATATCTAGAGTTTTAATAATTTGCATATTTAAAGTCCGTAGTATTTTTAAATGCTTTAAAAATACTACGGAATTTAAATATGCAAATTATTTCTATGATTTTAAACAAAGGTTTTTACAGTTATATTTCATTGACTCTGAAATTGTAATTGGCATCATATTGTCCACATCCAGAGTTCTAGATCTGGAATTAAACACTTTAGTTACATCATCCAACTTCCTTTTTGCATAAAAGGGAAAATATGACAGAGAAAGTCATTGGCTTATCTGCTAACACCCACCCAGTTACTCGTGGCATTAATCACAATTTTTTTTTAACCCACATCCCATGCTTCATTTCCATCCCCCAAGTCCTGTTCATTTCTCTCCATCTCTATTCAAGTGCAAAAATCCATCAACTCACAATTCATCCATTATATTAGCAACTTTTGTCTCCCATCATGTATTTTCAACCCCAAGTCTTCAGGGTGATCTTTAAAAAGGTATAATCACAACATGCCAATTTTATCTCTCAAATCTGCCAAAACTTTCCCCCTGAAAACCCCAAACCAGCGGCCTTCCAAGATCTGTCCTCTCCTCCCTGCCTGACTTCCTCTAGAGTTCCCATTCTTCCTCTCCACATCTCAGTCACACTATCCTTGATACTGAAGGTCTCTTTCTCAACTCTGGGAAGACTATTGCCTCTGCTTGGAATGATTTTTGATTCCAGATCTATTCTTCACTGGCTGCTTGTCATTTTCTCCTTAGTGAAATCTTTCCAAATCAACCAATCCCATTAACACCTCTCCCCTGCTCCAGTTATTTCTCTTTCATCTGCTCTGTTCTTCATAGCATTTACTGAGGATGTTGTTAATTCACGTGGAGCATATATATTTTCTGTCTCTCCATGCTAGAGTGTAAGCTTTATAAGAGTAAAGGGATCTTGTCTACCTTGTTCTACAGTTAATCTTTTTGAATAGTGTCAAACACATTGATTTAAGATTATACATCTTAATTCAGGAACAGTCCCCTAACACTCAGTAGACTGCTCATTAGGCTGGAACAGTCTTCTAACACTCAATAGAGAGTGCTCATTACACTTGTTGAATTATGATTACCTTAAAAATATATCTCACATCTTTTGTGTAAATTAGTCTTCCCCATTTCACACTTTCTAACACTAGTGTAGTAAAAGAAGATAAATATTAGATGATTGATTAAAAGACAAACATTTTGACTATACGGGGCACATTCAAATATGTGATATAAAATAATGCCAAAGGTCTTCTCAATGGTAACTAGAAAAAGAATCTGTTTGCCGGGTATATGCCAGAGGTAGTGATATGGTTTGATAGCAACTATTGTACTTAATCTGACTTCCATCATCCTACAATGGAAAAATGGATGCATCTGAAGGTGTTTTCCTGGTTAGGTAGTCAGACCATTCCTTATGTCGATGCATCCATTCTCATTCTTTTCTTACACTTCTCTTACATTGTTAAACTCTAAATAAAACTCAGCACATTTCCTATTCATACATTCCAGCATTTTCCCAAATATTGTCATTGCTTCTGAGCATTTTCAGACCACTGAGAAAAAATTTTTTCTAGCTCTGTATACTGAATGAAATACTCATTTCTTTTTTTTAGAAAGAGGAAAGATAATAAACACAAAATTTCCAGTTCAAATGAAAGATTATATCATTTTGTATCTTTGTATCTTTTATCTTTGTATCTTTCCTCTTACCCTAAAAATCTAATTCTTAATGATTCTCAATACATGAACTTATTTGCTTTATATATGACTATATGTGTTTCAAAATAACATTATCTATTATTACTGACAATATGACTACTGATGCAATGCATGGCTCCTTTGCTGTATTTTTTGTTCTTTAGATAAACTTGATAATAGCTGTAGAGTCAAAACATTTTCTTTTTTAAATCACTATGATTATTTTTATTTGGTTATGTGACTAATTTGACACAAAGTGGATTTGTTTTGTTTTGTTTTCCATTTTTGAGTATAAATTTTGCTAATAAGATATTCCCATGATTTTACTATCAAACTATGAAACAAGATTCACTTTGGAGAATCGTATCTTTCCTCCCTGGTGTTTCCCCTTTTATCTATCTTCTCTGATAGATAACCACTTTTTTTTTTCCATTAAGTTTTTGTTTGTTCTCCTATTATTTCTTTTAGAAAGTGAAAAGAAATATATATGTATTTGTTTTATATATTTATTTTACATATATACATGTCAAACTTTTCTTTATGTCATTTAGATTTGGGCCATAGTAAACCATTTTTCTATCTCCCAGATTATAAAGAAAACCATCCATGTTTTAATTGAGTATTAGAATAGTTTTAGTTTCGCATTCAAGTATCTAAACCACTTTGAATTTATTCTGTTATATAGCAAGAAAATAATTCCAATTTTATATTTCTACCTATGGCTAACTATTACCTGCCAGTTATTAAAAATTCTAATTTCCCCCCATTGATTTGAGATACCCTCTTTATCCCATATTCAATTTTCTTGTGTATTTTTGTTCCTTCTAGATTTCCTATTCCATTTTATTGCTCTGTTTGTATACCAACACCATACTTTTTTTATATGCTTTGATGATCTGTAATGATCAACACCTCTTTCCCATTATTTCTTATTTTTAAGTCTTTCCTAATGTCTCCATTTTTCTTCTTTAATTTTTTTCAAGTGGTTTGAGGATATAATAATCAGGATCTCATTATAGTCTATAATTAACACAAAGATAATTTGTATCTTTGTTACATTGAGTCATTCTAGCCAAGAATATGTAATATTTCCCCATTTATTTTTTACCTTTATGTCTTTTAAGTGTGTTTGTCTGGTAAAGGTTTTCTTCTTGTCTTTTTAAGTTTATGTGCTTTATTTTGCTATTAAAAATGTGATTTGCTCTTCATTTTTTCCTGTATTTTATGGTGTTTGTATATATGCAAGTTATTTCTTTATGAAAATTTTATGTTTTTTACTTTGATAAATTATTTTGTTTGTAGTAGCTTTTGTATTGTTAAGTTTTCCATATTTATGGTTTTTAAAAATATACATTTTATTGATTTTTTACAGAGAGGAAGAGAGAGGAATAGAGAGTTAGAAACATCAATGAGAGAGAATCAGATCAGCTGCCTCCAGCATACCCCCCCCCACTGGGGATGTACCCACAACCAAGGTACATGCCCCTGACCTGAATCAAACCCCAGGACCCTTCAGTCCGCAGGCTGATGCTCTATCCACTGAGCCAAAAATGGTGTTGGCCATATTTATGGTTTTATAATCTGTAAATATATTTGTTTTACCTTTCTTTTCATCTATTTGCTTTCTATAATAGTACTAATTAACTAATTCCTTTGATACAATATTAAATAGGAAAAGGATAATGAGCATTTTTGGTTTGTTCCTTGACCAATATTCTGTGGTTTTATCCCAACTAGAGGCTTGATGAATGATATTAATGCAAGGGGCTTGGCCCTCATAGCCACAGCAGCTTGCCTCAGTCCTTGCAGCTTCATCAGGGAAGTCATCCAGAAGGACATCTGGAAGGCCATTCGGCTGTCTAGTCTAATTAGTATATAGTGATTTTATTATAGCTAGCATTAAAAACAACATGGTAAAATTGAATATCACCTTCTTTTGGCTTTGAATTATGCTTCTACCACTAATTGGTTGTGTAGCTTTGGGCAAATAAAGTGTAAGAGTTTTTGTTTTTCCATCTCTAAAATGGGTATGATAATTTATGACTTGCCTTTGTGTTATAAAAATTAATTACAATGAGTAATACAATGGCAAACTCATGGTAAGTACTCAATAAATATTTGCTTTTTCTCTTTTCTTTCTGGATTTTCTCTAAATGAGGACACCTCAAAAAGGCAAGGGGAACTAGATAAGCATAGGCTGAAGAAATTACAGCATTCAGAGTGACTGAGACTGGCAAAAGATACAAATGGGGACCAAACATCCTGAACTGAAATGTCTAGGAAGCAGGCAGTCAGTTGCTTCAAAGAGCAAATAGGTGTATCCAGCTTAAAAGAGAAATCTGGCTGTTTTCTATGCAGTGCCCTCTGGTGGTTAGGATATATTGCTATAGTTTAAAAAACTGGGTCATGAAACAGAAAATTAATAAAAATAACCAATATTTACAGATCACGTCCCATCTTCCAGGCCTTTGGTTCAGTAATTTGCATGTATTCTTCCATTTAATTCTAGTACAATCCTAGGATACATGCATATGTTCATCCTTTCTGCAAAGGAGGACACTGATACTAATAGAAGTTAATGAACTTAACCCAGATCACACAGCTAATTAATAGGAACGTTTGCATTCTATGCCAGATGCTTGTTTTTATCTGCTACATATCTAAAGTTATACCTTACTGTAGAGAATATAAACAGAACACTAGGCATAGAAGAGCCTTAGCGGTTATTTAGTCCTCACCCATATTTGACAAATGAATCAATGAAGACAGAGGATAGTTGCAAATTTAGCTATTGAGCCATCTGAGCTATCAATAAATCACTGGGTCCCCTGACTCCTAATTTTTGTCTTTTGATTCCACCAAAGCTGCCTGGCCTTATTTGATTCAATTTGCCTCTCCTGTGATTGTTTGACATTCCCTAGGAGAGAGATGGCCTTCCCTATCCCTACAATTAAAAAAAAAAAAAAAAAAAAAAATTGGTGGGGGGAGGGGAGAGTTTAGGAAAGAATTCCTACCAAATTTGACAACTCATTAACAGCCCTTCATTAAAGAGATTTAATTGCTTGCCTTATGTCCTGTTTTCAGCTTTCTTCTCCAGAAGCAAATATCAATTAAATTCTAATAACAAAGAGTCTGACTGCAGCTGACAACCCTTTTCAGGAGAGTTGCCCTCAGTGACTCTCCACAGGCAAAATTTACAATTCCTTCAGCCACAATTCTTCGCTGCTGTTTCCTCTAACATCGGATGTGACAGGCCTGCCAGGACAAGAAACAGGCTTGCCCTGTGAGAGCATTTTCCCATATAATGAGGTGTCCCCTGCAGAAATCACTCTGCCAGTGGTGACAGGCCACTATAACTCCTGATCGCTGACCACACGGCTGCCTATAATTTACCTAGCTGACCAGCGTGACACAGGACCCATTTCCTTAGAAGGATGTTCTGATTGTGCAGTTAAGTGGTGACAATGGAACAGTTTACGAGTGACAAAGAGGAAAACTAAACTCCCTCACCAAAAGTCTCAGGGAGACCATTTTAGCTCATTTTTGGGTAGCCTTTTGTAACAACTGAGCATATCATGAGATATATTCCAATAGAGGCTGGTTCACTAGCAAGAATATGGCAGAAATGATTAACACAGTAGATTGATTTGCAAATGATTTTTCAGTCCTTAGAGTATATGCTTATTTGATTTATTGTCATAATTTTCTCTCTAATATCCATTGCTTTTACCTTGCTCTAAACAGTAATGTTCCCTATCCATCTGTAGAATTCAAAAATGATTAAAAAAAATTAATCTCTACCATCAGGTAGGTGTACATGAACCAGAATGACCACTGGTGTTTGTGTGTGAAGAACCATGTTTCGTAATTTTGGATGTTAAGTAAAAGATAGTAGTAGAGATCATAGTGAATTTACAATAGCTGCATCACCCAGTGAATTTAGCTGCATGATTATCAGCCAGACCAGGTGAGTTTCACAGCAATATCAGAGACTCAATATCTCCTGCACAAAAGATACGGGTGAATTTTAGATGATTTCCAACATTCCTTTCAATTCTAGCATTTTAGGATTCCAAAAGTGACTTTGAGAAGGGTGGTAAGTAAATCAAGTTAATAATAAAATTTACACTAGGCGAAGAGGTATAAAATCTGTGTGCATTCTTATTTTTATTTTATTCTATATCCATATAAATCTTAAATACTTGTATAAATATTTGTCATATATATATCCTAATCATGTCATATGAGGAGCAGTAGAATGAGCTGAGAGGTGGTAAACAAAGTGAAGAGAAAACAATTACATAATAGGAATCATCTATTATACACAGGTATACAAAAGTGTGTCTTGTCGGAGACACAACTGGTTTTACATGACTCTAGCAGACATAAGTTAGAAGAAAAAATTCCATGTCAAGGTAGAAAACTTACTACAAGTTGTTTGAGGATAGAATAATCTATGATACCTTTCAGTGTGTTCCATATCACAGAAAGCTTCCGTGCACCCTGATGCTGGTTGAACAGAATATTCAAGCATCATGCCCCTTGCTATCCTGAGATTCTGTCATTCTCTGAATCTAGTCCTACTGTCTCATTTATTATATAAAGGAGTAGCAATAATCTCTTCTCTATTCAATTAAATCCTTTCAGAAAATGTTCGCTACTCTTAGAGAGTCTCTAGGAAGCAAACAGATTGGTCATGGTTTTATCTTTGGTAATTTGTGATCCCTCCTCCAGCTCCTCCACATCACAAAGAAAGCGATTTCTCCCGAAAAGAGCCTCCTTTCAATTCAATTCCACAAAACGTGAGGCTTCACAGCCCTCGATCTTTAATTCACTCCTCCTGGGTAGAGTCAAACTTCATCAGGCCGCTAAGTGAAGGGATACCTACCACAGTCAGGAAACTAACCGGGAAAGTATATCTGTCAGAGCCTCGAGCCACCCAGAAGGAGCTCCGAGAATCTTAATCCTTAGTGAACCATGAAACTCCGGGGCAGGCATTTTGCAGCTGGGGATTTGTTTGCCTATGCAAATTCCATCATAAATCACCTCATCCTCAGCTAAGAGGCTAGGGCGAAGGCCAAGGCGCCTGTGCAGCGTTATCATTGGATCACCAAGGCTCAAGATTTATGATGCAAACCAGCCATAGATTGGGTCGAGCTTTTATGAAGTTAGTTACTTTAACTCCCATTTTCCAGGTGAAGAAATCAGGTCCAACTTATAATAGACTTTCCTTTGTCTTAAGGGCTGTTTCTGCCATCTGGTTGATGCTCTGTTTCCCCTCCCACCAATCTACTGAGATCAGTGACTTCAATTCCTGTTAATGTCTCAAAAGCCAATAATTGTGGGAAGTAGGGGGTCATGAGGTCAGGGGATAACCCAGCACCGCCTCTAATCGCTGACAGTGTAGTTGTGTGTTGCAGACTGTTGCTACATAGTCATAAGGCATTCCTGCACTCACGTCATCCATCTCCCGTTTCCTTGGTGAAGAGTCACAACATGTGTTTCCTGATAAAATGCTTTCTGTTTTACGAATTTTGCCTCTGTCTGCTGGCTTGGAATAGTAATAGCATTATGGTGAAGTCAAAGGGATTGGTGATATTAAGAAGGATGGGGATAGCCCAAGGGAAGAAAAAGAGAGATGTCAGATGAAGAAGACCCTAACTATACATCCCATTGGCAACATTACAGCTCTGAATTACTTCACTGTGAATACAAATTTATGGGCAGAGATAGAGTTGGATATTTGAGTTCTATATTTGTCTCCAATACATGCTCACTAGTTCTGCAGGCTTGAGAACTCCTTTACTCTCTGCAAAGGTACATTTTCTCACTGGCAGAAAGGACATAATGTCCCTGCCGCCCAACACACACTCTTGCTCTCTCGGGCTCTCTTTCTCTGCCTGTGAGGATTTAATAAAATAAGATGGCACATGGAAAAGTTCTTCTGAAAATTATCAAGTAATATATACATAAAAGAGATAATTATGTGTGTGGCTGACCTTGAGGTGGTAACAAATACTCGATTATCACAAAGACATCCAGTGATGACTCTGGGGACTGTCACCACCCCCACCTAGGCCCATATGAGTTATAATCTTCACTCCAACCCTTTTCAGTGATGTGGTATCAAATAGTTTATTTAAATTCCCCAAAGCTCATTTTCACCTTCTATAAAAGCAGGGGCAACTTTCTCTCTCTCTCTCTCTCTCTCTCTCTCTCTCTCTCTCTCTCTCTCTCTCTCCTGGGTTTTTTGTGACAAAGGGGTGAGACAAGAGATGTGAAATAAAGTACTTTGAAACTTGAAACCTATATTACACCCACAATGAAAGGTCTCAAAAAGGCACTAGATCTCCTGGTCCTCTGGTTGGAGAGGGATGTCAGCAGACAAAGGTTTTAGGACCTTTATTTTCTCTTGCATATGAGGATATAGGGGGCAGTGAGTGATTCAGATAAGGGCCCTAGGGACACATTACAGTATTTAGATTCAAATCCTCCCCCTGCCATTTCCCAGATGTGGTAAACATTTTACTTCTCTATGCCTCAGTTTCTTTGCCTATTTAGTTAGTGGGGAAATGAACTAATAGGGTTATTTTAAAGATTAAATAAGCTAATAGCTATAAAGAGCTTAAAGCAATGCACAGCACACGGAGAGCATGCACTATGTGCTAGCTCTTGCTATAAATGACCTCCTACCAGGCTCAGCCCAACTTGGGCCCCCTTTCCCTTCTCCAGGATTAGCCTTCAAGCAGGGTATAATGAAGCAGGTTAATACTGATATTTCTGTTTGCCTGCCAGTTTTTACTTCATCTGAAGACTCTGGTTGGTCTTGGAGGTTCAGAAGCTTATTGCTGCAAGTTTCCCCAAGCCAAATTGGCAGTTTTCAATTCTCATTTTTGTTTTTGTTGTTGCTGTTTTTGTTAGTAGTCTCTGGGGATATAGTAGGGCTTGTGAATCATCTTTTTGTTCATGATTTTACTATTACGTTCAAACAAAACCAAGCAAGTCTGGGACCAAATTCAGCTCCATACTGGTGTCTATTAGCAAATAGCAGGAAGTCATAACTTTCTGTGGAAGCTCAATAAAATCCAGCTCTCTGTCGTTTTAGGTGCTTTAGTCAGACCTTGCGTAAAAATTTACCCCAAGGAAGTATGACCATATTCACACTAAAATATAGACAAAAAAATCTGGTTGGAGTCCGATGAATTATCCAAATCAGAAGCTGGACAGAGAATTTCTTATAAATTAAATCCTAATCCTACAGGTATAGACTCCTGGCTGAACAGATTCCTCACATTTTATGTATTTTAATACTTTATATCTGCAAAAGAAGAGTGTGTCTACAATATTTCTAACCAATCCACATATATTCAAACTCACTAATATTTTTAGCCAATTCACATATATTAAAACTCATATCTATGATGCTCTGGTTTCATCAATAAAAACACTTCCTTTAACACCTATTAGGTTAATGATATAATCTTTGGTCTTGACTGTATGTGTGTGTTAATCTCTAATCTCTACTCTAGCATTGATTACTTGGTCTAATTGATAATTTACATCACATATTTTTGTTATCACAAATTCTGCCTCAAAAACAACTATCACAAAGTGATACATACAGTCAATACATATACACAATTTAGGTTGTCCTTTGACTTTTGTGGCCTCATCATCATAAATAAAGGATGCTATTTGGAATAGATTCAAATTCTTTATACAACTTCTTCTAATTCAAGAATTAAATTGTTCTCCTTCAGGCACCATGAGCTTCAGATAAACTATGTGGCTCATATAGACCTGATGACTTCTCATTTTCTAAAATATTGCCTCTATTGGGCCTTCTAAATTGAATTCCTTTTTCCACTCATTCAACATGCTAATGCCCATCCATACCCAGTGCCTAAGTCAGACTTCTCTTTGAGAAAATTTTTCTAATTCTCTCAACATAAAATTTTCACATTTGTATAATACTTACCACTCTAATTTCTATTTTAATTGCATTTTTTCTTCTACTTGTCTACAGGTTCCTAAGGGTAGTAGATATATCTGATCCAGTTCTACAATCATCAGCAAAAATAATAATAATAATAATAATAATAATAATCATTTATTGCTCAACTTAGCTCATCAATAGCTACTAAAGGAAATGACCCATTTTTCTACCCATTCCTGGAGTAAAAAAGACCTGAATTATTTGAGTGCTATTTTCTCCACTTATCAGGCAGGTAAACTTGTGAAAACCACTGATTTTTAATCTATAAAATATAAATAATGTCTGACTTATTTCAAGGTGTTATAAGAATCAAATAAAAATAAAACCCCTTCATTCATTGGAAATATATTACTGGTTTACCTATTCAAAGGATTCTTTAATTCACAGAATTTACAGAATTAAAGGTGATTCAGTAAACCATCACAATTTTACAGATGACAACGGTAAAGTCAAAAAGAATTTACTTAAACAGATGAAAACTATCATGTATATTCAAAAACTCCCCTTTTAATACTGTTTCTTACAGTTTCCTCTTTTTATTTAATACTTTCAAAACTATTTGATATCCAGTGAGAGACCAAGAGGTTTATAAGCAATCACCCTAGATATATTGATATATATTTCATTTTGTGTTAAATTTTAAGGAAAACATAGTTCATTCATAACTTGGCTTTGGATTGTTTACTATAGGTGAGACATTCTGATAGTGAATTTTCCAAATTAAGTATTTTGAAAGTGAAAGTGTCAATAGAGTGGTGGAGGAAAGCTTCCTCTAGATCCCATTGTATTCTTGATCATTTCTTTTTTCTCTTTCTCTAATAGCAATGTTTAATTGTCATAGATCTTCTTTGATTTTCTTGGGGGAACTCACTCCACATTCTTTATATCCATTGGGTGAAGTCATATTCTATAACTCATAGAAAGCCAGCCCTTCTATCTCACAAGGTTTTTGTAAAAACTAAATTTTATATCTAAATTTATTAAATGTGCTGTTTGATATGAAAATTTAATTAAATTCTAAATGAAGACTTGTTAGGCCTGGTGGTCTTTAGAGTCAAATGATTTCTTATGCTATTGGCCTTAGGCAAGTTAATCAACTGCCTATATGTCAGTTGATTAACTTGCCTAAGGCCAATAGCATAAAAAATCATTTATCTCATTTTCTGCCTATATCTCATTTCCTTTTTCTTTTTTCCTTTTTAAACATATTTTTATTGATTTTAGGAAGGGAGAGTGGGAGAGAGATAGAAACATCAACGATGAAAGAAAATCACATATCAGCTGCCTCTTGCATGCTTCCCACCTGGAATTAAGCCTGCAGCTCTGGCATGTGTCCTAATCAGGAATCAAACCATGACCTCCTAGTTCATAGGTTGACACCAACCATTGAGCCATGCCATCTGGGCCTGTATCTCATTTTCCACATCATGAAATGATAATTAAAAACAGTACTGTTATTATTACCTCGGGGACATGTGGATAGTTTTTGGTATAGTCTCAGTTGTATGTAATAGGCCTTTAATAAATAGCAATGGCCTATGAAGTGCCATATTCTGGGAGGGTCTTTTTCACTATGTCTACACCTCTACCAGCTGTGAATGAGAGTGGGGATTGGGCTCTCCCATTTACTGCTATATCTGCATACTCTAGAACAGCGTTGACTTGAATAATGTTTAGTAAATGTTGGGTGAACCAGTGGATGAATAAGCATCTGAGAGGACTCTAAAGAAAAGACTCATCAAGTCCTAGTTTAGTCTTCACATTAGAAACACATAGGCCCCATGTGACATTATGTGATATTAGACTGAAGATTAGGGCCATCCCAGGAAAAACTATGGTCCAGTGCCTGTAAAAATGGAGCCCCTTTCTCCATCCCCTCCCTTCACTTGCAGTGTTTTATTCTTTTTAAAATAGCACTTATTGGCATTTTCTGATTATTAAAAATTCATATTTATTGAGAAAATGGGAAGGTATCCATAATTCCATCACTCTGAAATAACCATTTTTTCCCTGTAGATATCTATACTTTAAAAAGATTGAGTTATAATTGACATGAAATGTTATTTATTTGCAGTGCTTTTATAGATATTTTTAATCTTAGATAAGTAGCCTCGTAAGGTGTGGCTAGCCGCTAGTAAACAATTGGCTTTCAGATGATGTTTTGCTCCTCATTTCTCCCACAAAGAGAAAGGTGGCCCCATGGTTCCTGTTGCTCAGTGGAATCTAAGTGGAGGGAAGAGGGACCTTTGTTTCTGAGCTGATAATCACAGTTCAGAAGGGATATCAGTTGGAGTTTTTACTAGGCTAAAAAATGTCCCATGTTTATGATTTTTCTAACCACTATGCAGTACACGTGAAATGAATACAAAATAATATTGAATGTAAACTAATTGAAAAATAAAATTTAAAACTTTTAAATTAAATAAATTAAATGTTCCTGAGAGAATGACAATGAAAACATGTTTCATGTTTCAAAGTCTTAACAGGTTGTACACTCTAATAGATAAAGCTTGAGGAAATGAGACTGACTAAAGCCAATCATATTATAGTATAAAGTTTATGTAATTTTTTTCATATAGTTTAAACTATATGTTAATACTTTTAAAGTTTTTAATTTTTTAAAAATATAAGCCAAAAGTCCAAAATAGCACAGGTCTCAAAGTAACTTCCTGACTTGGCCACACGTGGAAAGGAAATCATCAACATCCAGTGCTAGTGATCTTTTGGTCAGACCTCCTGCCCCAGGAAGTGGCATCACACAGTGGACAGTCAGACACCTCAGGTTTGACTGCTGACTCTGCCACCAGTATGTATGTGACTTTGGGCATCTGAATTGTGGTATTAAGCCTCCTGACAAGCTCTCTGCTTTTGTCATTGCACTTCAGGTCATTCTTGGAACAGTAGCCAAAGAGACCCAGTCAAAATGTAAGCCAAATTGTGACAATTTAATGGCCTGACCTCCCATGTCCCTCAGAGTCAAAGCCAAAGTTCTTACAAATGCACAGTGCCCTGCATGATCTGATGGTCCCATTGTTTGCTCTCTAACCACAGCTTGTGCTTCTCCTGTCCATTCTACTCCGGCCATACTGACCTCTACAGAATTTCTCAAACATACTAGGAACTCTCCCAGCTTAGACATTTACAATTGCTGTTCTCTTTGGCTGGGTTGCTCTTTTTTTTTTTTTTTTTTTTTTTTTTTTTAGATATCTGTGTCTCACTCCTTCATGCCCTTTAGGTCTTTGCACAAATGTTATCTGCTCAGGGACATAATTTTCAACCAGTCTATTTAAAATGACAATCTCTGCCCTAGCCAATTTGGCTCAGCGGATAGACCATCAGCCAAGGGTTCCAGCTTTGATTCCAGTCAAGGGCATGTACCTCAGTTACAAACTCAATCTCTGGCCCTGGTTGGGGCTTGTATGGGAGGTAACTAATCAATGTGTCTCTCTCACATAGATGTTCTCTCTTTCTATCTCCTTCTCCCTTTCCCACTTTCTCTAAAAGTCAATGGAAAAATATCCTCTGATGAGGATTAACAAAAAAGAAAGTAAAATTATATTTTTCCACCACATACAAGTTCTATCTCATTTAATGTGGATATTTCCCCTTGTTCTCTTTTATTATCTATCATCCAATATGCTATACATTACTTATCTTCTTTATTATATGTCTCTTCCCTGTGGTATGTAAGCTTTACTAGGTATAATAAAAGATGGGATTTTTGTCAGTCCTGTTCACTAATCAATTTTTAGTATCTAGAATTAATGAATAGCACATGGTAAACATTTAATAAATATTAATTAATTAATGAGGAAGATCAGTGAATTAAAGATACTAGATTCACCCTTACCGATTTGGCTCAGTAGATAGAGTATTTGCCTGCAACTGAAAGGTTCCAGGTTTGATTCTGGTCAAGGTCATATACCTTTGTTGCAGGCACATCCCCAGTAGGAGGTGTGCAGGAGGCAGCTGATAGATGTTTCTTTCTCATCGATGTTTCTAACTCTCTATCATCTCCCTTTCTCTCTGTAAAAAAATCAATAAAATATATAAAATAATTTAAAGATACTAGATTCACTAAAGCTAATTTCTTCATTTATAAAATGGAAATAATCTGTTAGCACAGCCCTATCACATCCTAGGCACCTAATTCATCGCAAATTTCTTCTTAGTCACATTCAGGCTCATATAAAACATTTTCTATCATCTATATCCCCAAAAGAGAATTAACAATAAAATTCTACCTCTACCACCACCATTGCAATTCTACAGTCCCTCTATCAAGATTTCATTTTGCAAATTACTTTGACAAACAGGCTATTTTTGATTCATTTGTGCCCTTTTCCAAAGTAGATGCCCAATAAGTATGAATTTCCGTTTTTACCCTCTTCATTTCTTATGCACATTAAACACTGTCTCAGCCAATAAGCTCCTTTCCAGGATCCTCTGCTTATCTTGGTAAAATCTAAAATGCCACAATTCAAATACTAAGCAGAGACTCAACAAATATTGGTTTAAATACATAAAAAAAAAAGAGAAAGACCTTATGATATTTTTCTCCTTCCAGAAAGGCAGAGAGTTAGGATGTTTTAGCTGCCCGCTACCAGGCATGAGTTATGCTTAGGGAAAAGTGTGGACCCAGCAAGATCAGCAATGATTTTGCTGTATATGCCTACAGGTTGAAAGGCAGTGGACAAAGGAACAGCAAGCCGGGGTGGCTTTGGCTAGCTCCTGTTTTCCACAGAGATCTTTTCGCTACCACATGCATGCTTCAGTTTATTTATCTAAGGCTCTTCTTGCAGGGCCAAGACCAGAGGAAGCGGGGAGGGTGCTGCCAGATGTGTTCAGGAAGGCAAGTGCCTAGAAAGCCTTGGATGGGGTTTCAGGGAATCATTAGAAAAGGCAAAGAATAATCTGGGGCACTCTGGTTTTCCTTCCTAGACCACAGAGCCCCGGGGAAAAGATACTACCACAAATAAAGGTGCCCTCTAGACACACGGGGAAGCATTCGGAGAGTTTTCAAAGAATTTTTCATTCGAGTTTTCTAAGCTAGAATTGGGTCATGTTTTGGTGTGTGTGTGTGTGTGTGTGTGTGTGTGTGTGTGTGTGTGTGTGTCTTACATAACAGTGAGTGATGAAAGCCAAATGGTTTATAAATAAAACCCCAAGCTTTGAGGCCTGACTGATATTACCCACACTATGCTCAGTATGGGGTCCTCTTTCCCTTAGACCCAAATTGTGTAACAATGGTTATAAACCTCCTTCCTAGGCTGCAAGGAGGCTAAAAGCACCGACAGAGCAGATACAAAGAGGAGCCCTCAGGGAGGGAAATCTTCAAAGCATCATTAATATACAGAGAAGCAATTATCTGAATGACACAAAGATATCAGATATTGGGACATAGGGACTTATTTTAAAAATGCCTCATTGGGATGCACATAATTAAAGACGAAGAACTGAAGATGTGCAAACATATTGGTGAGACAATATTACAAAAGAATTAGCATTTCTTGAATGCCTATCTGCTATCTGGCTGGCTGTGCATGAGAAATTCTATATAATGGTCTTAAGTAATCACAGTAGTAACTTTTTATGGTGGTTATTTTCTCATTGGATAGCTGATGAAACTGAGAACTTAAAGGCTAAGTGAATACCCAAGAAAATATGGCTATGGCTTATCAGAAATAACAACTTTGATGGTCTGCCTCCAAAGTACACAATCTATGTCCTATGCTAAAAGGGCTTACTAGTTAACACATTTAAACTTTGAACCATCTAAAACCAGAAGACAGAAAAATTTCTGAGGCTTGGTCCAAGAAAAGACACATTTCATTCCTGACTAACAAAATGCTGATGCATGGGAAATAAAATAAGAAGTCTCTGCTTACTCCAAGTGATCTCATTAAAGTATCATTTTGAGGTTCCAGGTTTTGGGGATAAATGGCCCAGACTCACTTCTCCCTGCCTCTCCTGGCTATGTACAACTAAAAACACCTGGAAACAGTGAAGCAGGCAACCACAGGAGACCTAAGAAGATGGACTGATTGGAGACCCCTGGACTTAAGAAAAAGCACTGTGGTTCACCTGGTGGTAGAAAGAGTCACAGTCCTGGCATCGCTTGGCTTTCTACCCAGCAGAAGGTGGGTCAGGTAGATTCTTTCCTTGCCTGACAATCCAGCAGATCAGGTGGGAGCCCCATGACTTTAGTCAGTCAGGAGAGCAGCCCAAGGGCTGGGCCTCTCACCACACAGCCTATGGAGATTCCTTCCTCATCCAAGAGTGTGTCACCAGTAGTGACCAAGCTGGATCCCATCAGCACAGGTGGCCTGGATAACAGCCTCCACCCCACCCCCACTGGCCCAGAATGGTGGTCCTAGGTCCAATGAAGCATATTCTATCCCTGTAGACAGCCCCAGTAGAAACCAAGCCAGAGAGCCAGTGCCACCTAGAACAGAGGAGCACTTCAAGGGCTCTGAAAATGAAACTGGCATCGGAACCACAGCCAACCGAAGTGTGCTAAACCTCAACAGAATGACTGCTGCTACAATGGAAGACTTAAACATGGCCCAGGGTCTCCTCATAGAATACTCAAAATGTCCAGGGTATGATATAAATCAGTCCTCCCACCAAGAAACAGGAAATTTACAATATGAACGAGAAAAGAGAAGAAATTACGCCACTGAAATGAATCACAGGTTGATATGATTGGACAAGGATTTTAAAGCAAAAGTTGTAAAAGTGCTCCAATGAGCATTAAAAAAAAAAAAAAAAAAAGGATATCTTGCCCCTAACATATGGCATATAAAAAATACAATAAGAAGTTTAAAAATCTCACTGACTTGGGCTTGATAGATAGTGGAATACATATATATTCTGCAAATATCGTTAAAAAATAGTTGGAGTGACTCTAGTGGTCAATTGCTAGCAGATAAAATAGCAAAGACATTCATTAGGACAAAGTAGGACATTACCAATGTTGCATTTTAACTTCTGACCTTGAGAAATTTTCCCATATTGCAGTGATAATAGTCACAACTATTATCTTATGAAATTCAACTATAGTCTTATGAAATTCATAAGACCTTTGCTTTGTTATTCACTAGAGAAGTACAGGGTTAATCATCTGGTTCTTTATGTAGCCTACTTGCTTTCACTAAACCTATATAATAAAGAGGTAATATAAAAACTGACCATCACTCCAACACAAGATGGCTGTCCCCATGTGGTCAAAGATGGCTGTCCACATGTGGGCACAAGATAGCCACCACAAGATGACCAGTAAGAGAGGGCAGTTGGGAGGGACCAGGCCTGCAGGGGAGAGCAATGGGGGGAACCAGGCCTGCAGGGGAGGGCCGTTAGAGGGGACCAGGCCTATAGGCAAGGGCTGGTAGGGATGATCGGGCCTGCAAGGGAAGGCAGTTAGGGGCAATCAGGCTGGCAGGGGAGTGGTTAGGGGGTGATCAGTCTGGCAGGCAGAAGAGGTTAGGGGCAGGCAGGCAGGCAGGCAGGCGAGCAGTTGGGTGCCAGCAGTCCTGGATTGTGAGAGGGATGTTATCCCTCAAGGGGTCTTAGATTGGAGAGGGTACAGGCTGGGCTGAGGGACCCCCCCCCCCACCCCCCGTGCACAAATTTCATGTTCCAGGCCTCTACTATTGATCAAAATTTTGAACTTAGATCCACTACTTAATGGGGAAAAAGACTGAAAGTTTACAACATTTTTTTAAAAAAAGTGTAAAGATAAAAGAGGTAAAATCAAGAGCCCCAGAAAAAATTTCCATTTTAGGAGTAGATTAGTATATTTAACGAGTAAATATTTAAAGTTTCTCTTAGAAGAATCTGACTTGAATATTGAGTGGGTACATATGCTGTCAATGATGTGGTCTAACCTGAATGAGGAAAGCTGTGGCTTGTAGATAAGTATGTGTGTAGCAAGAGAGACTTGAATTTGCCAACCAACAGGTGACTCAGCAGGTCAGAGCCTAACATGGAGAATACATGAAACCTGCAAGGAAACGGAGTACATAAAGCCTGCCACAGAAGTGCACATTTCAGATCACAGGTCACTCTGACCTCCTGCCACAGTTTACTTCTTTGAGTGGCTTTGATTCTGGAACGATTAGGTGTCTCCTCTTATTAATGCCTTAAAATCCTAGGCAGATATATACTATTTTTTAAGTCCTCCACAACACGATAAAGAAAGGTGGCAAGAAACAAGCCAGCAGTTCAAACAATAGGCTCCCTCCCACTCCCTCAATTCTGTCCGTTTGGAAGGTGTCTTAGAAAAGGTCCAGATTCTTGTTCCATTATGTGGTCCTTGACCTGAAATCTCACTTCATGCATTTATATCATAGGAAGCAACTTCCACCACGTACGATTTTGGATAATTCACTTAGAGCACCTGCCACATAAAAAGTGGGCAAAAATGTTTGTAATCGTTGATCTCAAACTTTGACCAATGTTTTAAAAATCAAGAATAGCTACACATTTCTAAATCTCATCAAGAGAATCCCATGACAAAAGTTTCCCATCTGAAAGACTAACAAAGAGGAGAGAAAGAACAGTGGCCTGGGGATCCAGGTGTCATGAGTTTCCTTACTTTGGCAGTGAACTTGAAGAGAAGCCCTCACTGCTCTGAAGTCCAGGTTCATCAGTGATAAAATGGGTTCATTTGCAAATGCATTTGGTGATCTCAAATACCACATATTCAAGAACAATTCAGCCAGGCCACAGTAGTAATCATCATCATCATCATCATCATCATCAACATCATCTTATTTGATGCTGGGTACTATACTAAGCTTTTTATATATACCAGCAGATGTAATGCACTAACCCTTTGCAACAAGTACTATCCTTCTTTTTCTCATATTTTACAGAAAAGGAACTGAGGTGCAGATTGTTTAAGTGTTTGTCATGATGTCACCCCACACACAGTCAATAGCAGTAAGAGGATCCCCATGGAAGCACTGTGGGGCACCACATTCCACATCTTTGACCACCATGCATACTACCTGCTCCATAGTGAGTGCATTGGGCAATCTCTACTGCTGAAAGTTTTTTTTTTTTAAATATATTTTATTGATTTTTTACAGAGAGGAAGAGAGAGGGATAGAGAGCTAGATACATCAATGAGAGAGAAACATCGACCAGCTGCCTCCTGCACACCCCTGCGACCAATGTACATGCCTTTGACCAGAATCAAACCTGGGATCCCTCAGTTTTCAGGCCGACGCTCTATCCACTGAACCAAACCGGTTTCGGCTTTTTTTTTTTTTTTTTTTTTTTTTTTTTTTTTTTTTTTTTTTTAATTGCTGGAACTTTTGAAGAGGAAACTTAAAATCTTAAGACAAGTATTTATATGTGGAAAGAAAAAGGGCTAAAAACTATTACTTAGAACTGAAGACATTTACACCAGTTCCCAAGCATTAAGCCATCCATACTGAATAAGGGCTTTGGTGGTCAGGGGTAACTCCAAAGTTTGTGCCTATGAAACAACAACAACAAAAGGGAAGTTTGACAATGATGTCATGCTTAATATGTATGAATATTTCTTATGTTTTACATTTCCTCCCACCCAGTACCACCTGTGCTATGACATCTCACAATTTGAATTTTCTTCCTGATTCGGCTTGTGCACGCATAACATTGCATCTTTGACAGATGACAGACATGCACCTTGGATAAGATCTTTCCTCTGTATGTTATTCTCTTTTGACTTTTACTTTTTTGTTATATAACGCATTTTGCCCCAAGCTATCAGATATGAATAAAAAGTAAAGACAAGTGAAGAGGCATATGATTTGATGATGTGGGCAATAATTCTTCCCTAGTTTAAAAGTCTTCATTAATCTCCTAGATGATTATACTAAATCTGCTAGGACGTAACAGGGAATGTGTGTGAGGAGGGCAAGACTGAAATAATCTCACCTGCTTAAAAAAAAATTTAAATTTTTTTGTTTTGTTAACATGCTAAACACTGTCTTAAAAATGAAGACTCTGCAATAAACAGCGCAAAGCTTAATGTCTGCTGTCTGATTCATGCACTTCTGATTATGAGGAAGTTGGCATCTGCTTCCAGACATAACATGCCTTTTCTAAATCCCTGCTTCTTCATGTGACTGATCTGCTAAGGGATTCTATCAGGGGCTCCCATTGTTATTAATTCTAAATTGAGTTTAATGCATTCCTCATTAAATGAACCTAACTTTTCGCTTGCAATAGGCCAGAAGAAAGAGGTGCACATGACTCAAGAAAAGCACTCTGCCATGTTTGCAAACAGATCCTTCCCTATTGCCACCAGCCCCTCATATTTTTACAACAATGGGTTGGCTTCTAAACTATCATTAGGATCTAGTCTGTAATATTCAGTGAGGTCCTGGTATTTCCTATCTCCCCAGAGGCATTTACCCACCCACTAAGCTGTAGACACGTTGGCTTCCTCTTTATCAAATGCTCAGAACTGGTTCTCTTGAGGGCCTTTGGGCATGCCATTCCCTTTCTTTGGCATATTCCCACCCACCTCCACATAAAACTCAGGTTCTGCCTAGTTAACTCCACTAACTTTTTTTTTTTTAAATCCTCACCCAATAATATGTTTTTATGTTTTTTTTAAATTGGTTTTAGAGAAAGAAAGGGAGAGAGAAAGGAAAAAGAAATCAATCAGTTGCCTCCCATATGCATTCAGACGGGGGGGGGGGGGGGGGGGGGCGCGGGAAGTGGGGCGGGAGAGGAGGCTGAACATGTGCCCTGATTGGGAATGGAACCCACAGCCTTTTTGGTGCACAAGACAACACTCCAACCAACTGAGCTACTCAGCCAGGGCTCCACCAACTCTTAATAGCCTATGAGTTAAGTGTTACTCTCAGGCTTCAGGAGACAATAGCCCCAAGAGGCACAATAACAAGCAAATGGTCAGAAATGCAAGAAGGAAAGGGCAGTTAGCATTTGAACTCTTTCATCTGATTCCTTAGTCTCTTCTCCTTTTTTTCTGAATAACTCTCCCTTTTCAACACTCATAGTCAAAGATCTGAAATTGTAATAATTGTTTTTGTGTATTAAGGTTGTTCATCAGGATGTTAGAAATTTTATTTTAAAACAGGACACTCCTGTGCTAACTTGACCTTCTACAGACTCCTCATCTGGATGCTGAGCTGAGCCCTCATGGCAGTCCTTTCACTTGTCCCTTGATGATTGCAGCCCACACTGGAATCTCTCTCTCTTCGTTCAAATCTCCACTCTTTGGCAATTAATCATGCATTGTCTTGCAACATCGTTTGAATCACTGTCTGGTATTATTTAGCTCTATTATTGTTATTAAATTCTTGAAAGCGTGTATCTCTGATTCCTCTGACTTGGCTAAAAGCTCCTCCTGGAGGTTAAGGGAGAATATTTTACAATTGGCCATCATTATCACTTGTGTGCACACCACAGCATTTAAGTTCTTGAACACACATTTGCACGCTCCCTTTTCACAGCCCTGTGAGGAGGCAAGATAGTTATTCTACAGGTGGGAGAAATAATGGACTTGTCTACAGCATCATCACTTTTAAGGAGCAAAAGAAAGTCTTTGTTTTCATGTTTTTGTATTTTTTTTTCCCACCACACCAAGCCACCTTTCATGTATTTTCACAATATCTATAAGACATTCTTATACACAATGGATTCCTAATAATTATTTGTGGATGGAGTTTAGATTAAAAAAAATAAAGTGAGAAACATCAGGGTTTGGATCTGCATGACACACATCTGTAAGAGAAGTAAATAAATGAGCTCACTGCCTGGATTCTATCAAAATGTCAATGTTTGGTATTGAGGGAACAAATTATTTTGGCGCAATTGACTGAAATTTTCCCCTTATTTTCTTGAATGTTTATGGCTTTAAGAATAGACTACAAGTCCAACTTTGCAAACACTGGAAAGCCATCTGTGCATTAAAGTAATTTTTATAAGTTTCTTCTCTGCCTCTGCTCCCACCACCCCTCCCCCCACTCCCCCAGGGCCATGTGTGCCTCTGTGATTGTTATAAAGGAGTACACAGCTCTTTTGGCCTTCAGCTCATGGCCAGTGAAGGAGGAGTGTGAAGTCTGTCTGGGAAGCCAGAAACATGTGGCGTCTCAGGATCCTGGGCAAAATAGGGTAACAATAATAGTCATTTTTCATTTTCTAGTCCTTGGTGTCTAGTGGACTTTGGGGAATTTAACAAAATATACATAAAGCTCAATTCTGAAAACACAGCAACACAAAGCAGGGCCTTTGGGAAAATAATAATAAACGCTCCCTTTTCTTTGCCACCAACGTTACAAACCATCAGCAGTGACACTGGAAACAAAGAAGTCAGAGGTTATGGGAAGGGGAAAGGGTAAAACTAGAGAGGAAACCAAGAAGAAAATAAAGGTATATGACCTCTCTCGAAATTGCTCCTAGAGGTAAATAGAACATGAGTATGACATAAAATGACAGCTATACTTTACTCCCTCACATACACATAAAATGTACAGAGAGTCCCCTCATCACCAACTATTAGAAAATATCTCTAAGAGATAAACTAGGCACATCAACATATGACAAGAGGAAACTATTGTATTATGATCACAGAAACAGACACTTGACTTGCTTAACAAGTGACATAACAAATACCTTAATAATTGAAAGTTGCTTGCAATGTATTACCACAAAGAGATTATTGATAGATTAAATAAAGAAGGAGACTGGAGACTGGATGGCAGGACACACACATGCTTTATTGGAGAGAAGGGTACCCCTGCCGGCTGCTTCCAGAGAGAGAGAGGGACGGAAGAGAGAGAGGACCGGGGTACAAGCACTTTAAGGATAGGGGACAGGGCCTAGGGCACTCAGCACACGCCATTTGGTGCTTAGGGACCTAGGGACTTAGGAATCAGGAGCTTAGGGTATTTGGCAGGTGCTGATTGGTGGTTCAGAGCTCAGGAATGTCTGGCCACAGGTGGGGTTTACCAATGTCTGCCCATCAACTGGAGGAAGGGAGGATCTATCATGAATAAATGAACTATTTTATGGAACCCAAATTTTAGTTGGTGATTGATCATAAACTTATATCAGAATAAACCATAATGGAAATGGAAATGCTTCCATTCCCCTCCCCATGGGAATCAAAAGAAATCTAATCCCCTATTTGATAAAATGAAATGAGAAGATGAAATTCTGGCTAAAAGATGAAAAACTTACTTTGGGGAATCATTTTGTAATAAATAAAAACTGTATTGAGCCAGAGACCATCAGTGTCTTCTTGGGAAAATATCAATGTCTGTCTCCAGATGAAGCCCTTACCTACACATCATCCCAGGAATCAACTCAAGCCCTGGCCCAGTCCTGGCTTTGTTCCCCATAGGGACTCTATGGCACAAGGATCAGCAGTGCTCCTTCCACGTATCTACACCCTCTCTTTTCTCCCCACTCCTCCTTTCTGCCCCTTTCTCATTGTACTGCCTTGTATATCAAGTACATTAGAAAGGTCACCTACAGAAATAAAAATCTTTGTACAAAAACACCTTCACTGAAACACACTAGATGATGGAACAAGTGTCCAACTCCACTTTTTCTTAAAGCACTGCTGAAATAAAAGAGATAAAAGTATACAAGCAAAGAACTTCAAAGAGAAGAGGAGACAATGACAGTGAATGATAGAGATCACAATTATTTAAAGAAAGAAAGCAGAAAGACAAACAATGACTGACATTTCAGGTTTCTTCGCTTTAAGTGCCTTTAAGCGTGGGGAAAAGGTAAGAATGAGAGCTATGTAGGTACACCTGACCCCACACCTACAACCCTGGTAGAAGACAGAAGATTTACCCAATGAAGAGGCTAAACCAGAAATGTTCTGAATCCAGGATTCCCAAGAAGGGAAAAACTTATTTTTAAGGCTTCTTATATTTTTTGTACAATTGCCTTCCAGAAAGCTGTGCCAAGTTATAATCTCATCAACATCAACGGACCCATTTCCCATACTGTCTCCAACATTAAGGCATAAACTTTTTAAGTGAGCTTTACCTAATTATCTAATATGCCTGTCTTTACTACCACTATCTTTCATTATAGATTCTGTCCATGCTTGTTCCATAAAATCAATTGGCTCACTAGAAAAGGGGTCTCATCTACCCGAAAAATGTTTTACCAAACCTGCTCTTACTTTTCTACATCAAGAAAGAGGTGCCTGTGGTAACAGGACTGGTGTCGGAACTGGTGTGGTGGTGGAAGGCAAGGGGTGGGTGTTGTGAGGCCTTTGAAATACAGTAGGTTCTTTGAAAGTTATAAAGGCTTTTAGGGAAACCTGAGTCCTCTTGAGCCCTCAGCCCAAGGCCCTAGGACAGTTTTCATGGCTGTAGGTCAAAACAAGGAAATACAGAATTCTCCAGGCAGAACATCAAGAGGGTTTTGAGTTTCACACGAGCACATGTGATTTCCACACACTTCAACACCCTCAGAGGCAAACTGAAATATTATTTCATTTGAAATATTTTTGCTATTAACCTCTTCCTCTTTTCCCCCCGTGAGTTGACATTTCCTTCCCAGTATGATTGTCTCCTACAGGCTTCAAATCTGGATCTTGGATTTCTGGTGTTGACTATTCAGATGCCATTTTGCCTTTCTCCAGCCTTGTTTCAAAGCTGTCTCCTATTTCCCCAACACAGGGTGCTTCTTCAGGCCACGTGCCACTCTCTGTCCCTCCCGTATTTACTCCTTCAGTCGGTTTTCTATCTCTGTCATCTCATTCACCCTTCTTGCATTACTGTTTGAGAGTCCAGCCCTTCATTTCCGGAGTTGGGAGTATGGTTTAGATTAGAAAGCTCTGTATTCCCCCTGGTCTTCGTATACTGGCTTTCAGTGTCCCAGGCCACTTTTCACTGCTGCCTTCCCCTGGCTGCAGCTCGCCTTGTTAAAGCATAATGATCTCATCTTCTCTTTAATGACTTGACCCCATTTCTTCCTCTGAACCATGTTACATTATGGGTGACATTATTTATGTTTTCCTTTTTGCCCCTGTGACACGCTTCAGGCTGCCCATTTCCCATGTGCTGGGTCAGAAAGCACAGGCCATATGGCTCAGCACATCCTAAGTGTATCCTTTCTTTCAAAACAACCCCTTCCAGGCTTTTCCAGAAGCCCTCAGATCTACATCTACTGAAGTCACAAAATACAATTTTGCTGAGGATATCAACCGTGTTGGAAAACCTTATATTTGGAATCAAATTCCTATTTTTAGCTTAGAAAGAAAAATAAAAATCTTGAGTCTTCTCTTTAGTTAAATGGGGGAGGATAGACTTATGATATCTGCCTGTGAGGGAGGTAGATTATGGCGATTGGAAGAAAAGGAGACTTGAGGCTAGAGATCTGGTTTTGTAACCCCAACTTCCATCCTTGCTTGAGTGACTTTTTCAGTCCTGAAGCTCATGATTTGTTTTGAATTTTAAAAATGGATTTAGTAATATATTCCCCTTTGCCATAGAATAGACATAATACAGTTCTGTGTATTTAAAAATGTTTTTGGAAACTGTGAGACAGTGGAGGTATAATGTTTGAGAGTATGGCTTCTGAGTCAAACTTGCTAAAGTTTAGGTCTTGATTTCGGCATTTATTCTAGTATAACCTTGGATGAGTTATCCAATATCTATATTGTAATCTAGAATATGAATAGCAAAGTTTTTACCTCTGAGGATTCTTATAGAGATAAATACAATAATATGCTCAAGCACTTAAAAGAGTGTCTCATGGAATGTGCTTAATCAATATAGGATGTTATCACTGTGAAATATATCCTGTATTTCTCCTGCTCGATAGAATGACCTGGCATTATATTTGTTCATGAGTCCACTTCTCTCAATCTGCCTTTGGATACCTTAGAAGAGATCAAGTTGTGACTACCTCTCACAGCACCTGAGCCATAGGAACGCAATAAAATGTAGGAATTTTAATAGGAGACACTATTGCTGTCTGTGCATTTGAGCCTTATTCAGCACAATTGCTGGATAATGTCAAGTCTCCTCTCTAAATTTGACAGAATTCAAAGATAACTCATTTGTCATGCTCTGTGCCGCAGGACCGGCATGCCCTCTCTACTGTTTGGATGGTTCTGCCCTGTTATTTGCTCCGTCTCATTTTTTTTTTCTTTCTGTAAGGTCCAATAAAATTTCCAACTACAACAGTAAGACAGTCACTCTAAAGTTCCAACTGAAAATTGCTATTTTTTTTCCTCCTATTACTAAGTAGTGTTGATGATCTTCTATATGGCTTTCCAGATTTTTCTTTGTATACAGACACATATACATACATATCATATAGAAGGTTTTTGTTTTAAAAACAGTAACATACTATAATATTATTATTGCTATTCCCACTTGTATTGACAAATAACTTCATGAAAATGTATAAATTGAAGAATATCATTTACATTTGGAGGTTTAGGTGATTGTCTTTTTAGTTCTACATTTCAAGTTAAAATCTGTATACTGCTATCTCTTGATTCAGCGAGTTTAAAAATAACAACTTGCATGCTACTTAAAAAGATGAGGATTTTAATTCTCCACCTTGCTTTCTTGCCATTTTTCAAATAAGTGCATTTAAAAATATTGATTAAATTTGTATTCCATATTTTTGTTACTATGACTATGCACACATTTGTTTTGTATTGCTGAATCAAGAAGTCTCTAAGATAACACTTTTTTTTTTCTTCTCTTGAGTAGCTTTCCAAACTCCTCCTCATTTGTTATTGCATAATTTTCTCATGTGTGAACATTTGGCTAAATCTTCCAACATCTGAAATAAGCTCTGCAAAATATCTTTCAGTAGAAGATTTCACAAAATTCCAACAGCTACAGAATCTATCAGTTCCATTTTTCCTAGAGGTATATTCTGGAATCCTCTTTTATCTGTCCAATCTAGATCTGGTTTAGTCTATGCCTGCCATATACAGCTGTGGTTCTGGAACTTTGCCTCACCAGTATCCTGGGAATTGTTTCCCACTTTTTACCTGTTTTGAGTTGTCTATTTCTAGGATCTCATATCTTTCTTCTCGATGTACTTGATTATTATGTTGAAATATTTTGTCAAGTATGTATTTGAGAAAGAGCAGAAGGAAGTAATATTTTGATAGTTCACTTTCCTAAAATATTTTTTATTCTACTCTTCTTCTTCGCTGGCAATACTAATGGGAATAGAATTCTTGTGGAATATTTATTTTAACTCAGAACTTTGAAAGCACTAGTGGATTAACTTTTAGTTTTCATTGTCATTCATAATAGGTTGTTCTTATACAAATGTCTTTGTATGCAAATTCCTAACCCTTTAAAGTAGGGGTGTCGAACTCAATCAGAGAAGGGGCCAAAATCTAAAATCCAGCCTAAATCGTGGGCCAAATGGTTTACTGAACAGTCATAAACTGTCATTGTGATGGAAATGCAGCGGAGTGTAGTGATGACAGCGCGGTGCAGGCCACATTGCAAGGCCTGGCGGGATGGATTTGGCCCGCGGGCCTTGTGTTTGACACATGTGCTTTAAAGGTATGTGATAAGGTCTATGTGTACTTCCTCTCTGGTAGCTTCTGGATCTCTTCTTTAACCTTGGTTTTGAAATCTCCCAATTAATTGTCCTGATCTGTGACTTTGAAATTTTTATTACGTTTTAAATTTTGTGGATTCTTTCAACCTGGAGACTCATGGCCTTCAGATATATTTTATTTTCTTATTTATTTGCTAATTTTCTCCACATGACATTCTGGGCATTTCATTTCTTTGATGCTTATTAATTGTACTTTGGGACTTGATAAATTCTTTTTTTAATAAACTCATTTTTTTTCTCCCTCGTTGTCTATGTCTGCTTTTGGTTCCATTTTTTTGGGGCACTTTTTTTTGTTATTTATTTTAATCCTTTTACTGATTTTTTTTTGGGAAAAAGTCTATATAATATTCTTTTCTTCAAGAATCAATTTTTATAGAGTTTTTTACTTCTAGCATCTTTTTATTCCATTAATATAATATCTTTATGCTGTTGAGATATGAGCTATCACTTAAACATAGTTTTGAAATTTTTGCTTTTTTTATTTTTGTTCTCTGTATTTTACATTGAAAACTTAGCATAATTTTTTTAACCTTTGAGCCCTTAAAAAATACCCACACCTTTATTATTATTATCTTAGCAGAAACTCAGTGAGTGGTCAGAACTTTGCAATTAGTAGTCAATCAAGTGGACAGCTGGCATTTTTTTAAAAGGAGTTTTCTCAAATTTCTGAATTAATAGGCCTCTTAAATGGGCAGTTTAGGATCTTCAGAGAAAATATATAATAGGAAGGGCATTCTAAGCACAGGAAACTATATCAACAAAGGTAACAAAAGAAGGGGAAAATTCAAAATCTCTACAGATATTAGCTAAAATAGTTGTTATATGTACATACTAGTAACAGCAGTAAAAGCAGCAACTTCAGTGGTATCATTTATTGACTACTACCAATGTACAAAGTGCTTTAGGTATTTTAATCTCATTTGAATCTTATTACAACAGCATTTCAGATAAGTAATATTATTATTTTTTTTATTTGCAGATGAGAGAAAAAGCACATTTCTCTGAGGATAAGTAACTTGCTAAAGTAGTAGAAATGAAATTCAACTCAACTAAAATTTCTGTATTTCCTCAAAATCATAATATTTGGGAACAAAATGTAATCTTGCTATTTGGGTCATCAGAATGATGCATAATTTGGTATTTTTCACCCGCTGTGTTGAAAGAGAGAATATTGAAAGGGTTGAACTTTTCACAAAGAAAGAGGTGCGGTGCACAGTGGACAGAAGAATGGATTTCTTTCATTAAAGGCCACTCGGAATGTAACCAGTAACTCCTGGGAATTGTCATGGCCAAGGACAGCAGAAACCTGTGTTCTAATCCCACATCTGTTATGAACTAAATTCAAAGACCTTGAGAAAGGCATTAGCCTTCCGGAACAGTAATGTTATTATTAGTTCATCTGCAAAAGAGAAGGTTTGCATATACATTGTTAAATGGTCAAAATTACAAATTTAGAACTCAACTCTAAGAATAATACTTAGAATATAAAAGTCTAAAAAAAAGTTGAGACCTCTTTCTATATTATGGTTAATAAAATATTCAGATTATGTTGAATGTGGAAAAATAATTTAAAAGTTCTAAAATTGCAGTTTGGGGTCAATAGTATATCATTAAAAATGAACAGATTTTTAAAATTAAATAAATAGTAGAATTTCTGTTATTTTTTCTAAAGTGAACACTTTTGGTTTCCAACCCAGCATTTATGTCATCTTTCCCCACCTTCTTACTAAAAAAAAAAAATCCCAATTTTAGGATGGAATCATACTTTCTTCAAGCTTGTTCTCCCTATTTCTAGTTCTCTGGGTGTATCCCAAATTAGTTTAATCTGTTTGAACTACTTTGATATATTAATAAGATCATGCATGACATATGGATACCAAATTATTCTATTATAGAAGGCCTAACATTCTTTCTTAGAAATTTATTACTTAATCCTCTCTTTATATATCCCTCCCCCTTTATATATTTCCACTGTAATATGAATAAGAAAACATGGAACACAGACTATTTCTGGCAGCCATCTCACAGCTATGAGCAGAATCAGGCTTATTATGATGTTGATGCTATAAGCAGGGGCATCAACATCATAATAAAGATATAAAGGACAAGCATCCAAGATAACACTGTTGAATTACAAATTAACAAACACTGAATCCCAGTACATGTATTTTTACTATCTCAGGTAATTTGAGTTAAAATTTCTCTTCTATTCAACCAAGAGAATCTTAACTGATATACTCTGTATTCTTTATTAAGGAGAACAATCAACAAATTGGAACAAATAGAACACATGTGAACAGGTGAAAATTAAAGTTCTGGATTTACCATACTGTGTTGAAGAATTTGGCTCTTTGGAATAAGTATAACCTCTAGTGCATTTTGGAGTACAGACATAATTAATTGATGTGATACCAAAAATGTAGACCCAGAATTACTGCAGATACTCTTAGAAATCTTAGAAATCAGAATAGGCATGGATTCTAGACTTGGTGTGTCTCAGGAAAAAAAAGAAGTCTGAAATGAACAATTCAGATGATTTGTATATGCTTCTAAAGTGGAGAAGTGGTGATCATTATGAGCTAACAAGAGTCCCTTAAATTGGGCCAAATTTACTTCATTTCCTTTCATGAGGAGTTTAACAAATACATAGATAAGATGAATTTCATTAGTAATTTATCTGGATTTCACTAAAGAATTTAACAAAAACTTAACAAGATTTCTTGGCAGACAAGGCAGATAAATATGTGATAGATGATAGTACAGTTAAAATCACAGCTGGTATAAAACTTGTAATATATTAATTTTTATTATTGGAAAAATGCCACCTTGGAGTAAAGTCTAACAAGGCTTCTCTCTTCTTCCCTGTTAGACTTTAAAATAAGTACAAAGAAAGATGAAAATATAGAAGTCATCCTTGTCAAGATTTCTAGTGCCCTCAAGCTGATTAAAGGGATAGCTAATGATTCAAAAATAAGCCTTGATTCAAAAATGAACCTCTTGACTTGGATGATCTACTTTTCATAAAAAAAGCACATTTATTAGCAATTATATATATTTTTTAAAAATCACACGTAGGGTGAAAACATACCAACTTCCCAAGAATATGATGGCCATCATATATCGAATGTGTGTACATATGATATGTATGTGTGTGCATCTTTTTGTGGAAAACTTTAAAGAATACACACATATATGGGTGATAAAGTTCTTAGGTAAAAATTTAATCAAGACTTTAAGGCCCAGTAATTGGACCATGTTTTGTACATTGCAGGTCCTGGGATGGGAGCAAATTTGAAAGGAAAATAGTGACTGTAGTACTATACTGTTTACTCCTATTAGTGTGAAGAACTAATTCCATTGTGGGGAGAATAGTCTTGTAAAATTTGAGACAATTAAGAATATAGCTTCTCTGGTCTTGTAATATTATATTGTCCTGTCTTTTAATAAATATTTGTGCTTTGGAGTTGTGTGTGTGTGTATATGTGTGTGTGTTTCAAAATTATCTAACAACTATTGCTCCAGTCCATGGGTGTGTGTACATTGAAATTAGAAGGTGGTCGGCAGAGTGGAACTGGGTGAGATGGGCCGGACATGCCCTGGATCCAATCTTTCTTGGTCCCTCCCTGGTTTGCCACATCTGGGGTGGCACTATAGCTCGAGGTGGACTGCAGAGTGAACGGGGTCCCTCTAGCAGGTGGGATCCCTCAGACTGGCCTGTTAGGCTCAGGCCTAAACCAACTCTTATATCCCCCGAGGGGGTCCAGGTTTTCAAGAGAGTGTTTCTTGGATGTCACATCCAAGAATTGAGCTCCCTCCTCTCTGTTTCTGAGGTGCATCACCCGAGAATAACCACTTCTAAGTTACTGAACCTCGACAACTCCTGTGTTGAAGTGTCTGTTCCTGGTGGTCAGTATACATCATAGCTACTGGTTAGACGGTCAGACAACACCTTAGTCTTTTATATATATATATATATATATATATATATATATATATATATATATATATATATATAGATATATGTATTACTTGAAATAATAACAGGTGTCTCTCAAGAGGTGGTGTGATCTTGAAGGGTGATTGAAATTAAAATACCTATTTCTATACTAAATCCAGAGTGCCAAAGACCCACTGAGGTATTTTTATAGAGAGAAATCTAGTCTTGGTTGGAGACAGGTACTAAGTTGGCAGGCTAATTCCTGGGCTAAAAAACAACTCCTTTTTATAGACATTAATTTTTCTCTAAGGGTGAGTCAGGAGTAGATAATAGGAAAAAAAAGAAAAAAAAAAGAAAAAAAGAGAGTTCCACAGATTAGGAAGTGACATGCCCATAAGATGACCCCTCTGAAAAGTTTTAATTTTCTTTTTTGTCTTCTTTTTTTAGATTTTTTTTTCAATTACAGTTTACTCATTTCTCTTTTGAATCATGGGAAGGTCATACTTCTATGGTTTCAGATAATTTGCTCTTCTACATTTCAAAGCTTGATACATCATAGGGTCTCTATAACAGAGCAAGGTAATTCTTAAGGGGGAATAAAATGGTTTATTAGATTTATATGCATGTCTTGATAAGTGCATAAATAGATCATAAAAATATTCCAACAGTATAGACATTTGAAAATAATCATCTCCAGAGGATATACTGATGAAAGACTTGGGCAGTTTGGCTTTTATTTTATACTTTATTTTTGGTATTATTTGACATTTTTGTAATAAGAATTGATTGCCTTTATAATTTAATTAGAGTATGGATTTAAGTTAATTTTAACTTCTAAATGCCACAGAAAAAAATAAACAGAAATAATATTTGGCTGAGTATCATGTTACAGAAAAATGGGAGAAAATTTTCCCATAAATATTTCTGAGCTTATCTTAAGTGTTTTATTTTTATTTAATTCTGAGGCTATATTTTAAGGGAAAGATGAATATGAGAAATGAGTTTATATCAATAGTTAACTATAGGAACCAGTGTTGCAAGATAGGAAATGTATTCAACTAGAAAATGCATGCTAAAATCTAAAGAGGTCTGAGTCTCCCATAGCATTTTGTAGGCAGAACTGTCCTACTTTTAAGAGGTTTCTGAAAGCTTGCTGGTGTTTAAATGATGGTAATTAGAATTATTTAAAATATTAGTATATGAGCTTAATATCCATGCCATAAGCCACCTGGGTGTGATATATGATCAAAAAGGAATGTGGCCTAATAATAAAGGTTCTAGAAACTAGTTCATAAGTTGAATAGCTGAAAGCACTACAGTTTCCTCATAAATAATGCAAAAGGAAAACTTAAGTGATTATAGAGGCTCAGAAAGGACATGGGCTGTCTTGTCAAGTACTGATATTTCCCAATTTATTTACAGAAGCGTGATGACAACCTGCTAAGGATACCAAAGGTGGGATCCCTACACTGAAGGAGAAGCTTTATTATCATTAAGGTCTTTGCAAAGGTAAGAGTTCACCAAAGATTAGAAAGGATATCACACTGATGTGCTTGCTTTGTCTTTCCAAAAGTCAAAGTACATTGAGACCGTGGGCCCTCAAAGGCTTAACTTTTATATTAAAACAAGATATTAGAAGCCAGTAGGATTCTCTTTTGTCAGGTAAGTGCTTGCAAAACAGCAGGTGCTGTTCTAAATGCTAAGTTGGAGTGGGGACATTTCATCGTTGCAACAACTATATGATGAAGATAATTTTATCCCCTTTTGATTATTAATCAGTGGAAACTGGCACACAGATAAGTTAAGCCACTTTTCCAAGTCAAGAAAGCTGGTAAATGGTGGTGTGAGTTGAGATTTGAATTCAAGCAATCTTGCTCTAGTCTGTGCCCTTAACCATGATACTATGGTGTCTACCAAGTCTAATCTCTGTATAGGCCTTTGAATAGTCTTAGAATCATTTTGATTTTGAATAGAAAAAGATGGCATTGATTTTTATATTTTCCTTCTTATCTTAATAATTCAAATGATTTTGGATAACCCTCCCCCCAAAAAAACAACTAGCTAGTAGCTTGCCCAAGAAAAATGATTGAGATTCATATTTCACACACACACACACACACACACACACACACACACACACACACACACTTGCATCCTTAATTGCCTTTACAAGATTGTTAACCATAAAGTAAATGGTGTTAAAACAATACAAAGCATTGTAGAACACAAGTTTTCCTGATACTTTGCACTAATGGTTTCTAACTAAGAATCAAGGGTTATTCGATTAGATGGTGTAGTGGATATCAGTTGATTAACCTTCCTCCTCTTCTCACCCCCCCCCCCAAACTATTCCCTTCCCCATCCAGCTCTTTCCTCCTCTCTTATTCTCAATAACTAGTCTTTTTTAGGCCCTAACAGTTAGCGGATCCATGAGGATTGGCTACTACACTCCCTGGTCCAAGAGGGAGGTATGTGACCCAGGATAAGGATATGGAAATCCATTTATTTGATTACAATGATTGCTTTAGAGTCAGAGGCAAGGCCTTCCAATGAGAATGATTCTCTTAGCATATGTTTGAATATTGGGACAAAAGCCAATAACTGGATGGATGGTATAGTGTGTATATGAAGGAACCAAAGCTGTGGATGCTGTTTTTTGCTACTATGCAGGAAGCCAGATGAAGGAAGAAGGCAATGCATGAATTTGGGAGAAACAAGGGAAGTTCATAAAAATTGACTTATAGCCCTAAGGACATGACCATCTCAATCAAACTTACTATTAGTCTAATCTATGTTGGATATTTTAATTGCTTGAACCAATAAATTTTCCATAAAAATTTTTAATTTTATTTAATATTATAAAATATCTTTCAGATAATAATTTTACTAATGCTCATGGGTGTTAACATAGACTTAAGCAACAAAATTAGCACTTTGCCCTGTTTGTCTCAGAACAAATAAAGTACTCCATTTCAGACACAATTGAAACTATGTCTATATACCTTTCGTGATCTAAATCCCTTCATTTATTAAATGTTAAGATTTTGCTATATCTTCTTTAGAACTTAAAATTAAAACACAATTACAGAATTAGTTGGAAGCTTTTCTCTACCCCATCCTATTTCCTTATTACTTTTCTAGAGGTAACCAATATACTGAAATGCATACCTTTCCCATCCTTTTAAAATTCATTTTAATAATTTTCTTATGTATGCCTCCAATGTAGCAACACTATATTATCTTTTATGTGTTTTTAACTGCACAAATTATAGCTACTGTACATACTATCCTGCAATTTGTTTTTCTTAAGTTCCTATATTATTTTATCCTTTGCCATTTTGAAAGCTATATTTCTGTTCTTTCTGAAGTGGTAACCCTCAAATGTAGTGCATACATACTTAGCTATATTATTTACTAATGGGGTCTAACATTTTTTAAGTCTTCCAGGCTACACTTGAAACCAATCAAAGATAACATGCCTTGAGCATAAAATAATACTCCTCCTTGAAATAGCTTTCAACATTTTAATTCCACTTAAAAATAAAATATTTCCTCTGAACTATTTAAAAAAAAACTGAGAAAATTGTATAACCAGGTTGATTATATAGAAACAACCTTCTCTTAACCTAATACAGTTTCTACTCTTACAGCCTGTACCAAGTATCCTCCTCCAAGAGGAGGCTATCTTAGCCTGGAGATGAAATTCTTTTGCACTATTGACCTTACTTTGCTGACTGTCAATCGCAAGTTATATTCTAGCATTTTACAATCTTGGCTTTTAATTTAACTCTTGATTGGTGTATGGACAGTTTTCAATTTCTTCTTCAGTAGGCATTGGATTCCTTGAGGGAAAGTTGCATAGTCACATAATTCTAGCTAACCTCCTATTGCAACTTTCCCACAGCAGGTACTCAATAAATGCTTTCCTAATTATCTAACAGTAAATGAAACATCCCCAAAGGGATCGAAGCCCAAGATTTATGAAGAAGCCACGGTGTTAACTGATGAATTGTGGAGAGACTTCATGCTGTGCAATGCGAAGAGAAATGTCTTAAGCTGAGAAAGCAGTTTACCCAGCATCCAGACTATGCTAACCAAGCTGTTCTCAATTCCCTTTCCTGTGAGTCCCTGAACATATGGACATAGTTAAACTTCGAATGCAGGACAAGGAGAAACAGTAAGGTAGCCAAAAATCTCACACAACTCTCAGCACAGGAACTGACAATGATCAAACTTTTAGGTATGTTTGCATGAGCCACATTAATTATTTTTCGGCTTGTAGTTGTCTTATCTGTGTGTATGTGTGTGAACACGCATATGCACGTGCATGCACATGCAGAAATGTAGGGGATATAGGGGCAATATAGCCCAGTAGGAGTCACTGTAATGTGTAAGTTGGAATAAGACATATGTGTATTTAAATCCTAGTTGTATTACTTGCTTTCCGCGCATTATGAAAAGTTACTTAAATTGTTTGAGCATCAGCTTCCTTGTCTGGACAATGGGTATAAAATATTCAGCTGCTAGGGTACAAAAGATATATTGCATAGAAAGTGTGTTGGCCAGCACATTGGATAGTAGACTATGGCTAATATTTTCATTTTTATATATCTTATTGGATGGAAATAAAATCGGCTGAGAGGATTCAGATATTAGAGGAATGGTATTTGCTAATGAAAAGTTTCATGTGGGTGAAGAACTTCTCCAGCCAACCTCAGATTAGATAAGATAATAAAAGTTATGAGTAAACTTTGGGGTTTATTTTTTGATTTCCCTAAAAACCAATTCATTGTGTTGTTAGCTGCAAGGGAAACATACCATGGATGAAAGTAAAGAACATGCTTTTCTTTCTGCCTCTTGAACTTAACATCTCTGTCATTTTCCTACGCTTCTCATCAATTTTAATTTCTTGCCACATAAAAAGGATGTTTCAATATAATGAGTGAAACAGAAATAATGCAAGAAGGAGCAGCGCTTACTGCATACTTAGTTGCTAAAATTTCCAGGAAATGTTTGAAATATTTATATTCAAATACACCCCTGTTGTCTTCTCAAAAGTCTCTTATAGGGTGGGTACAAAGAGACTGTGTCACTAATTACATGTCCTAAAGACGTTTTTGCACAGTCATGGATACAGCTAGAGAACCTCCTCATACTTAATCACTCATTCATGCGTAACAAACCTTTGGCCTCTTCTGTAAGTTCAAAGTTATGAAAGACATTGTAATTTAGAAACCTACAGTTCTTTCTGTCTAAATGAATTCAAAGCTTAACCTAATGCTTGATACATGGTAGGAATTTATCACATAATTGTTGAATGAATAAATATTTTTGTAAGTAAGCAAATATCTGCTTGTACAGGCAAGTAGGTAAATGTCCTCTATCTCACAATTTTGTGTAGATATTCAGCATGCTCTTTTTCTTTTCTTTCTTTCTTTCTTTTTCTTCTTCTTCTTCTTCTTTTTTTTTTTTTGACTGTTTCAGGAGAGAAATAAGAAAGACCAAGGACATTATTTAGCAAGTGTTGCAGAAAAAGTCACACTGGTAATAAAAATCTCCTCAAAACAAACTATACAATGATTAGGAATCATGGCAAATGGGAGGGAGGATTAAATGAGATTTAGAAAACTATTAAAGATAAAATGCATAGGCCTTGAAGATTCTTTGGGGTTTTTATTAAAGTAAAATTGTTCTTGAATAATCACACAAAGTTAAATAATATATTTTACTTTGATTTATTTTAAAAACACTTCCCCTTCCTATTTAATTGGTGTCATCAAGAGCTGAGCTCTTCCCTGTTTTCAGGTCCTCTGACAGGTGGGTGACCCCAAACGCAGCCAATCTACAATGGATGAGTCTATGCTGTGTTGGAGAAGTAAGGCATTTGATAACTTGTATTTGAATCTCTGGCTTATTTTAGGGTTAGAGAGGCCAAACCGTAGATGCTTGAAATGCTTTTAGTTTTAACCTCCCTGCCAAATTTTAGAAGGAAGTTTCAGGTGTAGTGTTGAGTTCAGGGCTCTAGATGGGTGTGGTGGTAACACGTCCATCTTTCTGTCCATCTGTCTTTGACCACATTAGCATGAACACAAAAAAGCCTCATGAATCTGGGGAGGGGAATTAAACAGTTAGAACATGAGGCCAGGAGGTGAGCTTTGATGCCATGCTCATCCCTCCGTGTTCCTCCAGCAAGTTCAGATGGGGTGCACATGAACATGGCAGAGACACGCTGTCAAAGTATAAGTGATGTGCAGGAAAAACAAGTTACCTTCAAACCAAAATAGCTGCAGAACATCTGGTACCAGTTTTGCATTTTCCTTTTAGTTTTTTTAAAAGGGCGGTTATGGCAAGAGGAAACTAGAGTGATTTTTCAAGTTCTTCCCACACTGAGGATACACAGAGAGGGACAAATGACTGCTTTCTCAAGAGGAATGAATGGAAACTCATGCTCTGGAGAACCTCCATGTGCTGGGCATTACATACTCTGACAAGCATCATCAATACAACTGAACAATGGTACACCAAAATTTGAACAACAGTTTTCAGTGTACAAAGATCAATACTTGTTCCTCAATGTAGCCCTCACCCATCAATTCTCTAGGCATATCGTGGTGTAAAAACATGATTTCTGGATCAGAACTTCACTACCTTTTTGGTATGTGACTTTGATGAAGGGCTTTCTCTGTGTCACACCTTTTTCTCATGTGTGAAACAAGAACGAAGATAATAGTGACTACCTGAGATAATTACTTTAATAAAGAAGGAATATGCTAATTGACTGCCCTGCCCTCAAAGATGGCAGCATCCACAGCCAAAAGATGGTGGCATCCAAACCCTCTGCCCCGCCAGGATGGGGAGTGCACTGCAAGGCCAGGCCCTCTCCCAGGAGGGACCGGCCACTCCATGCACCTGCTTCTGGAGTGCTGCCTAGGGTCAGCCCAAGGTGCAGGCAAGCCTCAGTTGTTGGCTGCCCAAGGCTCAGGTAACCAGGGCCAGCCGAGGCTAGTGCTGCTGGCAGTGGCAGCAGCAGAGGTGTGATGGGGTATCACCTTCCCCTGATCACTGGTCACCACTAGCTCCTGAGGGCTCCCAGACTATGAGAGGGGGCAGGCTGGTCTGAGAGACTCCCCCCATTCCAGTGCATGAATTTTCATACACCAGGCCTCTAGTGTCCTATAAAGCACTGAAAATAGGACAGTGACTGGCACATAGCAAATATAAAATAAGTGCTACCTGGTATTATTATTCTAATATTACAGTCTCAGAGAAGTAGGCTTTGGAAAATTGGGTGTCTTGCCTAAGAACATACAGATATTAGGTGATAGTACTTGACATTAAGCCTCATTTTCTGAAACCTGATTCATTCTTTAATTTTTTTTAATATAGGTTGCATTTAGTGCCCTGTGTTTAACATGGAAGAGAAAAATGCAAAACATATCGCCTGCATTAAAACACTTTTCTGGTGTTTTCTTTATTGGGATAGGAGGGATATTATGTCATGTGGAAAGAAGTGTTGGTCTATATCTTACTTAACACTTATTGACCTTTACCCACAAGTATCAGAATGCATTTACTAAATATATTCAAAAGTATTTGAAGATTTTCACTAAATAAAAAAGATTCCATTAAAATGATGAATAAAACAGCATTAGTTGATAGAGAGCTTTAATTTTGGCCACTCACACATTCCAAAAACATCCTATATAATTCCTATATAATAAAAGCCTAATATGCTAAGTGTTTGGTCAGCTGGTTGGCCATACAAGCAATCAAAGTGTAATATGCTAATGATATGACACTCAACCACTCACTCTATGACATGCTCTGAACCACCAGGGGGTCAGACAGTTGACTGGTTAACCAGTCATTATGATGTGCACTGACCATCAGGGGGCAGACACTCCTTCCGGTAGGTTACATTGCTGCTGGGGTCCAGCTGATCAGGACTGAGAGAGATGGATCAGACATGCCCTGGAGTCCTCCAACAATCCCTCCACAGCTGGCCAACCTCCTGCAATCCTCCCTGGACCGCTGTACACTGGTGGGGTCCCTAGGCCTGGCTTGTGCCCTCTTGTAATCTGGGACACCTTGGGGGATGTTGGAGAGCTGGTTTCTGCCCAATAGTGGAAGGACCAGTCACTATGATGTGCACTGACCACCAGGGGATAGACACTCAATGCAGGAGCTGCCCCATAGTGGTCAGTGCACTCCCACTGGGGGAGCTCTGCTCAGCCAGAAGCAAGGCTCACTGCTGGAGAGCAGCAATGGCAAAGGTGGGAGCATCTCTCACCTCCATGGCAGCAGTAAGCTGTCAGGTGGACATTACCCAAGAGCTCCCAGACTGCTGGAATGGTGCAGATCAGGCTGAGGGACTCCATTTCACACCTGAGTCATCTTGCATACTTTCCCACTGACTGATATTCATTTGACCCCAATTCTGTCACAGACTAATTATACTCATTCTTTAAATCTCAGACTCATCCCTTCTAGGAAGAATTTGCTGGTGGGTTAAAAGCCATTCTCACGCACACAGCATCTTTATCATTGCTCTTATGGCATAATCACCCCAACGTTCTGCTTATGTGTTTCTCCTCTCCACTTACAAATTTAGGTTTCTTATGAAACTTTCCTGTCAATTGGTTCTGGCTTCCTTTTTTTCTGGTTATGAGTAGGTGCCATATCCTCCCCCCCCCCCCCCCCCCAATAAACATGGTGGATCTCTATAGCAGTAAGGAGAGTAAAAGTGGAAACTAGAAGCAATAGTGCCCCTTTGTCCCTCCTCATACACCTCCACTTCTTTTATTTTTTTAAATTTATATTTTATTGATTTTTTACAGAGAGGAAGGGAGAGGGATAGAGAGTTAGAAACGGATTAGAGAGAAAAACATTGATCAGTTGCCTCCTGCACACTCCCTTCTGGGGATGTGCCCGCAACCAAGGTACATGCCCTTGACCAGAATCAAACCTGGGACCTTTCAGTCTGCAGGCCGACTCTCCATCCACTGAGTCAAACCTGTTAGGGCCTCCTCCACTTCTTACCCCAATACAAATATTGACCTTGGAAGAGGAGATTTAGGGCAAGATGGGAAACTGCTTTCTTTCCACAATCATTCAAAATTAAGTTCTCTTATATTTATTAATAGCAGGAGATTTCAAAAGTCCCTGAAGTTCAAGATCATCATATACTAAAGTAAGCAAGTACCCCATTACCTTGATTTTGTCAATATGAAAGCCTTCTAGGGGCTTACCAATAAGCTGATTTTCCAAGGACATTTCCCCTGGGGGTACTAGAAACACAGGAATTGCCAATTAATCTCGTCAGACACAAAAAGAGAGGTCAACTTTAGGATTTACAAAAACCAGAGTAAGAAAACTCATAGATTTTTACATTTGTAAAGGGAAGGGTCTGCAGAGGCTTACAGTCTTATAATGTTAAGCTAAATGCAAATATTCTGTGAGCAAAAATTATTTCTCCTTCCTCTCCCTCATCCTCTTCCTCCTAGTTCTCTTCCTTCTCCTCCTCCTCATCCACCTCCTCCACCTCCTTCATTTTCTCTTTCTCCCCATCTCCCTCCCCTCCCCTTTCTCCTCCTCCTCTTGCTTTTTGGATCATGCATTGCCTAGTAGGCACTCAAATGTTTGACATATTTGGAGATAAAGAATCGTACTGCTCTTTTCTTCTTCATAGACATGTATTAAAAATCCCATTTCTAAACAGGTTCATCTGACTAATTTCTTCTCATTATTAATTCAACTAAGTTATCAGATATACCAGAAAGCCATTTCTAAATCCCACTTCAATGAAGTGCTCTCAACTATTTGCTATTGTTTTTACACAGAGGTAGTGTGGTGTGCTGGTGAAAAGCACAGCATCTAAAACCCCCACCTGTGTAGGTTCAAATGCTGAGTTTTCCTCTTTGGTCAAGGTACTTAAGTTATCTGGCTTCAATTTGCTTATCTCAAAACAAAACATATGAATAATGATAATCTTATCTAATAAAAGAAAAACATGCAAATTAATCATCACTCCACTATGCTCATAGCCAATCAGAGTATGCAAATTAACCCAACAAAGATATAGGTTAATTTGCATATGCAGGCACTGAGAGAGGCATGGCGCCTACTATAAGGGGAAGGGGTGGGGAGGGGGGCAGGAAGGCTGAGGGAACTACTGGAGCTGTTGTTCAGACAGAAGCTAGAACTTCTGGCTCCCAGGAGGGAAAGGAGCGGGGACATGCTGGCTTCCAGGCAGTAGGGGATCTGGAACTTGCAAGGTCCCAGGCTGGCCGGGAGCAGGGTCATGCTGGCTCCAGGGCTTCTGGGAGTGAAGCCAGGGGAAAGAAGGCCTATTCTTGCACAAATATCATGCAACGGTGCTCTAGTTATAATATAATAGGACCATCATAGGAGAAAGAGATAGATTATTTTATATGTATATATAAAATAATGTTGTATATAGTTAGTTCTGTATTTGTATTACTGTCTTAAAATAATGCTGCCCAATTGAAATATAATACAAGCCACAAATTGGGGTCCTATGTAAAATATTACAGTTTCTAGTAGTTACATTATAAAGGTAAAAGAAACAGGTATAATATATTTGAATAATATATTTTACCAGAATATGCATAAAATGTCATTTCAGAATGTAATCAGGATAAACAATATGCAAACAAATATAGACCAAACATAATCAATATGAACAATTAATATTTAATGTATTTTTTTGTAGTAAGCTCTTGAAATCTGGTGTGTGCATTGTACTTTCAGAACATTTCAACATGGGGAGTTGCCACATTTCAAATGCTCAGTTGTCACATGTGCCTCGTGACTCCTTTATTATATTCACCATATCTACTGTGTTTCTCTGACAATAAGACATCCTCTGAAAATAAGACCTAGAGCAACTTTGGGAGAAAAATTAATATAACATAATGTCTTATTTTCGGGGAAACAGGGTACATGTATATATACATGTTTGGACATGCAAGTTTAGAGGACAGGGATCATTCCTTTGTACTGACAATGCAAAGAGAGAGGTCTGAGGGTATAGGAATATTTAAATATATTTTTTTCAAGAATAGAAGTTTCCATAAATAGTAAGGATATGAGTATATTTAAATAAAGATGTACCACTTTGTAATTGGCATATTATTTTATAGTTTCCATAAACTTAGAAATAGGGGAAAAATTCTGGTGCAGATATAATATTTTCCAGTAGAGGGCAGAGATCTTAACCTGTAACTGGTTAGTCAGAACTGAATGGTTCAAAATAGCATATTCAACTTGGGGGAACTGTTTATACCTAAACTTTAGAAATGGAAAAGAGTTTTTCAGAGTCATGTAATTTCATGTTCTGATTACCCCAACAACTAAGCCAGTGGGAGTATGGGGAGTGGGAAGGGGCTATTTCCTTTTCCAGGTTTAATTTAACTTAATAAATGACATTTAATAGATAACTACTTTATGATTTATAAACCTCATTAGGAGTTCAAACAGGAAGTTGATAGGTCTGCTCACTTCTGCTTTTTCCCTAGAGATAATTTCATTTGCGGTTTCCTAAATTTCATAAACACTTTGACATAAGCTCTGTAATTTACTGTATTGGTCTGAAATTTCTTCATCACTTTTTCTTACTGCCTTCCTTCTTTCATTTTTTTAAAAAAATTTCAGTCCTTGTTAAAGCTCAGGGAGGGAAAAACACACTCATGGGTTTCAGAGCAAGGAACATGTATTTTAAAATTCTAAGATTTTTTTTGAGCAAATGTGTCAGAATGTATGAGTCCTCTCAGAAAGCACTTTATTTTTTCTCATGAGATTGTCCTGATAAAAATATTTCTGTGACTTCTATGGGCACTGATTTCACTGTCAACTTATATCAACTCCAAAATGCCAGTCATTTCATTAGTACATTGTGTTTTCTTTCTCTTTAAAAAAAATAAAAAGTATGCTTTTAATAGTTTTAAAATTGATTTTTTTTGTGTGGGGGGGGCGGGGAGGGAGAGAGAGAAACATCAATGTGAGAGCATAACATTGACTGACTGCCTCCTACACAGGGTTATGCCCAATCAACTGAGCCACAGCAGCCAGGACAATATGCCTTGTTTACTTTCTGATACACTACTTTACTTAATTCAATTACCTCATCACTTTGTAAGACTGAAGTATGGGTGACTTTTGCCCATTTTCAAAATAATATTTACCTATAAAAATGATGTTTGTAAGGTTTTGGATGTATTTCCTAAAAGATGTTGAAAAATATCTAAGGACTAGGAGATAGGTATCACACACAAGAAAGAAAGAAAGAAAGAAAGAAAGAAAGAAAGAAAGAAAGAAAGAAAGAAAGAAAGAAAGAAAGAAAGAAAGAAAGAAAGAAAGAAAGGTGAAAGAAAGAAAGAAAGAAAGAAAGAAAGATGAAAGAAAGAAAGAAAGAAGGAAAGAAGGAAAGAAAGAAAGAAGGAAAGAAAGAAAGAAAGAAAGAAAGAAGGAAAGAAAGAAAGAATCTATAGCCCTGTCAGTATGGTTCAGTGGTTGAGCACTGACCTATGAACCAGGAAATCACAGTTCTATTCCCAGTCAGGGCACATGCCCTGGTTGTGGGCTAGATCCCCAGTAGGTGGCATGCAGGAGGCAACTGATCAACCATTCTCTCTTATCATTGATGTTTTTATTTCTCTCTCCCTCTCCCTTCCTCTCTGAAATCAATAAAAATATATTTTTAAAAATCTATATATGGTTTTCAAGAAGCACAATTCATGAGTTAAAACCAAATATGGACAAAAGAAATTCCAAGCATTATTTATGTTTCTTGTAAGATATTAAAGCATAATAACTGATAACCCCAGCTACACTTCTCACATCTCATTTTTGTTCTCCCCATTTTTGTCACATGCAATACTCAAGAGATTCTCATTTATGTATCTCCCCTCAACATTTATACTCAATATTACTCTTTCAGTAAGACTTGTTTTTATTCTCTCTCCCCACCCCCACTCCCTGTCTTTCTCTTCTGGGTTGAGAAAAGGGTGATGTGGCTGACAATAAGAGAAGCTCTCTTTGGAGGATTGAAGTACTCAAAAAAAAAAAAAAATTGGAAACATTCCATATCATTATTATTTTCTTTATATGTGGATATTTATAGATCTTACACACAATGAGATAAAACATTTTCTTAATCCAAGGTGAACTGAACCTAAGTTCTCCAAGCAAACCATTGATTTCATGGTGGTTTTACATTAACAAACTCAGCATAGCTGGGTCTTATACTTTATTTACAGTTCCCATATCCCTAAATCGATGTCCATAGGCTTAGAATCTTGTTTCTATTAAAATCAGAACCCAGTGCTTTGGCAATGTGAGTTGTTAGTTGCGGCTTTGCCCCCAACAGTGCTTTCCAAATAATCTGTTGCAAATGTGGAAGCAGGGTACCAGGGAGGCGTGCTCTGTAAGAACTTGGTTAATACAGATCTGTGTTTTGGATAACTAATACAATGACATCTACTGTTGGCTCCTCCAGTCTTTAAGCCGCCTGGTTTTTAGAAAGGACTCTGGGTGTGTTTCAATTTGGAAACAAGAAGAAAAATAATCCTTGTTCACTTGAACTTTACTTTGTTTTCTAGGAAATGTGTTGTGTTGGTTCACATTTTGCTTCATTTTCTCTGAAATTCCTAAATAAATATACTAGAGTTTAAACCACATTTTAGTGTTTGATGATAACCTTACTGCTTATTTTTTATTGTTGTTTTATTTGTATCATTTTTATGTCCCTCAATAGTGTTATAAGATAGAGAGAAAGATATATCCTATAGATTTCTAATATAGTTCTTAGATATACAATGGTTCCTCAAAAAATTTACAAAAATGGGAATTGTTGAGGTAAGTAAACTAGAATGAATCCAGTGCTTTCTATGTTGAAGTTATTGTGCTAGGTCCATGGTCGGCAAACTGTGGCTCCTGAGCCATATGTGGCTCTTTGGCCCCTTGAGTGTGGCTCTTCCACAAAATACCATGGCCTGGGTGAGTCTATTTTGAAGAAGTGGCGTTAGAAGAAGTTTAACTTTAAAAAATTTGGCTCTCAAAAGAAATTTCAATCATTGTACTGTTGATATTTGGCTCTGTTGACTAATGAATTTGCCAACCACTGTGCCAGATATTTCAATGAATTATTTTTTCTGAAACCTCACAACACTACAGTAATATCCTATTATTCTTATTTTTTCAATGATAACTTTGAGATCCAGAGAGGAAATTTTGATTTATCCTATAGTATTCCACTAAATAGCACATCTGAGGTTTATTTTCTCCTGCTTACTTTTTATTTTTTAAAATATTTTTCTATGTTTATGTATTTATTTATGTTAACATCTATATATTTTAAAATGCTTGAGCCCATTGAGTACAGAAATAGATTTTTATTCAATCAATGTGCTCCAACCTGCTGTGCCAGTTTGCCCTCCTTTGCCTTTCACAGAAGTCCTAACTGTTACAGCCATTTCTGGTCAGCCTCATGTTTAGTTTCATATAAAACTTTCAAGTTCAAAATTTCTCTTTCTCCCAGTTCAAACCTGGCCCTTAATGTCCACCTTCAAGCTGTTGGAAAAAGGAGTACAATGTGTTCTTCACCCCCCACCCTTATACTGTCCTGCTCTTCATTTCCTCCTTCAATCCCGGTAATGCTTCTGGATTCTCCAAGTTCAGGAAAGTGAAAATGGATCAGAGGAACTGATTCTCCAAGTTCAGGAAAGTGAAAATGGATCAGAGGAACTATATGTTCTCCCTTCATTACTCAGTGTCTTCTGTGTGTCAGATGCCCTAAATTCAGATGTCAGTGAAAATCTGACTATAAAATATTCTTTTTGTTCTATTATAAAGATCAAATAAGTATGCCTTTTTTATTTAGAAAAACCTGGAAAAAAGTGAGAAGACACTATTGAGAAATGAACTACAGTGGTAAGAAGGGGAAAAAAACAATAAAAGAGGAGTCAATGAAGACAACATTCAGATAATTAGAATTGATAAAAAATACTTAAATTAAAAAAATTTATAAAATCTATCCAAGCATATTGATATGAATAAAATGGAGTACACATCTGAAGTCGATTCTGGGTTAACAAAAGAGATAAAGGAGATACAGACAGGAAGACCATCTGTCTTTCATTTCCCAAGTACATGTTCATTGCAATTCTCATTCACAACATGTGAGGATTTGATGCAGAATTCTAAAATTGCTCAGACTCTGTAAGAGTCTGGGAATCAAGAAATAATAGGCAAACTTACAATGGGGATTGTGTGTTGAAGGCTAAAAAAGGAATTTAAGAAAAAATAATGAATATGAGCTTTCATTTAGAAAAATATATAAGCTTTACAAACTTATGGGAATTTTTATTTTTGAAGAGTTTCCTTATTTCCCAGCAGTCTGAAGTTTAGGTAACTTATCATCTGAGAGTGGCAACATGTCAATTGCTTATTGTTTTGTGGTTTATTGTGTGGTCTTTTGGAGTCAGACCTGAGAACTTTAATCTCTTGTAACAGTTATTCAAATATTATTTTTGAGTTGCTTCAGATTTTACTGTAAATGTTCATAGAAACACAAGTGGTATTTTTCCTAATAATTTTAAAGGACACTATAAAATATCAATTTTATAAAAAAAAAATTATAACAGAATATCTGTTTTGGTACCCGAGCCTGTGGTGACAGAATGGGTCACACTACAATGGAAATATATTTAAAAATAATCTTATTTTAAAAATCACTCAGATTTGAATGTATACTAATTTTTAGATATCACCCCTCAGTCCTTGAATGTCAATTAAATCTTAATCATCATCATTGTCAATCATCATTATCATCATCATCATCATCATCATCATCATCTATTGACTCTTTTCTACATGCATTTAAGCAGGACATCAGGACCCTAAAACATAAAGTGCTCATTTAGACAAATTGTCAGGTTTTATCTCTACCCCTACCAGTCCCCAATACACACACACATACACGCTACATCTCTGTGTCTGTCTGCTAGGTATGAAATTTCTTCTCCTACAATACAACAATCTTTAGGAACATTTCCAAATAAGGAAACCTTTCCAAATTTATATGCTTGAACAATAATACATTCTTAACACCAGGCCAGTAACAGAATTAAGTCACAACATAAGACAATAGGGAATGTGCTAGTCTTCATTAGAGAGAAAAGGAACTATTCTCCAAAAGAGCTGCATGACCTAGCCAGTATGTGCTGGCAGGAGCTGGAAAGGGGATGCATGGGAGCAGATTCCTAAGGTATTAGATCAAGGGGCCTGGAACATAATATTGAATAAGAAAGAGTTTATCAATTTGAGGACATGCTCCTGATGTACAGTAGTTATATCCTGGCAAGAATACCAGCAAGTGTCATAAATATGATACAAATATGACTTCTTGAAGAATGGAGAAAACTATGGCCAGAATTGCTGTGGCAGAAGATGGAAAAGGATATTAAATATTTAAAAGATGTGGAGATGCTAAAATGAATATTTTATGTAAAGCCAGAGAACTCCCCAGAGGACTATGTCCCACAGGAAGACAAAGAGGATAGATACATAATTTATCCAAACCAAAAATGCACTAGTGGGCAGGGCACCAAAATAATTTAGAAGTTCAGAGGTAGCCCCTCAGACAAAATGGGAGATGCTGTTTCAGAACTCGGTTCTGTAATACAGTGCAGTTTATATATCTCCAAAAACAACAGAGGTCACATGGTTTTGCTTAATTGTCAGAAGCCAGGTAGACCATATCAGATAGGTAGCAGAAGTGCCTAATTACAAAGAACTATAGAGATAGTTAATATCGGGTCTAGTAATAATTAATGTCGTTTTAAAAATTAGTTTAAAATCTTGCTTGGCGTTGACTTGTATTGACATAACCTTCAAACACGTGGTATCTACAGAACGTGTGAAGTGCAATTAACAAGTTTTGCTTGAAAAAGTTTGTGTTTGGTTTGGTTTTTGTTGCAAAACTAGGGCTAAGAAGATGGCGGATGAAGAGCATATTTGGCACTGCATGCTTTACGAGTTCCAATTAGGAAGAAAAGCAAGTGAGGCTGCAAAAAACATCTGTAGTGCTCTTGGTCAAGATGCAGTTAGCGCCAGAAAATGCCAGCGTTGGTTTGAGAAATTTCGCGAGGGAAATTTTTTGTTAGATGACAAGAGTGGTCGAGGCCGTGTGTCCAATTTTGATCAAGAAGCTCTTCAAGCTCTTTTGGTGCAAAATCCTCAAATTACCCAACAAGAGCTTGCGACAACTTTAAATTGTTCACAAAAAACAATTTCCAATCAATTGCGTGCACTTGGCAAAGTCCAAAAGTTTGGAAAATGGGTTCCTCATGAGTTGACCGACAACAACCGTAATCAAAGAGTCACATTTGCAGTTCTCTCCTCTCTCGTCAAAACCGTTTGCCGTTTTTAGAGCAAATTGTTACCGGAGATGAAGAATGGGTGCTGTATGTTAATTTGAAAAGGCGGCCTCAATGGTTGGACAAAAATGAGGCTCCGCAGCCCACGCCAAAACTTGACTTGCATGCGAAAAAAGTGATGTTGTGTGTTTGGTGGAATTTTAAAGGAATTCTTCATTATGAACTTTTACCATCTAACCAAACCATTACAAGTGCAGTGTATAGTGCCCAATTGGAAAGGTTAGCCCAAGCTTTAAGAGAAAAAGAACCCGCGCTGATTAATCGGAAGGGCGTAATTCTTCACCACGATAACGCACGACTGCATACTGCAAGAATCACTGCTGAAAAACTGCGCCAGTTGGAATGGGAAGTTCTCCCTCAACCTACATATTCTCCTGATATTGCCCCTTCCGATTACCATTTGTTTCGTTCTTTGCAAAACTTTCTTCTTGGAAAAAAATTTAATAATGAAGAATGCCTCAAAAATGCATTGACCGAATTTTTGCATCAAAATCACAAGAATTTTACAACAGAGGGATTAAAATGCTTCCTGAGCATTGGGCACAAGTAGTAGAAAACAACGGCAACTATATTGTTGATTAAATTTTGTTGTATTGTTTAAATAAATTCGATTTAAAAAAGTATTAGGAAACAACATTAATTATTACTAGACCTAATAGAACATGGTGTCTCTACCACAGTCACTAGTCAACAAGGCTACTAGCCAATATAAGTAATCTTAAAATGTTAGAGAACGTTGATCAAGAGAATGAAGGCAATAGCACCATTAGAAACTATGGTCCTTTGTTCAGTTTTTTTTTAACTGAGCCTCTTTGAACTCAAACACATGTATTTGAAAGAAAAGTCGGATCTATTACTACAAAGGATTCTGCAAACTCAAGGCAATCTTTCCTGCATTCTCCACAGGTCTATTACAGACCTGTTGGTAAAAAGAGAAGCATAGCTATAACAGATATTCCAAATCAGATGAGAAGAACAGGAGACAAACAGCAGCCACTGAGTGAGTGTAAGGAGGAAACAGTCTAAAGATATGGTGAAGCTTCTCTGTCTGAAAGTGAGAGAAGTGGATTGATTCAATCCTGATTTTACTCTCTGGGAGCAACTCCAATGTACAGTGTTCTCCCTGACCCTTGATTAAGCCTTCTGGGAAATACTGTCTATTATATTTCAGGATAACATCTAAAGAAGACATTGGAATAAACATCATTAAAATGCCCATACTACCCAAATCAATCTATACATTCAACGCAATCCCTAATAAAATATCAACGGCATATGTTATAGATCTAGAACAAACACTTCAAAAATTTATATGGAACAACAACAAAAAAATCCTGAATAGCTGCATAAACTTGAGAAAGAATAACAAAGTTGGAGGGATCACAAGACCAGATATCAAGCTATACTATAAAGCCACTGTAATCAAAACAGCCTGATACTGGCACAAGAACATAAAGATCAATGTAACAAAACAGAGAACCCAGAAACTGACCCAAGCCATTACATATTAATACAATGTAGTAAAGACAGTCTTTTCAATAAATGGTGTTTGGATAATTGGACAGGTCCATGTAAAAAAATAGAACTAGACCACAAACTTATACCATACACAAGAATAAACTCAAAATAGATAAAAGATTTAAATGTAAGTTGTGAAACCATAAAAATCTTTGAAGAAAATGTAGGCAGCAAAATATCAGACATCTCATGTAGCAAAATTTTTACTGCTACAATGCCTAGGGCAAGAGAAACAAAGGAAAAATAAACAAATGGGACTACATCAAAATAAAAAGCTTCTGCACAGCAAAAGAAACCAGCATCAAAATGAAACAGGAACCCACTGTATGGAAGAACATATTTGCCAATGACACATCTAATAGGGATTAATTTTCAAAATATATAAAGAACTCTTACAACTCAACAAAAGAACAACAAACAATCCATTAAAAAATGGGCAGAGGACCTAAATTGACACCTCTCCAAAGAAGAAATACAAATGGCCAAGAATCATATGAATAAATGCCCAAAGTTACTAATTATCAGAGAAATGCAAATTATAATGACAATGAGGTTCCACCTCACACCTCCCAGAATTGCTACCATCAATAAATCAATAAACAACAAGTGCTGGTAAGGATGTGGAGAAAAGGGAACACTAGTACACTGCTGGTGGGAATGCAGACTGGTACAGAGTCTATGGAAAACAGTGTGGAGTTTTCTCAAAAATTAAAAATGGAACTGCTATGTAACCCTGTGATCCCACTTCTATGAATATATCCGAAAAAGCCTAAAACACCAATCAGAAAGGATATATGTATGTCTATGATTATAGCAGCATTATTTACAATAGCTAAGATCGAGAAACAGCTCAAGTGACCATCAGTAGATGAATGGATAAAAATACTGTGATACATATACACAATGGAATACTGAACATCTAGAAAGTTCTGTCATAGTCAGATGAAATATCCTTCCTTGTGGAACTGGCTTTATTGTTACAGGAAACAACCAGGTAAATAGGAAGAGAGCTGTTTGATATTAAGCACTCAATAAATATAATTTAAATGAGTGCATGGATGAAAAAAGAAGCCATTGGGCAGAAATGAATGTAGCAGTCTGAGAAACAGAAGATTCATATAGGTAAAATTTAGTGTGTAAGGTAAAAGGTATTTAATGGTGAGGATACAAGAAAGGTAGGGACCAAATCATGGTAGATTTATTTAGGTCATGATAATTTTTTAAAGTTTGTTATATATGTGAAGAGATTCACTGATGGATTTTAAGAGTGGGTATGACACCAATGATTTGCATTATTGGAAACTCCTTAGGACTATGGCATGAAACAATGAGTAGATAGAGGTACAGTGGATATAAGAAGACAGACATGAGATTTTCATAGTAGTTTTGGTGACAGAAGCAGTCATTACATTTTGACTTAAAGAAATCAACATTAGCCCAGCTGGCATGGTTCAGTGGTTGAACATAAACCTATGAACCAGAAGGTCATAGTTCGATTCCCAGTCAGGGCACACTGCCTGGGTTGTGGGCTCGATCCCCAGTGCGGGGGAGACGGTGTGAAGGAAGTAGCTGGTCAATGATTCTCTCTCATCATTGATATTTTTCCCTCTCTCCCTCTCTCTTCCTTTCTGAAATCAATTAAAACACACACACACACACACACACACACACACACACACACATATATATATATATATATATATATATATATATATATATATATAAACATTAAAAGAGATGGATAAATTAGTGATATTTTTTGGAATTTGTTTCTCCCAATGGAGTCATTATCCCTTCTACTTTAAAATCACACACACACACACACACAAACACACACACACACACACACATACACAGACAATTTTTTTACACCACCATCCTTGATAAATTACTCAGCATTTTTATTCCAAAGAAACACTGGATAGTGAGGCCAAAATGTGAAAAATGTACATTAAATTTAAATTAAGAAGGCTATAGTGACTGCAAGTAGATTAAGTGACAATTTGAACTGATTGAATTATAAAAAGAATTCACAACAAATTCGAGTCCAAAAGAGTATAATAACTGACCTCCACCGCCTAACATGGGCACAGAGACAAAGGAGAGGCATCACATGTTTGCATTAACACTCTGGAGGTGAGGCAGAAAGTCCCATTTCCAGTCTGCCTCCGTTTTTAAGTTTTTCATTGGATTGAGGAAAGCGGTAAAGGGCGCGTGCGCGCATGTGCACACACACACACAAACAAACACACACACACACACACACACACACACACACACACACACGCCATGCCAAGAGGGGCCATTCAGGCACTTGCAGCAGCTGTCCTGCACAGGGATTATAATACATATCCTGTGATTGCCAAACCATATTGAACTCACTGTTCATTTAAGTCATTTTTCACATCTGGTCCATATGGTGTAATTGGAAATCTTAGAATTGCACTTTCATAAAGGAAGATAAAGATGCCAAATGCTTTACTAAGAGGATTTATTTATTTGTGAGTAATGTGCAAGAAAATGTGACAAAGGCAAGGCTGTGACTGGAACTGGGATTTAGCACTAGTAAGTGAGAGGAAACCTTTGTAAGGTGGTTATAAGCTGTTGAAAATCTGCACATGATTTAGCATACATTACTAATTGAAGACTGGAAAAAAAAAGTGACATAAAGTCTATATAGAGCCTCCTAGGACCCCTTATTAAGACATTAAGAAACTGTGAGAAAGAATAAAGATAGAAAGTCAGAATTACACTAAGCACATTGCCCAAATACAGAAGACAATTGCCTGCTTAACGCAATGTTTAATTTAATTGAATCTACACGATACCAAAGCATTCAGATAGTTGAATAATTAGAGAAGAGGATAAAGAATAACTTAATGGTAGAATTCTTGATTTGTCATCCTGATGTTTTGACCCAATAATGAATATTTTATTGCAGATGATAGTACTTTAGCTTCAACCTGTTACATAAAAACTATCAGAAACCCTACAGCATTCTTATAATTATCAATAATTCTGATATTTTTCATGATAAGCATTTGGCTACCTTCACTGTTTCTTTACCTTGAACAGGCAGGTGAAGCAGAACAATTTCCTAATTCAGTGGCCACAGAGTTAGTGAGTATGCTTGTGAATATCTGGACAAGGCAGGAGTGCTTGCAATGTGCCTCTCACCAAAAATTTCTATCAAAGTACCTGTTTCCATTTGAGCTTCAGTTTTATTCTCTATTTTTAATAGAAGGAATTAATAACTATAACAGGAATATTTTTTACTGTAAGTAGCAGAAATTAAACTATAGTAAGTTTAACAAATATCGATATAAGGCTTACTCCCCTTCCCCCAATAATAAGTAGTCTGGGGATATGCAGTCCAACACAGAGCCAGTGACTCTATGACACCCTCACTCTAAGACTTAGGCTCCCTTCACATTTCTGCTCCATTCCTAGCTGTTTACTTTTCACCTCATGACCATAACATGGTAGTGTTGGTGCCAAACATTGTGCCTACATTCAATGTAGCAGGCAGCAGGAAGGACAAATATTGGTGCCTGCTCTGCTGGCTTCTTTTATTAGGCCTGGTGCACAAATTCATGCACAGGTGGGGTCTGGTTGGCTTGCCCCAGGCCAATCAGGCTGGACCAGCCTGGGGGAAGGCCAGGTGGTTGGCCGACCAGCTCTGCCCCCTGGTCGAACTCCCTTTCAAACTCCTGATCGAGGGGACAATTTGCATATTAGCCTTTTATTTTCTAAATTAGGCTTCCTATATAATAAAATAAAATCTTGTTAGATTTTGTCTTACATATAGGTAACCAGAAGTATGTAACATGGTCACCTCTAGTTGAAAAGGGAATCTAAAAGAAAATACAGATGTGGGCATATTTTCACTCCCAACTCAAAAGGTGCTATTAGCAAGGGGAAAATGGGGAATAGCTAGTTCATATGCATCTGTTTCTCTCTCAGGGATTACTAAGACCCCTAATTCAAAACTCAAATCTGTGATGGGGAAAGTTTAGCTAGATAAGGTTTATTTGAATTGCCAAGGGGGTGTTAGGAAATCTTCGTCCAATTGTAATGACTATTTGGAGAGTTGCCTGTAACTGAGAAGAACCCTTTGGGTCTTCTCATTTATGATTACAAAATGTAACTTTCACCAAAAAAATTTTTTACATGATTTTAAAAAAGCGACTTATAACCAAAAGTACCAGGAAACTTACTTCTAGGATTTATGGACTTTGTGAGAAAAGTCCTGCACAACTTTCAATTAAAATAATAGTTGTCAAGATGTTGCCTCTTTAAATATGGTAGCCAGATGTATCCTTTTAGTCTAGTTGTGTTCACTTCTTTTCAGTCTTTCTGCAAATGGTTGTAGACAGAGTAATATATAAATATATAAAATTTGGGCTTTTACTTTGCTGGATTCCTTCAATCTTCTGTGTGTGTGTGTGTGTGTGTGTGTGTGTGTGTGTGTGTGTGTACCTATGTGCCTGATGACTAAAAATAAAACTACATTGTTCTTTGATGATCTTCAAGAATTATTTAATCATTTTACATCATATCATGTTCCATGTAACTTACATTTGACTGTATTTTTAAGAAATGTTTGGTGGTTTAGGGCTGATGTGTAACACATTATAAATTTTTCCTATTGAAAATAAAGGGAAATATGCTTCCATTCAGTAAAAAAACAAAACAAAACATTGCCATAGGGTTTTGAAAATTAAACCTACAGAAACAAAACTTGCTGAAGATTTGGAGGGGTTTAGATATATTAACAGGTATTCTCTTCTGTTTAATTACTGGAATCAAAAAAGCTCATGTTAATAATATAGGGAACTTTAGGGCATTCATTAATTCTTTCAACAAATATTTATAGAGCAACTACCACACAACAGGAACTATTCTAGACTCTGCAGAATATAGTAATAAGGTGGACAAATTTCCACATTCATAAAGCTTATATTGAATGAAGATATAGAAGTAAAAAGTAATGTGTAGTCAATTTAGATGGAATAATGGGTTTTAAAGGCAAGATGGGAATAGGTTGCAATTTGAGATAGAAAGCACTGCAAAGGGACTTCAGTGACTCTTGAACTAAGGATTAATGTTCCTTTTCTATGCTTAACCCTAGTTCCCTCTACTTGTTCTTAAACAAAATTCCTTTGGAAGAGTTTTCCATTCTCCAGGTCATTGAATAAAATTCATCATTTTTCTCCATAGTTCTCAAAGTACAACTTGGGCAATCCAAATTTTGTGGAATCTAATATATGCTCACTTTGAAAAACCCTCTTTAGGAAAAAATAATATAATTGAAATTAGAAAATTAGATATAAATACAAATATTTAATTTTACTAATAAGAAACACAACAAATTAGAATTTTTAAAAGCTTACAAATCACACACATGCAAAAATCACAAAACCCAGGAAAGTAACAAACACATTTTTAATTAACTAATTGATTAACACCCATCTATAATCATTTCCTCTTGTATTTTGGCTATTTTTAACTTGCTATAATTCAACAATGTTGTAATATAATTTCTAGAAAGATAATGAAAAAAGATAATATAGCCTTCAAGCTAGATAATTTTATCTTAAAAGATAATTGTGATACAGAAGATTGACTTTTATGTAAGTTTAGAATGCATGAAAAATAAAATGCAAGTTCCCATAAAATATACTCATTTTATATTATAGATCATGTACAAAAATAAAATGATCTTATTATGAATATTAAAAAATAGAAAAAAACATAGAAGAGAATTTTTATTTTGATTAGTTATCAATTAACTAAATCTTCTCCTTACACTTTTACACATCTGATGATTTGAAAAAATTTCCACAAAATACTCTGGACCAGGTATTTCAAGCCTGCCTTATCTCCTCATTCCCACCTACTTCTGGTGTCTGGTTTCATGAGACATATTAACATATTTCTCTGTTTACAAAGTAACAGTATTTAATGTGCCTCAAACAAGGTATACATATACAATATATGACAGTGCTGTGCCAATTGGGTGATGCTCTATAGACATGTAGGAACTAGTATTTTGATCCTTGGATTAACATTAGCAGCAGAACTTCTGGCCCTGCATGTCTGTGTCATGAATGAGCCAATTTCATGTGGGACAGCCAGTAAGAACTATCCCTATAAGTAATTCAAAAACCACTTAACTCCATTCCACTAAATCCAATCTAAATGTATCCCCAACCCAAATTTCCTTTAATTGTATCTCACAAATGCCAACCTCTATTCCAGTGCCCCCTGACAGAAGGGGGATTGTGGCAGAAGGGAAAAGCAATTCACTGATTTTACAATTTTTCCTCGGCCAAAACTTTCCTTCTACGCTTACTTCAGGTAGCAGAAGGCTTTATCCCTGTATCTTCAGAGAGACAGAGCTTTGGCAGCACTTAGATTATCTGGGTTAAGATTTGTAGAAGCCGTATTTGATGCACACCTAACTCACTGGCATTCCATGTAGAACCCTGGTGGAAGGTAAGCATAAAAACAGGCAACCCATTCAGATTCTTTTCCTCTGGAACTTGAATGGAAATAAGTCAACAGCCAATTACCCTCCATTTTTGATAAGTTATAATGATTTGATTTCAAGAAACAGAAGTCTCACATCAACTGCCTTAAATTATTTTAAAAAAATTATTGGGACATGTATTTGAAAAGGCAGAGGCAGGGCAGGATATAGCAGTTTATTAGTGTCTACTCCAGTTCTCAGTGATTTTCTTGGCTCCACTTTCCTGTGCATGTGGCTTCAATTTTAGGCTGATTTCCTTCAAGGTAGTAAAATTATAGAAGCTTCAGGTCTTATGTCCACACCCTGTATAATCTCAGAAAATAGAAAATTTCTAAGCCCTATACTCACACCATGGCTATATCCAGGGGAAAGTTCAGTACTAATTTTCATGGGCCCAGATATGAAACGATCCCTGAACCAGTACTTGAAAGAAAGATGGGACCACTTTACCCATTAGATTAGGCTAAGTCAAAGCCTTTCACTAGCTGACTAATTTTACAAATGGGACAACTGGAGTCGAATTTGAGGATCCAAACACTAGTTCCTACATGTCTACATAGCATCACCCAATTGACATAGCAATGTTATACATTGTATATGTACTGCTTGTTTGAGGCACATTTTCTATATGCAATGCAACCGTTTAAAATTAGATATTCTCTCTCTCTCTCTCTCTCTCTCTCTCTCTCTCTCTCTCTCTCTCTCTCGTTAACCCTCACCCAATGATATCTTTCCATTGATTTTTAGAGAGGGTAGAAGAGAGGGGGAGAAATATAAAGAAGCATTGATGTGAGAGAGAAAGATATCGATTGGTTGCCTCCCACATACACCCCTACCAATTGGATTGGGTATGGAGCCTGCAACCAAGATACATGCCCTTAATCTGAATCATACCTGTGACTTTCAGTCCACTGGCTGATGCTCTATCTACTGAGCCAAACCAGCTAGGGCTCTTTGTGTCTCTTAATGAAAGATTGACAATGATTCCCAATTACTTGAGCAATAGACCAAGGAGAATATAAAATGACTTAACAGAGCAATGAGAAAACAGCCTAAAAGTGCCCATCATCAGATGAGTGAATTAAAAAACTGGTACATCTACACAATGGAATACCACACTTCTGTAAAAAAGAAGGAACATTTGCAACAGCATGATGGACCTGGAGAGCATCATGCTAAGCGACACAAGCCAGTCAGAGAAAGATAAATATCACATGATCTCACTCATTTGTGGAATATAATGAATAACATAAAGTGATGAACAAAAATAGATCCAGAGACATAAAGCATCAAGCAGACCAACCAACCTCAAAGGGAAGGTTTACATTCAGGAGCAATCTATTCAACAAAGAAATAAAATGTAAATAAGATACAAATATATTTAGTATTAAATGCTTAGGAAGCTTATTCTGTTTCACCTAATGCCCTGAGAAATGACTAATTCTGGAAGCAAGTGGTCATGAGTTTCCAGAGAAAAGTCACCTTGTTCCTAGTTGAGGCTAAAATAAAGATCAAAAGACTTATCATCGGAGTTTTGCTGCCCACAGAACTTAAGAGTTGAAGGAGGACTTAAAGAGTGACAAATGAGAGGCAGGACTTAATTTTCAGTTCTTACTTTTGGCCATGGAAAACAAATCTCATTTTGGCTCTTTTTTTCTTTTCTTTTAACTGAGACACAAGCAATTGTAAGGAATCTTTATTGCAGGAAAGGGATTCAGATAGTGAGAATACATGGAAAAATGAGGTTATCTTTGTCAAGAGCCATAAATTTCCATTTTCTTTCCCAAGAGTTGAGCACTAATGTGGTTCTTCAATGTGTGAGTATTCTAATTAGAAAATGAGCTAACAATTTCCTTTTGAGCAGCCCCCTGTATTTCTGTTTATTTGAAGCAGAAATGTTCACAGAGGCCAAATCTATGTTTATATGCCATGGGAAAAGACAATACAGGAGACAATATGTAGGCCAATAAAAATAGGCAAAAATGATATTTTGCATGCACTATACAAAGAGAACATAAAGCTTCTGTTTTCCATACTGGTCAGGCTAGCTATCCTTGTACATAAATATTTTACATATTTCTTTTGGGTCATAGACTTATTAATGAAAAGTCAGAAAGGGACTCAAGAGATATAAACCTTAATAACTTTATCTGAAGATGTAATAAAAGACTGTTGTAGTGTTCATTATGAAGTCTTATTTATGCTTCTTAACGTCGTAGTATGAAAAAAAGCAATTGAGTTCATAAGGAATATTTTAAGAACAGCAAACTCCCAAAATACAAGCTCTAACTTATAGATTTCCAAATGAAAAAGTGTGTTTCTTTTGTACATAACTGTACTCATCACAAGTGCTTACTGTAAGCTAAAGAAAATAATTTGTATGGAACCGGGATTAAAAAAGTGAACCTAGGCATAAACATGGAACTCTGAAATAAATAAGTGGCGGGAAAATTTAAAGGTAGTCAAACGAGAAATTTATAAAAAAACAACATAAAGGAGTATAGTAATCCTCTGATTTAATAAGTAAGACTGAAATAGGTTTATTTAAATAGTATGTGGAAAGTACACTATATATGGCTAATATGCAAATTGTCCCCTAGGAAGCTCAACCCTGAGACTAGGAGTTCCATTGCTGGCTGTGATGTATGCTAACCAACAGGGGGCAGCACAGAACAAAGGAAGGCCCTGAGGCCAGCAGCTGGCAGCTGGAAGGAAGGCCCCAGCTAGCCCTGATCGCCTGCCAGGCTTAGGAACACTACCGATGCATGCATTTCGTGCATCAGGCCTCTAATTTATAAATAAAAGACTAATTTAAGCATTAATCAAGTGTGGTTTACAATAGGATAAAGAGAGAAAACTGATAGTCGATTATTTGTTTATTCATTCACCAAATATATCTTAGTACCTACTAGGTACTTAAAACTGTCCTAGCTTCTAGAAACAATATAGTGTGCCAAAATGATAGAAAGGAACATTTAAAAATTGATATCTAGGCTAAAATACCTTTTAATTATGCTTCAATATCTACCCAGGACCCCATCTGTGAAAACAGAATCTAACGAACACAAGAAGATGGGTTCTATAGAGGCAGTTGGCCCTTCTCTTATAAACTACTAACCTGCTGGCTGTATTGTATTTGCAGTTTTGGGGTTATGTGATTCTAAGAATCTCAAAAGAAATGATAAATCAAAACTAAAATCTGGGTCAGATGCAAAGGGCAAGTGCTGTTTTCCCTTGGCCTAATGTATCAAAAGCATGCCACCAGGGATCTTTGACCTATATCTGTCAATTTAACAAACAAAGCAATGATCATAGGAGAAAATACACTATTATGTATTCTTCATAGCTACCAAATATTCTCCATATTACTTTCTGGTACAGAATTCTTGATCTTTTTCTACTGTAATGTTGAATTTATTGCTACCAGATGCTTGGCCATGTGCCTTGGGTTACCCAGGTTCACTGGCCCAACAAACAAAACACAATTGGAATCATATTGAGTACATACATTTGATGAAATAATGATATGTAAGAGAAGTAAGAAGGACAGAGCCAAAGGGGAACAAAAAATTGAAATGCTGTCTTAGAGGGAAGAAACACAAATTCCAAAAACTTTTAAGAACTGAACTGAACGTTCTAAAGAAAAGGTTCGTGTGTGAGCAAATTCCAGTGGCCCCCAGGACAAACTGTACTTATGAATGTAAAGCTCTGCTTTAAGGGCCTGGGAGAAGGACAGACTGTGCAAGTGATGAAGTCCATATTTCCCCCACGTGCAAAAACCTAGTGCAGGCCTATTTGTCAAAGCTCGATTGCATGAAATGAGATTTTAAATTCATTTTCATATTTATGTTAGATTGATCTTGGCAGATGGTTTTTCATAAATCCCTGTGTTTGGTAAATCATGTTGAACAACTTACCTTTAGAGCTCGATAAGCAATAGCTGCATGTTTAGTAAATTAAGAGAAGAATATTCAGACAGTTCAATTGAACTTCACTGCCCAGCTTGCCATCTTTCTTGGTTCCTACATGCTAGCTAGCACTACTTACTTCTCCAATTGGCCCTTTGAGTTCCTACCTCTTGCAAGATGACAGATAGGAGCCATCTGTGACATGTAGTATGTAGAAACGAATGTGTCACCAGAGCCAGAGAACCATAGGAAGAGTAAAAGCTCTGATATTTCCAACATGTAGAACTTCTCTGAGTTTCAGCTTCCATATTTTTATCTATGAGCAGGGGATGCTAAAGCAATCCTTGTCTATCTCATAAGGTAGGTGTGATGACTATCTGAGAACATGTGTGGAAGAGCTTTGTAAATTAGAGAGTGCCTTACCATTGCAAAGTATTTGCAATATGTGAAAATTACATTTAAGTCTGAAGCTTGAACCTTGAGTACATTGGATAGTGTGTTATTCAATGAAAATTTGGGAGACATTTGAACAATCCTGCCACATCCTTCAATGTATTTTCAATTCCATCTGATCTGTGAGAAGCATGACTCCTTGTTGTTATAATGCCCAGGTAATTGTATATTCAGAAAATACCAGGGGCAAAGAACAAGTGTTAAGCTACTCTATGTTTCCCCTGAGGTGACTTTCTGGGGGAAAAAAATGTATAACAAAAGCCAGAAGAATAGCCATTAACTTCCTGACTAAAAAGACCATTTTCTTAGCCAGGACTTAGAAAGGTGTTAAATCTCTTTTGCAGTTAAAAATAAATTTAAATATGCTACCTTAATCATTTAAGTGTACAGTTCAGTAGTTTTCAGTATATTCACGTTTTGATGCAACAGACTTCTATACGTTTTTAATCTTGCAAAACTGAAATTCTATACCCATTAATTTTTCCCTCTCTCTGGTCCTTGGAAGCTACCTCTCTACTTCTTTTGTCTCTATGATTTTAAGTACGTTAGATACTTAATATCTGTGCAATCATATTTGCCTATTTGTGATTGGGTTATTTTGCTTAACATAATGTCCTCAAGGTTGGTCCATGTTGAATAATAAGACAGGGTTTCCATTTTTTTTAAGGACGTATTATATACATACATACATACATATATATATATATATATACATATATATATTTATATATATACTGTGTGTATATATATATATATATATATATATATATTTTATTTTTTATTTTAACCATTTATCTGTCAATGGACATTTGATTTGCTTCCACTTTTTGCTATTGTGAAAAAAATGCTCCAGTGAAGATGGGTGTGCAAATATCTCTTCAAGATCCTGATTTCAGCCCTAGCTGGTTTTGTTCAGTGGATAGAGCTCCGTCCTGCAGAGTGAAGCATTCCAGGTTCAATTCCAGCCAAGATCACATGTCCGGATTGTGGGCTCAATCCCCACTAGGGAGCATGTTGGAGGAAGCTGATCAATGATTCTCTCTCATCATTGATGTTTCTATCTCTCTATTCCTCTCCCTTCCTCTCCCTTCCTCTCTGAAATCAATAAAGAAATATAATTTTAAAAATCCTGATTTCAATTTATTTGAACACATACTTAGAAGTAGGACTTCTGGATCATAAGATAAATTTTTAAAAATATATATTTTATTGATTTTTTACAGAGAGGAAAAGAGAGGGAGAGTTAGAAACACTGATGAGAGAGAATCATCAATCAGCTGCCTCTTGCACACTCCCTTCTGGGGATGTGCCAGCAACCAAGGTACATGCCCTTGACCAGAATCGAATGGGGGACCCTTTCAATCTGCAGACCGATGCTCTATCCATTGAGCCAAACCGGTTTCGGCAATTCTTTTTAATAATGTGAGGAACCTTTGCGCTACTTTCTATAAAAGCTAAACCATTTCACTTAAAAAAAAAATATATATATATATATATATATATATATATATATATATATATATATTGATTTTTTACAGAGAGGAAGGGAAAGAGATAGAGAGCCAGGAACGTTGATGAGAGAGAGACATCGACTAGCCTACTCTTGCATGCCCCCCACCGGGGATGTGTCCACAACCAATGCACATGCCCTTGACTTGAATCGAACCTGGGACCCCTCAGTCTGCAGATCTACGCTCCACAACTGAGCCAAACCGGTTTCGGCAACCATTTCACATTCTAACCAATAGTGCTCAAGGTTTCAATTTCTTGACATCCTTGCAAACACTTGCTATTTTCGGTTCTTTTGATATTGGTCATCCTAATGAATGTGATGTAATAGTTCATTCTTGCTTTGATTTGTTTTCCCTTATGATTAATAATGTGAAACATATATTAATATGATTGTTGGACATTTCTGTATCTCTTTGGAGAATTATCTATTCAGGTCCTTTGCCCATTGTTTTTTTAATTGGGTTATTTATTTATTTATAAAAATAATATTTTTATATTAATTCCTTATCAGATATGTGATTTGCAATATTTTCTCCCATTTCAGAGGTTCCCTTTTCATTCTATTTATTGTTGTCTTTGATGTGAAGAAGTTAAGTTTGAAACTGTTGAAATGTCCATACTACCCAAAGTTATCTACAAATTCAATGCAATCCATATACAAATTCCAATGGCATTCTTTGCTGACATTAAAAAAAAATAAAGACCTTAAAATTCATACAGAATATCAAGGGATCCTGAATAGCCAAAAGAATATTGAAGAGAAGAACAAAGTTGGAGGCCTCACACTTCCTGATTTCAAAATATATTCTAAAGCAACAGTAATAAAGACAGTGTGGTTTTGATATAAAGGTAGATATATCAGCCAGTGGAACAGCATAGAAAGCCCAGAAAAAAACCCTTGCATATATGGCCAAATGACCTGTGACAAGATTACAATGATGAAAGCACAGTTTCATCAACAAATAACATTGGGAAAACTGGATAAAAATGAAATTGGACCTTTACTTTTTATACCTTACGGAAATGAGCTCAAAATGAGTTAAAGACTTAAATGTAAGACTAAAACAATAAAACTCCTAGAAGCAAACATAGGGGAAAGATTGAGGACATTGGACTTGGCAATGATTTCTTCTATATGACACTAAATGCAGAGGCAATAAAGGCAAAAATAGGCAGATGATACTATAACAAATTAATACACATCTTAAACTAACAAAAATAGTGTCATGAAATTATAGTATGAAATCTAATTATATTTCAAATAAACAAATTGGGAGTTATTGTAAATGATATAGGGGCCTGGAGACAAGTCATGGGGAAAATGTTTGCATTCATTAAGTGAAGGTAGAGGGGATGGACATAGCTTGAACCCGTATGTGATATTTACAGACTCAAAGCATGTGATCCAAGGGAGGAGGTTTAAGTAATTTAGTTTGGCTAGAACATAGCAAGGGTGTAAGTAACAGAGATTGCAACTTGCCCTATTTTTAAGGGGATACAATTTATCACAGTCTAAAGTAAATACACTTTTTTTTTCCTTCATTACTCTTTATTTTTATTTATGACATAATATAAAATTTTTATTCATTCCAACATTTCTTGAGTACTTGTTACATAGAAGGAGAGGGCTAAAGCTACAGAAAAGTATAAATCTTATAAAATCTATGTTCCCTATTATCTATATTTTATTAAATAAAAACTTCTTCATGTTGTTAAATCTAGTTCATTCAACAACAATTTATTGAGTTTCTGCTCTCTCTGAGGCACCATGGAAGGCACGGGGAGTACAAAGATAAATAAATATGTGTGTGTTTCATTTGTATGCATAGATTCTATTTGTCAGTATTTTAACTTTTCTCTGAGTCAGGCTCAGATTCTTCACAGACATCTTAAGGTATACATCTCTGAACTAGATATAACGCTCTTGTCAATGTCTCACAAATTGAATTTACAGATATTTACACTTGCTCAATTCAATAATCACTTATTGAACAACTCTGTATGTGAGGCATCAATGTACACTAGAGCTGTGAAAATAAAGAAAGTACAACCACTCCCCTGAAGTATAAAAGAGCAAAACCATGGTATAGAAATTTCTAGTGCTTGCCTCCTACCTTCAAACATTAAACAACTATTCACATGCAAAAATATATTCACAAGAGCCAAGAACTCAAGGTGAGAGATTACTATAGTATAGCACCTGGGTGAAGCACAGAAATAAGAACAGATACATTGAAGAGGGCAGGAAAGATAGATGCCCAGTAATCCATCAGCCCTCTCCCAAGCCCAGGTAGCCCAGTGCAGACACCTGCCTGTGGAAGAAGGGGAGTGAAGTGAGCTCCTGATCTCACCATGGATCCCAGATCTGGCCTGTCCAGCTGACTCCCGCAGTTCTAGGTGGCTCCCTGCCAGCTCCTACAAACCGCAACCCCCATCACCCTCAGGTAGCAACTGGGGCTCCAGGCATAATCCTTGGCACATCGCCCAGGCCCCCAACTCACCCTAACATCTTCCTTCTCCAATGACCCCAGGCAACTCTAGCAGCCCAGGAGCTCCCAGAACACCAGGAGACTCCCAATGGGCTTCAGTGGTCCCCGGAGGCTCCCATGCTCCTGGGTCCAGGTACTTTTCTCAGCTCCAGGTTCCCTGAGGGTCCCCATGAACACGGGCCCCCAATCCATCTGGGCACTGGACACCTTCAGCAGCCCCAGATACCTTCCATGGCACTATGCTCCTGTCAGGCTCCCACAAACCCAGGCTTCTGACCATTCTTGTGTCAGTCACTCCCATGGCCCAGGGCAGCTTCAGTGGTGCCAGGTACCCAATCAACCCTACAAACTCAATTTCAGGTTGGCACCAGAAAACCCAGGCTCCCAGCCAAGCACTAGGCCAGTTACCCTTGATGCCTGCTTTAAAGTGCCCCAGCACCATGTGGATCACACAGCTCCAGGTGTCCCGCCACCCTAGTGCCAGGCCAGCCCCATGTTTTTAAACTTCAGACTGGCTCCCCTGGACCCAGACTCCTGGACTGCTCCATTTCCAGGCCAACCCCCATGGTCCCAGCCTTCGGTTGACTCCCACAGATCCATTCTGGCCTATTCCAAGGCTAGATTGGCCCCTGCAGGCCTGGCCTTCAGGTAAGCTCCAAGTTACAAGCCTTCCTTTCCTTATCTGAAAAGGAATGATAGTACAGAACATTCTTTTCTCAGACAATCTGGTTTTACAACCAACTGCTGTATAAAGATTATAGAATGGTACTTGGCAATGGTAAGTGTTCAATATGTGTTGACAATTATCTATCCTGTATTTGATCCCCCCCCCCCCAATGTAAAGGTTTACAAATGCAAGAGTTTGATTTATAAAGAAATACATTTCCAATGGTTTTTATTTCTGCCAGAGGTTTAACAGCTCACTCCATTTTTCCTTAGAAGCATCTGAAAGCTCTTCTCTGGAGTGTGAGATCCATTGGCCCAGAGATAGAGCCATAGACCTTGGTACAATACATTAAAGGCTGAGACCCTTAGAAGTTGTGAAAAATATTACCTGTGAACACAATGTCTGAGCCATGGATACATGTTGAATCATTTAATTTAAAGGAGATGGGAGGGGCACATTCCCTGAATGAAAAAGATAGGTGACCACACAAGTGGCATTAATTCAGATCAGGTGGTACAAGGATCAGTGGGTACTAAACAATTAGGGATTAGGCCTGGGTAGCTTCATGGAAAGCCGGAATGGCCTGGAGAAAGGGTTTTCAGTGGGAAGCGTAAAAGTTGGACACCAATTCTCAAGCAAACCTCATAGCTTTGTCATCATTTCTGTCACCAGAATGGATAGAAAAACTGCAGGAACTCCCCAAATGAGCATTACATAAGTTCTAGCATTGATGTGTCTGTTGAATCATAGTGTGTGTACCCAATGCATAGATAAAATATGATTTCCCGAAAAAAAGATTGGAAAAAGTTTATTTTAATAAAGCAAAATAATGTGATTTTTTATTTTTATTTTTTATTTTTTTGCCTCTGAGAATCACAGAGCATAATTATACCCATTATATTTAACTACTCTGTTAGGCCCATGCCAATGTCATGTTATAGAGCATGGCCGGCTTACTTCATGTTTCTGTTTTTTATTGTGGTGATGGGATAAATGAGTGGAAATAAAACTAATAACATAAAATGTTCTTTCCACAAACACCAAAAGCAGAGATTCAATAAATTGAAACCACGTTGGGTCTAAGGTCATGCTTAATTAGCATAAAGGAAGCCCTGGAGGATGAGAAAGACTCCCGTGTAGATGAGCAACTCAAACATTAAATGGTCACATATGAAAAAGAAACTGACAATACCAGCAATATGAAGGCATACTGCATCAGGAAAGTGTTGCCAGCTGAGCTGAACAGAGATGTCTAATGATGACAGGAGGTGCATCCACAGGGAACAAATGAAGATTGCCAGAGTGTGGCATGAGCTTGGATTCCAACTCTGCCATTTACCAGTTGTACATCTTTGGATAAAATATTTTAGCATATTCACCATTTATTTTATAGTAGAAACTGCAATAATAACAGCCAATTGGGCAGGATTATTAGAAGAGTTATATAGTCAATCCATGTATAAGAATCCCTCACTCAATACATGGCAAATTTTAGGGGCTCAGTTGGTTTGGTTTCTGTTCAGTGGAGAGCATTCAAATGGGGAGTATGTTTTTTTGGTCAAACATTTGGCTATTTTGGTATTATCTAGACATGTTGAATTGACTCTTACTTTCCAATCAGAAGTATAATCCTTAATTATCCATCCAGATATTTGATGCTGGGCAGACACACTAGGAGTACACGTGTAACCACGAAAGGACAGCCAATAACACACCATCTAAAAAGATATGAATGCAAAGACAAAAAGATTGGACCTAAAGTGTTGTAGAAGCTCTACTCTCTTTCTCAGACATTTAAGTGTACTGGAAATCTTAATCAGTGGAAAAGCAGAAGAGCACATGCATGATCTTAAAAGTTAAAGGAGATAGGAGTGACTCTTGTGTAACATTCAAACTGGAAAATACCAGTAATCAACTAGGGTGGATGATCTGCAAAAGAAAAAGGTGGAGCTACTAAGTGCTAGTTGTAAAGAAAAAAATATATATATTTTAGTAGAAACTTATCAACTATAAAATGGCAAGTGACACAATCTTACCTCAAATTGGCTTGAGCCAAAAATAATTGAATGGTTCCTCTAAATAAGAAAAATAATTAAAAGGTAGATCTCTGGTTAGGCCTGACAAGAACCAAAAATTTTACACTATCACCAAGATTTGATCTTTTTCTATATCTCAACTCCCCCCGCCCTTTAAAACTTTACTTTAAGACACACTCACTTCTTGTTTTGACAAGATGATTACCAGAAGCTATTCTGATGCCAACTTTCTGTAACTTAATCACATCATCAGTAAAAGAGAGTCATCATTGCTCAGGAGTTTAATAAAAGCTTTGGAATGTGGCCAAGCCAATTGTCCAGACATCAGTCATATGCCCTTCACTCTAGAGATGGGGCTCTCCAATTGATCGATTCTAATATTGGGTGGCAATAAATTGTTAATAGAAGGAATATTATGTCTACTCCAACCAAATTGACTGAGAGTGTGGGAGAAGATTCTCTGAAGAAAAATTAATGATGTTGTCACTACAAAAGGGGGAATATATGTCCACTATAAATCTATTACTCAGACAATAAAAATCTTGGGTAAAAGATAGCATGTAAAAGATACAGAAATCCAGAGCTGATGTGATTTAGGAAGTGATGGAGACCCATGGTTCTGCCTCCTCTGTCTCCAATATACCTTTCTGATATCCTTGTACCTACTCAAATCAATAAAGAAGTCATTGTAAACACCTCTCCCACCTCACATTTCTGGCTTAATAATATTTACTCTCAATTAAACAAGCTCATTCATGTAAATTCTTTAGAGTAATGACTAACATACAGTGAAATCTAAATACATGTTAATCATTAGTGTCATTAAGTTCATGTAATTAATTATAACAATCCTTCTTTAATAATAATATTGTCTTATTATCATTTACCCCTGCATTAACCCCAGTGTCAGTAACCATTAGAAGGGAAATGCAAATTGGTGGCAGAAGAGTCTCTTTTGAGAAAATATCTAACTGTGACTCTGCTATGTAAAATTATGTACTTTATTAATCACTAATATAGGCCCTTATTTTTTAAGTTTTAAAGACAGGAATCCTAAAACATGATGCTGCCAACCTCCCTAAATGTTCAGATATATCCCAAATTTTATTATTCTTTGCTATAAATTTTCATCCACGATTTTGTTTTTTCAGGCTACCTCTTCCTACCTAGCCTTGATCACCTTACATGAAAAAACTGATGTTTCTATTATTAGTTACTCCTTCCCACTCCAAGTAACTCTAACACCTTCTAAATGTTATGAGTTCTGCTGTCACTCTACAAAAATACTCAAATCCATCTGCTCTCCATATTCTAAAAGGCCTATATAAAAGCAAGAGCAGAGGAAACAGGCGCTAAACAAAATATTTCATGTTGTCTGAAAGTTCTGACTGAGATCTCAAAGGTGTAAACAACTAGTATCAAAGTATTTTTCATTCTAAAGAGAAGCTCTCAACCAACTATACAAGCAGGGATTGCTGAGAGGTGGCCGGAACAGTTTTTTAGCCCATTCTCTACCTTTGTCTTGCAATTAGTGAAAATGTATGAGTAGGTATTTCTGAGGGAAATTTTTCAGCCTGTTAGGAAATGCTATGTTTTGGCTTTCTCCTTCCTTTGGGAGGAAGAATATACAGGTTTGACCCCACCATCAAGAAAAGAAAAGGGCTGGGCCAGCGTGGCTCAGTGGTTGGGTGTTGATCTTTGAACCAGAAGATCATGGTTTGATTCTGATAAGGGCCATCCATGCCCAGATTGTGGGCTCAATCCCCCCAATAAGAGGCATATAGGAGGCAGCCAATTGATGATTCTTTCTCTCTCTCTCTCTCCCTTTCTCTGAAATCAAGTATATATATATATATATATATATATATATATATATATATATATATATATATATATAGAGAGAGAGAGAGAGAGAGAGAGAGAGAGAGAGAGAGAGAGAGAGAGAGAGAGAGAGAGAGAGAGAGAGAGAGAGCGTGCACATGAGTGCTGGGGTGGGAACATGAATAGCATCAGATGAGTAAAACATCATTTTATCATTTCTCCTTTCTTAGAGGAGAATGGGGCCAGCAGAGTGATGGAGGGTGGAAGTGGGGATAGGGGAATGATGTAAGAGGCCAGAGAAGAAATCAATGGCATTCTCTTTCCCCAAGACAAGTGACATGATCTAAGAAAAGAGAAGGGGGGAGAAGGGGAGAGAGAGAAAGAGAGAGGAAACAGGAAGGTCAGGAAATAAATAGAAGATTGAAGTATAATAATTAGAGCACAATCTCACAGTAACATATTCCTTTTTTAATACATAAAATACAATTGTAACAGTAACAGAGAGTAACTTGAAATCTTATTACAATTTCCTGATATTCTGACCATAGTCTGAAGGGCTATGTTAAAGAAAACTAAAACTATGGCCAGCTAAACCTCATAAAGACTTTTAATATCCATATGCCATTTACAAATACATTCCAGAAATTGCCTCAAAACTCCCCACTACCTCCATGGTTGTTCCCCAAGGATTCACAGTTGCTCTCAACAACTTTGGCACACATCCAGTAATTCAGGATGATGGCAAGTTTTTGTGTGAAGTGGTTAGATTTTAGCTACTATATTCCATGTTCTGAAAGAAAGAATAACATTCACCCTATTTTAATTCAGTATTTGCCAAGTGCCAGGCACTATTAAGGTCCTTTTGACTCAACAATAACAAGGTTTCTGATTTCCTTGCACTTATATCTTAAAAGGAACAATGAAATAATATATGAATAAACAAGAAGAAAATATCACATGCTGGTAAGTTCCAAACAGAGAGCTTACATAGAGTGATGTGACATGGAGAGGTGCTCAGAGAGGCCTCTGAGGAAGTCCCTTAAATTGATAAAAGACAGCGATGGGTGTGGCATGAACCACAAAGAAAGATGGGCTTGGTCCTCACATCCTGCCCTGCCAGGATTCATTCCAAGAAGAATGTTCTGCCCTTCCTTTCTGAGAAAGGAACCAGCAAAAGCTTATTAATTGGGTCTTGCTTTGTTGTGGATATATTTATATACATACTTATGTGCCTAAGAGAGCAAGATTAGATGACCCACTACATTCCAATCAGGAAGAGGAATAATTACTCAGCCTCTTTAGGGCACCCAATACCTACATCACAGCGAGTTATATAGTTTCAGTTGGGCACATTTTCCATTAACTTTAAGAAATGAGGAAATTGAGTCCCTGAAAGAAAAAAAAAAAGTCATTTCAGGCTGCATGTTGATTCTGGGGCTCAGCCCGGGCCAAGGTTAAGCTTTCTGACTTTAGTTTAAAGCATTGGAATGGTCAGGCTGCCCTAACTAAGCCCAAATGACACCACTTGTTAATTTTATATTACATGTTGAATGCCCATGGTAGTGGCCATTGGGCAGATTGACAAAAAGAAATTAGACAAGCTGTTAGAATATCCAATGACTAACTGCTAAAACGGAATCAAAGAAAATAGTGTCAAACGCTCAGAAACATACAACTGGGACTACATCTAAAAGGCATCTTGTGGGTACATCTCAGAGAACCAAAATGGCAGTTCACCAAAGCATACTTATTTGGGCTTTAGCCATTGAGAAAAATCTGGGTTCCAAATGACTCTAATTACACATGTTTTTGTTTTTTGTTTTTTCCCCCCCTTTGTTTCAAACCCTTTACCATCTGCCTCTACCAGCAAAGTCAAGGGTGCAAATATAGCCTTACAGTGTAGATATATGCCAAAACCACGCTATCCAGATTTTTTAGAGATGGTGACGGCAAAGATGATCTCAGTTTATCAAAGGCAATTCATGCTTCAGCCAACTGTGTGATCTCTGCTAAGAAAGTGGCTTAATCATTAATAATCTGAAAGCCTGGCAAAGATTTTAAGAATGATAGAATGCATGTGCATGGTATACATTTATGAAATTTTCAAAGGATGTTTAAAATTATTATATAAGAGTTTTTGATGTGCTTGAAATGAACAAAGAAACAAAACCAGGAAATTGGGCATTAGAAAAAGTCCTTCATTATTGAAGAGAAAGAGTGAGAGATTTAAGCTTCGTGGAAAGACGACCTCTGGTAACCCCAGCAAGAGGGATTGAAATTATTTAAGCACCTTTAAAGGAAGGGAGTGAGGAAGGCAAGTGGTCAACAAATGTATATTCCGGGTTTACTATGTGTTTATTGCAGGGTATATAATAACCAAAAAGAAATTAGACTTTGTCTGTGCCCTTGGGAACTGACAGCCAAAAGAGAAAGGCAGGCTCCTAAGGAGATATTTTGAATTACAGATGAACCTGGGGATAATAGAAGTTTGCTGACATTGTTAATGAAACACAAGCTTAGAGAAGACAGAGAACATTTCCTTGGGAGTCCATGTATTATTAAGAGCTCACTGGTTTCCACCGCCCCCCTCCCCCCAAACTGTTCTTGTATATAGAAAGTCAAGTTAAAATAAAATCATACTGTTGATCAGTATTTAAAATAGAAAAGAATCTTTAAAATCATGTGTTGTCTTCAGATGCAAGGAGACTTGGTCCATGAGCCCAAGAAAGCCAGTGACAATGGGCAAGACAAACTGAGCCCTTAAATGGCGTGTGAGGTTCCAAGCACATGTTCACAGGTCCCTCAGTGTAACCAGGCTAAGGGCTTAGCAATGTACTCTGTTTGATTAAATTTCTTTAGCACTGTCATGGAAAGTCAGCTAGTGAGGAAAAGATTATCTTTCCCTCCAAGGAGTTGGCTTTAGATGTTTACTGGGGCATTTTAACTATTATTTAAATACTAGTGACCCAGTGCACAGATTCATGCACATTGAAAGGAAATTAATTAGAAATCTTTGGTGGGGCAAGACTGGGCTAGATGGGCCAGACATGCTCCGGTGCCAACCTCCCGTGGTCCCTTCCCAGCATCTGCAGAGTGAACAGGGTCCCTCAGGCAGGTGGGATCCCTCAGCCTGGCCTCCAAGGATCAGGCCGAAATCGGCTCTTCGACATCCCCCGAGGGGCCCGGGATTGTGAAAGGGTGGAGGACAAGCTGATAGACCCCATTAGTGGACGAATCCATGCACCAAGCCTCTAGTATAGGGGTGTCGAACTCAATCAGAGAAGGGGCCAAAATCTAAAATCCAGCCTAAATCGCGGGCTGAATGGTTTACTGAACAGTCATAAACTGTCATTGTGATGGAAATGCAGCGGAGTGCAGTGATGACAGCGCGGTGCGGGCCACATTGCAAGGCCTGGCGGGACGGATTTGGCCCGCGGGCCTTGTGTTTGACACATGTGCTCTAGTATATAGATAAAATTGTTTCTCTTGTCCCCTCAAGAATGTCCTTGTCTGCAATCCCCCAAACAGACTTCACTCAATCTCATATATGTAGGCTCCTGTTAAACTCTTCCAAGTGTGTTGGTCAAAAATAATTCTGTGGCATAGAAAAAATTTTCTTAAGTAATCTTAATCTAGATAGAAAGGAAAGCTTTACATATCAGGCACAACTGAAAAATATAGATACATATTTTCTCAGTATACTAGATCTCAGAGGATTATATAAATGTGTTTAGTACTCACATTCCAGAATATACTTGATATCTGCTTCCTCTTTGTGGGAATAAAGGATTCCTTCAACTCAAATGCTCATCAGATACTATAGTTTGGTAAGAAGATGTGCACTTAAACACAGCCCACTTTGATGTTTAAGATACACCATTTTGGGAGGGTTTACTTTGGAAACAAAAATATATTTTTAAATACATTGCATTAATTTTATATTGCTGCCATAATAATGAATTATCAAAAACTCAATGGCTTAAATTATATAGTTCTGGAAGTCAAAAATAGGTCTTGCAAGAGTGAAAGCAGGGGTGAAATCAAGGGGTCAAAAGTCTGTTTCACCTCTCTAGGAGAAAATCAGTGTCCTTGCTATTTCCAGCTTCCAGCCTGCATTCCTTGGCTCATGGCCCTCCATCACTTAAACCTCTGCTTCAATTGTCACATGTCCTTTTTCTGACTCTGCACCTCCTGCTTCCCACTTATAAGGACCCTTGTGATTAAAATGAGCACACCCAAATCATCTCCTCATCTCAATAGCCTAAAATAATAGCATTTGCATTGTTCTTGCCATGAAATACAAAAGATTCACAGGCTTGGGGAATATTTTGTGGCTTTTTTTTATTTAATATATTTTATTGATTTTTTGCAGAGAGGAAGGGAGAGAGATAGAAGCTAGAAACGTTGATGAGAGAGAAACATCGACTAGCTGCCTCTTGCACACTCCCTACCGGGATGTGCCCGCAACCAACGTACATGCCCCTGACCGGAATCGAACCCGGGACTTTTCAGTCCGCAGACCGATGCTCTACCGCTGAGCCAAATCGGTTTCGGCTGTGGCTTTCTATAGGGGGTCCATTAGTTAGACCACAACACACATCACTAAGAGAAAGAAAGAAAAATGAATAGCCTTCAACCAAGCAATAACTTTGAAAGCAAGAGCTATGAAAGATTTCTTCTGTTTCTCTTTTTTTCTCAACAATAACAACAACAACAACAGCAAAGGCATCAGAGTATCTTTTTAACCAACACAATATGAATACAATACAAATTAAATGTAGGATCTTAAACTTATTCCAAAAATTAAATGAACTTTTGCCAAGTAATGCATAGTTTCTACTTTCCAGTGTGGTCAAGGACAAACAAAAAAAGTCACTCTGCAATATGAGAAAACTATTTGATATACACATTGAGAAGAACTCATTTAAAAACACATTATCTGCCAAAATAAAATTGCAATTTTAACCTCCTAACCTGAAATTACACAGAAATTTCAAAAGTAATTTAAAGTCACGAACTGGGAGGGATTACAGGCAACACAATATCCTAAATGTGTGAGACAGATGCTTATTTGTGTCAGAGGTCAATGCTCAATTATAATCTGTGTCATCAGCTGAGCCAGATAAAGACAGGATGCTATTGGGGGAGAAGGGTTGGAATGGAAGAGGAAGATAAGATATTAAGATATATACACACAAAAAGAGGAAAGTCAAATCAATTAAAAGGCTTTCTAAATGAAAGAGGAAGAAGAAGAAACACTAAACAAAACAAACCACCAATTATTTTCTACAGGGCTGGTTCCTGAATATATGAAAACTGGTAAGACTCTGACATATGTTGAGTATTCGACCAACATTTGACATGCATCCTGCATTATTTCTTTTGGAAACTGTTGAGTAGACTTACTTATACTTACTTTATAGATGAGGGTCCTAGAAAATAAAAATATATTGGTGGCATGAAGTTCCCACAGCAAATTTGGCACCAGAAAAGATGTTTTTTGCTTCCAATGCCCTTTTTTAGCATGCTATTTCTTCTTTAAAAAATGTTTTCATTGATTTCAGAGAGAGGAAGGAAGACAGAGGGCTAGAAACATCAATGATGAGAGAGAATCATTGATTGGCTGCCTCCTGCATGCCCCCTATTGGGGATCAATCCCACAACCTGACTGGGAATTGAACTGTGACCTCCTTGCACAAGGGTCAGTGCTCACACATTGAGCCAGCTATCTCTTGCTGCCTTATATTTTCTAGAAAAATGCTTCTATATTCTATTTCCTATATACTAGAAGGCTCAACAAAGACAGCATTTTTCTCAATGTAAGTAAAGTGATTTTTTTAAAATCTCTTGTTAGAGATATTGTAATGGGTAGATGGGACACATACTATAATAAATACATAAAAAGTTGCCATTTGCCTATGTTCTCAAAACAAATAACAATTATTCAAGAATAAAACAAAAAACCCCTGCCAAGTGCCAAGCACTGTTTTATGAGTTAGAAATCCAATGATGAATAAGGGAACAGAGTTCTTACCTTTGTGGTGCCCACTGTTTAAGTGGGGAGCAAAGGCAAATGGCTACATTAAAATTGACAGTATGGATGGAGTCCTAGTGGCTATAGAGCAAGGGCACCTAACAATGTCTAGAGAAGCAGGGGTAGCTTCCCAGAAGTGACCTTTGGACTGAGACCCAAAGGATAGCTAGGAGTTAACTAGGAGCAAAAGTGAAGGTTAGTAAGGGGATATTATATAATTAATCTTTGCATTTCAAGCATCCCCAGTTCAGTGCCTAAAACATTTAGGCATTCAATGAGTACTTGATAAACTGATTTTAAGAAGGAAATTTAAACAATGAGAACAATTTATGTTGGCAGCAAAAAGGGTACGTGATTAAAGCCTATAAGGATGCTGTGGCTGTGATAAGGGGAAATTCAGAGTTCTTACCCATGTCCTGGTAGAAAAGAAATGGGTAGACCCTGCTACAAAACACTCTGAAAAACAAACACACATTTCCCCCCCTGTTTTTAGTAGCATCAAGGAACTATAATTTTGAGACACTATAGTCCTTAGGCTCAATGAGATTTATTTTATATACTTATTTTAAATATTTAAAAGTTTTCAATTCCCAGTGCATACCCAACCCACAGGCAAGTGTTTTAACTGGTGTTCCTCTGTCTCTGTGGTAGTGTTGTCAAGTAGGATTAATTGCAATGACAGAAACGGCTTATAAATCTGCACCATCCAGTTTGATATCTACCTGCCACATTTGGATCCTCAACCCTTCAAAAGTGGCTGTTGTGAATGAAGGAGCCTTTAAGAAATTTAAACAAAAATGACTTATCGAACAGCACGTGTCTACAGTGTGAGGGAATGACAGAACATATTCCTTCCTAGAAGAGGCTTAGGTTGAACATGTAAAAGCAATCAGATGAATTCATAGTTTTATTGTTAGCATATTTGTTGTTGAGATCAGGGGAACCATCATGTTCTTCCACAATAGATTACAAAGCATCAGCGTCAAGGACAGAATATTACCTAGATGACAAAACATATGTAGTCCTGTGGCAATTAAGGAGGCCTATCACTTATGTAAGTGCCAGCAATGCAGAATCATTTTGGATTAAACTCCTCAGATACCCTACACTTCCTATCTATATGTTTTTTGGCAAGTCTTTCAATCTCTCTGAGTATCAATGCCCTGACCTGAAAAATGGGAGTATTCATAACCACAAGTAACAGCATGTGTTATTTGACTAGTTCAGTATCTGTTACGTATTAGGCCCTTACAAGAAAGAAGTAGATTATCCTTTCCAGAAGTATCTAACTCATTTGGAAGAAGAATAACTTGACCTCTGGGACTCATTTCATATTGAGGATTCATTTACTGGTACTTTCTGACAAGTCAATGAAACCCAAATAGGAGTGACTATTAAGATGTTGACTGTGAGGAAAGAATAAGGCAACTGGTTAATTTCACCATGTTCTGAAGAGCCAAACTGGAACAATAACTGTATTTATCTATTATAACTCATGACTGAAGTTAAGCTGCTGCTAATCCTCAGAACTATTCAGACTTTCCAAGGAAGATGGGTGGATAAAGAAAGAGAAAACCCACACAACCTTAGGTAGGTAAATCTTTGCAACTGTTTACAAGACAAAAAGGAACTCTCTATAGAAACCAAATATAAACAGCATATGCTATTAAACTCAAAACACATGAAAAAAAAAAAAACACAAAAGAAAGTCACATACTAGTATATTTTCTCATTGTGACAGGCTCTAAGGCAAGTTTTGGGAGAAGTTGAATAAGGCCACAAAAAAGACCTTAGCTTCTTTCAAAAATCATTAAAATATTACCCCCCCCCCCAAAAAAAAAAAGAATTTTGCCTCTTTAATATAAATGCCTATCAGAAGCGAATACATTAAATTTTCAGAGCACACATCCATTGTCATGTGGTGGAAAGCAACTATAGCTACATAATGTAAATTTATAGTTGGACAATGAAGGTCTTTCCCACTGAACTCCTTGCAACAGATGAGCATTTTCCCCTGAATTTACTTTTCATTTTAAATGTTTCATTACAATGTCATTAAAGAGGATAGTCAATATTGTTAGTATTAGTTCTTATTAAAAAGTTAATTGACCTGTACATCAGCTTTCTACAAATTATCACAAATTTAGGGGGTTAAAACAACACCCATCTACTAGCTCACAATTCTACTTGAGAGCTTGTTTGGAGGTTCTAGCAGGGGAGCGCAGCTACTTGTATACCCTTGACCGAAGACCGGTCCTCTCCTCTTGGAGGAAAGTCATCCTCTTCGACTGAGCGCGCAGCTTCGGGAGGGACACACATGGATCGGTGAGGGAGTAGGAGGACACCCGCCTAGCCAGCCAGATCAGCCGAATCAACCCTGGCGATCAATGGGGTGACAGATGTCGCAGCCAGATCGCCCTCACATCCCACAATTCTACTTGAAATCAAGGTTTAGTCAAGATGTTAGCTGACTGCATTGTCATCTGGAGTTTGGGGTCTTCTTCTAAACTCAATCCCTACAGGGACTGAGGTCCTTGTTTACTTACTGGCTGTCAGCTAAGGGCCCCTCTCAGCTTTTTAAGGTCACCCACATTCCTTCTCAGGTGGCTCCCACCCTCTTCAAAACCAAGAGCAGTGAGTCAGGTTCTTTTCAAGTTTTGAATCACTCTGACTTCTTTCTTTCTTTTTTTAAAAAAAATATATATTTTATTGGTTTTGTACAGAGAGGAAGGGAGAGAGATAGAGAGTTAGAAACATCAATGAGAGAGAGTCATCGATCAGCTGCCTCTTTGCACATCCCCTACTGGGGATATGCCCTCAACCAAGGTACATGCCCTTGACCGGAATCGAACCCGGGACCTTTCAGTCCCCAGGCCGATGCTCTATCCATTGAGCCAAACCGGTCCTGGCTGACTTCCTCTTTCTACCACTGGCCAGAGAAAACTCACTGCTGCTAAAGTGGTTCATGTGATTAGACTGTGCCAACCAGGTAATCTCGTTATCTTAAGGGGAACTCTATAATATAACATAATCTACCAGAAAGCTATCTCATGATATTTATAGGTTTCAGAGATTAAGGCATTGAATCTGGGGCCATTTCTGGAATTCTGCCTGCCATACTCTGTATGGAACTCACAGGTCATCTTCTGTTTAATTTGAGTAATTACCAGCAGCATTAAAATGCTCTCCATAGAGGCGCTCTATCATTTAAATAAGTATTGATAATGTAACCCCCTTTCCTATACCAGATTATGCCCCAATACTGAAGATTAGTTTTTGGATTAGTTCTTCTTGCTCTGAATATATTAATTTAGTCAATATTTATTGAGTCACAGTAGGAACCAAGAAATGTTCTGGGTTCTCTGATACTAGTTTGAAAATGACAGGGTCTGCTACACATAAATAAGTCCCATTGTAGTGCAGGAAATTGCACAAACCACTGTGATAAAATGTGTGTTTGCTGAAGGTTTGTATGAAGTATCACTTCCTGGTAGCTCTTACTGCATAACAGCACCTTTGATGAAATATGATGGAGTACAAAAAAACATGCATCTTGGACAGCTCAGAGGAGATTCATAGATGAGTTTCAACACATTTATTTTTTTCACTTAACACTTAAGAGCCTCAATTTATTCAACTGTTTGGCGGAGGGAACCAAACATACGTATGTGTTTACTGGATGATTCTGAATAAAATAACAGAGAAGCACACAAATAGCTTCTTGTAAATCTATTTCTATTTCAGAGAAAGTCTTTGTAACTTATATCTCAATGTCAACTGCAGAAGTTCAGACTGAAGGTAAGGCAAACAAACAGCTTTTTTTTTTTAAGGCTGATGAAGTCCAGGGGAAGATCTTCTCCAGAAACTGCCCTACCTATTGGCCTCTCACACTTCCATCTGTGGGATTTTGACTAAGACTTAATGAATGGTGTTATAAAAGATAATTAGAGTATAGGTTATGGAACAATATATAGTTGTATTGTTTGGTCTTTCAGAAGCTTTCAGATTACTCACAGATAATAACCACTTAGCCTGTGATGACAATTATCTTGAAATCACAATACACCAATTAACAATCCAGATCCCAGAAAGGGACTTAGAACAGTTGGGCTGTTCTTGGATGTCAGATATCACGCTGGAATTCTTCTCTGCACTGTTGATTGGCTTATCAGGATTTTCTTCACAGGCAGATAAAAAGATCTCTTTCACACTAAATGTGTGAATGACTCCAGGATTCTAAACTAATGGGTCCTGAATTAGTAAAAGATTCATCAGTGCGCATGCTCTTTCACATGGCTTCTTTGTACAACTGCAGAATTCATCCTGCTGAAGACAGGCTCCGAGCTGAGCTTAATTCTGAGAATTCTGAACTTCCTGTGTTTATAATAAACACTGGGAATTTGAGAGGACTGGGCTCTTTGTCAATCTCATAATGAGTGACTTTGAAAAGGTGAACAGATCCAAATGTGAGATAAGGCCTGGAGAGCTGGATCATATTATATATCCCAGTTGCCTAAACTTTGTCAATCTGTGAGTTTTAACTATAAAGATTATTCACAGTTAACCACAGTGGGAAGCTAATAGTGACTTGCTGGTCCTTGATTTCAAGAGAACCTCAACTAGGGGGGAAAAAAAATCTTAGACTTCAATGCTTCCCCTTCCATCCTTAACCATATTTTCAAACAAACAAACAAACAAACAAACCAACAACAACAACACAGAATTTTAAAAGCATTATATACCTGACATGAGTTTTACTCTTAGTCTTAAAAGCTCCCTACAACTTCAGAATACAGTAGATTCTCCTTACCCACCAGGAATACATTCCTAAACTCCCAGTGGATGCCTGAAACTGCAGATATTCTGAACCCCATATATATATATATATATATATCTATATATATATATATATATATATATATATACCAATATATATATACCATATATATCTATATATATATATATATATATGTCTTAGTGCATTATATATATGTTATATATATAATGTGAGTTTTTTTCTTATACATACCTACCTTTTCACCTAAAGAAATCACATTATGGCTTTTCTTTGACCTATCCATATTGCCAGCATCACTATTTTTGTACTTTGGAGTCATTATTCAGTAAAATTAGGATATTTGAACAAAAGCACCATGATATCAGGGCAGTGTATCTGAAAACCAAGATGGCTACTAAGTGACTGTTGGGTGGGAGCATGTATAGTGTGGATTCACTGGAAAAAGGGACGATTCACATTCAGGACATGGCAGAGTTGGATGGTGAGAGATTTTATCTCACTACTCAGGATGGCATGCAACCTAAAAGTTACAACTTATTTCTGAAAATTTCTACTTGATATTCTCAAATCTCATTCAAACAAGTGTAACTGAAACCTATGAAAGTGAAACCTTGGTTTGTAGGGGTGTCGAACTCAATCAGAGAAGGGGCCAAAATCTAAAATTCAGCCTAAATCGCGGGCCGAATGGTTTACTGAACAGTCATAAACTGTCATTGTGATGGAAACGCAGCGGAGTGCAGTGATGACAGCGCGGTTCGGGCCACATTGCAAGGCCTGGCGGGACGGATTTGGCCCGCGGGCCTTGTGTTTGACACATGTGGTTTAGGGGATGACTATTGCTGAGGAAGATATGAATATTTCCATAATTTTTATTGCGGAGAAGAATGTTAATCTGCTGTTCATCTCTGCTATAATCTTCTATAGAGAAGAGTGTATGTGTGTATAATATATATATGTATAAATGTATATATATCTATATATCTATATATATAGTAACATGTAATACATATTTTCATTATGGTCAGAGGTCTAAGCAGCAAATTTATTCATGTAAGCCAGTCAATCATATGTATATCTTAATATTAATTGATTGCTATATGACCTAACTCACTGATACATTTCTAAATTTAAAATGGAAAATATAGCCCTGGCTCAGTGATTACAGTGTTGGCCCTTACACCAAAGGGTCACGGGTTCAATTTCCAGACAAAGGCATGTACCTCAGTTGCAGGTATATGTGGGAGGCAACTAATCAATATGTCTCTCTCATATCAATATTTCTCTCTCTCCCTCTTCCCTTTCCACTCTCTATAAAAAATTCATGGGAAAAAATATGCTCAGGTGAGGATTATAAAAAATAATAATAAAAAAAGGAAAAAAAGAAAAAAAAAGAAAAGAAAAAATATATATCTGAAATATTAACTTTTATTATAAACCTGAGAAGTATGTTGTCTTACTTGAGACTGAATTTTATTTATTTATTTATTTATTTATTTATTTATTTATTACTATTTATTTATTTATTTATTTATTTATTTATTGAATTTTTTTGCCCCCCTTCCTCCCTCCCACACATCCCCTCCCTCCCCAGAGTTTTGTGTCCATTGGTTGTACTTATATGCATGTATAAAAGTCCTTCGGTTGATCTATTATTGAGACTGAATTTTAGAGAAAAATGCCCAGATTCTAGCAATACTTGATTGTAACTACCCTGTTATCAGAGATTGAAAATATCAGTCATGGCTTACATAGGTCAAATGCATCCCTCTTGCTTTTCTCTCATAAATGATGACCACTTCACTGATGAGTAAAGCATTTCCACATGAATGTCAGTCCTATGATCTATTAATACAAAATGGCAAAACTGTAAAATAATTTAGGAAGGCAACGTTTCACATAACAATTAAAATGCACAAGGTAATTTATCTGTGATATGACTACTTAGCTATACCACAGATTTTCAACACAAATGTGTATGGGCAGCATATTTTCTTATCTATAAAATGTGGAGTGATTGAGTTCTCTAATAGACTTCACGTTAACAGCAATTATATAATTAAATTATTTTCCTTTTCAGAAAAAAAAAAGCACAGCATCACTCCTCATCCTAAAACTCTGCAATTTTTACTCTTGTGTTTTTAAACAATACCTCACAGCTTTCTATACTTTGGAGAAAAACAGTGATCTATAATTATTTCAAAAGTTACAACAATCATTTATGGTAATTATAATTACTCCTTATTTTAAAGCTTAGTCATAAGACAGCTGTGGTCTGTTTTATATTTCAGTCTTCTCTCTTTCCATGGCACCAGCTATAACATGGCAATAGTTAAGTTACTAAGCTACTCCTAACTTAAGATCTCAGAGTTTTCAAAATTAAAAACCACACAAATATGCACTACACACAAATCAAATCTTATTTTAGTTTCTTGGAGAAAATGGTTTTTAAAGTATTTTTCAAATTGTATATTTTATATTTAGATTGATTAAACATCCATCTAGTAAAGACTGTGCACTTGATAGGTTGTCATATATTAGCACAAGTATGTTTGTGTGTTCCAATTTGAATTCTTTTATTTTAATTTTTCTATTTAATTTTCCATTTCAACCTTAATTTTTTATTTTAATTTTCAACCTAACAACCTTTCAGTTACTGAGAGACACTGATAATTTAAAGCTAGACTAATAAGAGCAGAAACATTAGTCTGGAAGTGTGTATTATCCTCAGAAATAAAACAAATAAAAATGACATCTTTACAAAAGTTCCTGGGTCTTCAAAGGGCCCTTTTGTTACCATAGGAGGAAGAGGTGAATCTTGTGGTTTCAAAGATGTGTGGTAGGTGGGCACATTGACTCCAAAAAGGGGGGCAATTATTGTAGAGAAAGAACTTCTTTACTTATAAATGGTTGGCATTTTGTCAGTCCAGGTTGAGATTAACTTGTGAGAAGATTCAAATTTATGAGCTAATTTTTAGTGGATAACTGTCTTCCAAGCAAAATAATTTCCCCACAAGGTAAGGTGGTTTAGTGCTTTGCTCCTAGATTTAGAACTTTTTGAGAAGTTTCTATTTTAAAATAATTTTTATATTTATGGTGTTTGTAAAAACAAGTTATCATACTTTTGAAGCATTTACGTAAGCTTTGTTATACTGTTTATTGTGACTGAGCATTGTGGGAGAGGAGTTGTGACTGTTCCTCTCTTAACTCAGCCCAACTTCTTATTATTTATTTTTGAAAATGCCCTATGGACTCTCTAGTCATTAAATATTATTGAAACTCCATGTAAAAGTACTGGAACATTTCTATCCCATTTCCCTATGGATTATGCAGGGGTTTCCAAAATAATGCCAAATATATTTGGCTAGGATGTTTTGCAATTTGTGAACCTAAGATTAAAACAAACCAACAAAAATTATCAGGTTTTCTTGTTTTACAATATATAAACCTAGCAGACATCTGCTTTGCCAATTAAGCCACTAATAAGAAAGAGATATGGAACCAAAATCCCAAATGGATATTCTTTAAAAGCAAATCAAATACTTATCTAGCAGGTAGAATGATCACAGTCTGAAAAATCACTTGTAAAACAACATAGCGTGATGGGAAGGCCTGGGCTTGTGGTCAGAAAGACTGAGGATGCAGGACTGCTCTACCTTTTGCCAGCCAAATTACTTGACAAATTACTTGTCCTTTCTGAGTGCCCACTGTTGTTTCTTCCCAAGTATAAAGGAGGAATCAAGGCAATTCTCATTCATTTAATTCCATGTGTTGAGGGGCTATTATGAGCGACACACTGCTGGTACCAAGGAAATAGCAACAAAGAAAACAGACCAAGAGACTCTGCCCTCAAGGAAACTAGGTCTTTCATGGAGGTGAAAATAAAAATAAAAAAGGAAGAATATAATAAGTAAATGCACAGTACACTGAAAGATGAGAAAAAGTAAGACTGTAAGAAAAGAGAGTACTCAGGGAGATATTTTAAGTAGTTTGGTTGGAAAGAGCCTATTACAGTAGCATTTGAACAACTGCTTTAAAGATGAGGGAGTGAATATAGCTTTCTCAGGTGAAGATATTCCAGGGAGAGACTATGTGGGTCCGCTTTTTTGGCCACTCTATGCTGCTGTTCTCCCAAATAGGAACACTTTGCTCTCAAATGCAATGTCCCATTAGGATCAACTTGGAAATAAGCCTTGACAAGCCTGGACTCAAGGTTGTTCTTCCAAAAGGAGAGAGCATGTCAGTGTTGGAAGGAAAGGTCATGGGATGTGACCAATATGTCCATCATGTGCATCATAGTAGAAAAACAGGTTACAAATACTGATTTAGAGATGCAGAAATTGGATCTAAAATTCATAGATTGGCAATTTGCCTAATGGATAAATCAGCCATGAGAACGGGAAAAGAAGAAAAGTTAGTAATGCTGAATGAGTTTTTTAAAATTAAACACAATCACAAACACCAGGCTCTAGAGATTCTTTTTTCTAGGTTTTATCCTTCACAAATAATTTTTTTTTACTGTCCATAAATACATGATATAAGGGATCACATATTAGAAATTCTAGTTAATTACTAAGTTGAATCTTTAATAGATTATTTCTTATGCCGATATGATCTAGTCATATTTCATTTTTTAACCTCTACTTTAAAAAAAATATTTTTTTATTGATTTCAGAGAGGAAGGAAAAAGGAGAGATAGAAACATCAGTGATGAAAGGGAATTATTGATCACTGCTTCTGGCATGCCCCCTACTGGGGATTGAGCTGGCAACCCTGGCTTGTGCCCTGACTGGGAATGGAACCGAGACCTCCTGGTTACTAGGACAATGCTCAACCATGGAACCTCTATTTTTGATATATAATATGTAGAAAATGCTTATAAAATGCCCCTTGCCTTACTTATAAGCACCGAATAAACTTACTTGACTATTTCTCCATTGGTTTAATGGGAACCTTCTATGAATCATTTTGTAAAACAAATCATTCTCAAGTCCTCTGAGTGCTTAGCTATGTATATATTGGATTTTCCCAGTATGGGGAACACCTGTTTCTTTAGCAGGAAGGTCAACTCAGAGTTGCAGGAAAAGAAAACTAATCACTTAATTTTTTTTCTTTTTTATTTCTTCTTGCTCAGACTAGTTCTTGAATGGCCCATAGAGGAGCTAAGTTAAAACTACATTAGAATACATTACAGTTATCATTGGGAAAGTGAGTGAGGGTTGATCCATGATTGCTCTGTTTCAGCATTCTCATAGAGCCACTCTGGCGAACAGTGAGGGTAGGTAAGCAGTGCACCTTCTATACCTCATGTTCGAGAGCTTGAGGACAGAGAGAAAGCTGTTCCACCTCTCTGTCCCACGTAAATCTAGGTATATGTGACTTTGTTTCCTACTTCCTCATGGATTTCTCTTCCACCTGTCCCCAGGATTATTTTCCCCCTCCAAAGCATAACTACTTGATCCTGTCCTTCTCAAACTTACTTTATCAGTGCAAGCTAAATTTGAGGGAAGCTCTACTTGTGTGTACAAATATAATAGAAGCAAAAGCAGAAGCCATATTCAATTTTGTGCTGGACCATTTGTTGACCCATTCATATAACTCTCTGTGAATTCACGCTTAATACTTAAATCTGGTCACTTTTAACAGAGGATGCACCAAAAATAGCTTGTCTGCCTAGAAAACTTAGACTTCTATGAGTTACTATAGAAATTATTGGGCTGAAGCCACCTCTACTCATCCATCCACACACTCCAACTTTTCGTCTTAAACAAACCACCATCAAAAAACAAATTTCATCCATTGACCTGGCCTCCAAGATATTACTCCAGTTTTTGCTTATTTATAATTCCAGGTTATAAGAATTTTCATGAATGCTTTTTTAAAACCTGATAGCTACGGTTAGAAAATTTTGTCCATACTTGCTCTAGCCAGGGATATGACATAGAATGCTAATGCCTTAATTTTGCCTGCCAGAAAGCTCAACTGATAATAGTTTGATGGGGTTTTGGGAGAATGACAATATGCACACCATAAAGAACAGATTTCCAACACACATAGAAGTGTTAATTATATAAGAAATATAATATAAATTGTATTTTCAATCCATCAGAAAATGTTTTGAAATAAAATGCTAAGTCAAATCCGAAACCAATCTTGAGTAGCCTTTGTGTGCTCTATTATTTTCCTTCATTTCCTGTTTGTGTTTATACATATGCAATTGATCTTTTCTGGGCGATATTGAGGAATTCACAACTTATTCATGGAATTTAGTCAAAACAGTGTTAAAAATGTGACTAGTGCCAAGAGTAATGAGTTGATTAACAGAATATTCAGGAAACATAACACAAAAGAGAAAGAAAACAAAGAAAAGGTAGGTTATCCCCCCCTTTTTTTGCCTCGCTGTGTAGTTACAAGGGATACTTATTTTTCTAGAGTGATATTCAACAAAAGAAAGAACATTTTTCAATTATGTCAGCAATCTTTTTTCATAATCCTATTCATCCCTTGGCTTTGTTTATATACACATGGGCTTGCATTTTCCCTTTGGAACAAATTAAGCTTAGTAAGCAAGGGAGAGAAAGGAGTAACACTACCTGTGAAGGGGCAGAGAGAGTTTAACAGAGTAGGAGATGCTTGGGTTGGATTCTAAAAGATGCTGCCTCCAGATGAATAAAAATGGGGATAGATAATCAAGGCAGAAGGACTAGGGATTATATTGACACAAAAAGTGAAATTTCTGGTCTTGTTAAAACAAAACACATGAATAGAGTCTTTAAATATGACTTTTTAACTTCACAATGATGAGAGGAATAACTTTCTATCTTAATTTTGATTTCACCAAAAGAAGATCCTAAAGCCAAGATAATAGTGAAGTATATGTGGCAAGTGATCCCAGGAAGCACAGGTGGGGGAATATGAGGATAAAGAAGGAAGGGGGAAATGTCACACACACCACACACAAAAAGATGAGCTATGTAGTCATTTATCACTGCGGACAATTGGAATTTGATCCTGTTAGGACACTTTGGAAGAATGTGCAGACTATATTTTAGAGGTCGCCAAGGGCTAAGCAAGCTGGGACATGAATTGACTAATTGCCCTCTCGTCACTGGATAAAGCACTAGCTGGAACACTTCTGGCCTGTTTGGTGCATGGGTCAGGTATTCTGTAGCAGTGAAGAGTAGTCCTTGGTCCGAGTAATGGGGCATGTAGTAAGCAGCTTCCTGTGTTTAGAAATAAATCTGAGATGATATGAGTGGAGCACCTTAGAGTTTCTGGTTAGCCTTTTTTTACTATCTGAATGCTCTTTTCCCACTCCTCCTACCCTCCCACCCCTCCCAGTGCCAGCTCTATTCATTACTTAGAGATGTCTCCATCAGCACTGCACTATGGACAGAGATGCAGTGATGTTTACTGAATTCTAAACCCCCAGCCCATACATTGTCTTGGTTTTAAATCCTCCTACTGGATCCACTCAAATATCTGTTGGGAGTTGAAGTAATAAAATATCTAGCAAATTTGAAACAGGTAGAAAAAGCTCCTCCTTTTATACAAGACCTCAGAGATTCCCAACTTCCTTTTGAAGTGGTTTTTGACAGTCCCCTCAGAACAGCCTCTGGTCAAAAGACAGCAGCTGGGGTGTACGGCCTTGCAAAGAATAAGATATTCACACCTTTTTTTTAAATTTTAAAATATGGAAATGAGAATTTACGGTAACTTTCAAATTCTGTTGCCAGTTAAAGTGGGGTTAGAAGATCAAGGGTCCCTGTTTCCCTATTTCTTGAACTGCTTTTGAGGGACATATTACTCAGAAGCTGAAGGAAGCTTCTGGTTTGTGATTACTTCAAGGCATTGTCATCCCAAATATATATATCAAGCTGACAATTTATTACTGAAGTAAAGATTTGGAGATCTAAGTTCAAGTAACAAGTTCACTTCATCTTCTGTAAATGGGAATAAAAGTAACACACAAGTTAGTTGAAAACACAAGATGAAGTGTTTTATGTGTGTGTGGAAATGTGTGTGCAAGCGTTTACACACATTTTACTAGTTCTATCTTTAATGAAAGAACTAAACTTTGTTTACTTTAACTAAGTGATTTAACCTCCCAGTTACTGAATCTGCAAAATGGATTGAATTAGATCAGTGGTTCTTACTTAGCACAATTGAACATTTGTCATTGTCTAAGGACAGTTTTGTTAGCCACAACTGGAAAGGGGTGTGCTATTGGTATGAAGTGGATAGTGGTCAGTCGTGTTGGTAAACATCCTACAATGTATAGGCCACCCTCCACCCCCACCCTCACCCCCCCAAAAAAAAAAAAATACTTGACTTATTCAGGCCAAGTGCCAAGAGAGACAAATCCTGGATTTGATGATTATTGAAAATGTTTATCAATATTAAGACTTCCCCATTCCCCTGAGATGTTATTGCTTCAATAAAGGAAAAATATGTATTGAATACAAATGGTTTCCCATTACAATTGAACAAAATCTAAAATCTTGGCAACCACCTAAAAAGCTCTATGTGATCTGGCCTGCTTCTCTGGCTCCGTCTCAAGCTACTCTCATCTGTGCTCACTCTGGTTTGGCAGTGCTGGCCCTCCTGCTGTTCCTGCAACACCGCAAACTCTCCAGGGACTGGGATATTTACTGCACTACAAATCTTCTCCCCAGTTGTCTGCTTGTCTGACATCCTCATTTTATTCACCTCTCTGCTCAGTTCTCACTTCATCTGAGAGACGTTCTCTGAACACCTGATTTGAAATGCCACCACGCTTCTGTGTTGGTCACTTTATTTTTGTTTCCAGTTTCTCCCCTAGTGCCTGGTACAGAGAAGAGACTCAAGAAACATGTGTCAAAGGAATAAATCACTTGGGGGGTGGAGGGGAGGGAGGCTGGTTCCTCTATCAGACATCTTTTTAATGGTCCATATTATTTTAATACTTTTTCACTTTTAATTATTGGTTTTAATTGTGTTGATTATAACACAGAAGATGACAGGCATTTTACTACAAATAAAATGTAAAGGTAAAAAGACTTTGTGAGGATTAAAGATTGTAGATTTCTCATGGAGAAAAAAAAAATAACAGTTCTTCTGGCACAGTTTTCATATCTGCAAGGATAAAGATGTTTTCATTAGGGAGAGAGAAATTTATAGGAAAAGGCTAAAGTTTGTGTTTGTTAGGGGGATTCATGATTGACAGAAAGATGGTTTTCTGTTTGTTTATTTGGTTTTGGTTTCTCAGTGTAAGTTTCTTTATCGCTCTTCTCTGCCTTCTGGCATAGTATATTGGGTGCCCCTGGCTCCTTCTTAGGGAGGGGAAAGATATTAGTTGTGCTTTTGTTAAGTTCTTGTCTCTGAGACATGGGTTTGACAGGATTTATGAGTGTAACAATCTTCCACAACAGTATGATTTATTTGGTGTTTTATTTGCCTGGTTTATTTACTTGAGCACAGTAAGAGCTGTTGATTAATACATGAAGAATTTCTCAGTGTCTAGTTAATGAAATAGTACTAAATTATACTAAAACTAAAAAACAAGACACAACACTTTCCACCCAGTTTTATTGAGAGATAATTGATATCCGTCACTGTATAAACTTAAGTTGAACAGAACAATGGTTTGACTACACAAATTGTGAAATAATTACTCCACTAAGTTTAGTTAGCAACTGACATCTCATAAAGATACACAAAAGAGAAAAGGGAAAACAGTTTTCCTCATGATAAGACCTCATAAGCTTTACTCTCTGAACAAGTTTTATATATATTGATATATATATAATATTGTAGTGGTAACTGTTGTCATGTTGTACATTACTGCCTTAATACTAATTTATTTATAACTAGAATTGTGTAACTAGTTGACCATTTTTCTCCAATTTCCCCTGCCCAAATCTCATCCCCACATACCACAAGTCTGATAACCACAAGTCTGATAACCACAAGTCTGATTCTTTTTCAGAGTTTAAAATTTTTTAAAAATATTCTCTATCTGGATATTTTGTATATCTTCTAGGGTTATGATTTTAAATTTTATAAGCCAGAAATGTCTGTCTGTATCAGCGTGCCCACAGATATCAAGAACCCATAATTACCCAGTTTATTTCTCCAGATTGAGCCTGGCCTACATATATCTGCGGAAATATATAATTTTTTATTTTGAGATCCTCCCAGCTTGGCAAAAAGAGACATTAATTAACTTCATATAAAACTTCCTTTAAACTCAACAATAAGAAAATGAGCAACTTGATTTAAAAATGAGTGAAGAGGAGAGGAGAAAAGGGAGAAGAGGTTGCCAAAGAACTTATATTCATATGTGCATAGCCCATGGACACAGACACTAGTGCAGTGGAGGGTGGGTGTTGGGGGGACTAATGGAGAGGAGGAAGGGGACATCTGTAATACTTTCAATAATAAAGATACATTTTTTAAAGATTAAAAAATAATAGGCAAAAGATCTAAAGTAGTACTTCACTAAAGAAGATGTATAGATGGCAAATAAGCACATGAAAAGATTCTTCACATTATATATCATCCAAGAATTACAAATTAAAACAATAATGGGATACCACACACCTATTAGAATGGCCAAAATCCAGAACACTTGCAACACCAAATGCTATAGAGCAGAGTTTCCCAAACTTTTGACATATGTGTACCCCTTCTATAATTTTCCTAACGCTGAGTACCCCTTGTACTTATGAGAATGTAGAATTAGGCGCAGCTAAGCACGGTGCAGTGCATATCCACACAAAACTCCGGTGCAACTGGTACCCCCACCAAACTCGTCCCATACTCCTAGGGGTACGTGTATCACACACTTTGGGAAATACTGCTAGAGGATGCGGAGCAGCAGAAATTCTCATTAATTTCTGGTGGGAATGCAAAAATGGTACAAACCACTTTGAAAGATAGTTTGACACTTTCTTGCAAAGTTAAACAAGCTCTTAAATTATGCTCTCCAGCAATTGCTCTCTCTAGTACTTAATCAAGTGAGTAAAAAAGCCGTGTCCACATGAAACCTGCACACAAATGCCTATAGCGGTTTTACTCATAATTGCCAAAATAAGGAAGCAACCAAGATGCCCTTCAGTAGATGAATGCATAAATAAATGGTTACATCCAAACAATGGAATATTATTCAGCAAGAAAAGAAATGAGCTTTCAAGCCATGCAAAGACATGGAGAAAATTTAAATGCATATTATGAAGTGAAAGAAACCAATCTGAAAAGGTTATACATACTATACAATTCCAAGTATATGACAATTTGTGAAAAACAAAAATATGGAGACAGTAAAAAGATCATTGGTTGCTTGGGGTTAGGGGAAAGTGAAGAAGTAACTTTTAGACACAGTGCAGAGGACTTTGTATAATAGTACCGTGTTTCCCCGAAAATAAGACATCCTTCGAAAATAAGACCTAGCACATGGAAAGTTAAGACATCCCCTGAAAATAAGACCTAGAGCAACTTTGGGAGAAAAAATTAATATAAGACACTGTCTTATTTTTGGGGAAACAGGATAGATACACACTGAATGGCCAATTATGACCTCTGAATGCATAATAATCTGGCCCCTTAGTGTGTGTGTATATAGATAGATTAGAGGCCTGGTGCATGAATTCATGCATGGGTGGGGTCCCGACAGCCTGGCCAGGGGGAGGGGACATGGGCAGTTGACCAACCTGCCTACTGGTCGAACTCCTGCTTGAGAGGACAATTTGCATATTAGCCTTTTATTATATATGATTATGCAGGATATACACTGAGTGGCCAGATTATTATGCATTCTGACATAATAATAATGTGGCCATTCAGTGTATGTCAGAACACACAATACCAAGAGAGAATGCTAATGTAAACTATGGGTTTTGTGTGATAATAATGTGTTCATCCATTGATTGTATACCATCCCAGTGTGAAATGTTGATGGGTGTTGGTAGCTCTGGGCATGTGGGGTCAGGGATGCATGACAACACTTTCAGTTCCACTCAGTTGTGCTGTATCTGCTCTAAAAATAAGGTTAATTTAAACAGTTACACATTTTAAAAAAACAAAGAAAGGTGTAGAAATGGTGTTTTTCTTTCTCCCCCTGTAGGCACAGCATTTGGGAGAGAAGAGCTACCGCCCATTGCAAAGTAATGCAAAAGGAATTTGGCAAACAAAAAGACATAAGGAAAAACAGGTTCTGGTAAACACTCCAATTAAATGATAAATATGGTCTCTTGAAGCAGTATGTTTTCACTGAGGTGGTCTGGTAATTGATTAAAAGACTTAATTTTCAATGTTTTCTTAAATATCAAGCCAATACCCCAAGGTATTTTCAGTTTTCCTCCATTCTCATGCCAGATTATAAAGCATATTTTAAATGGGGGCCGAAGACTGAGCTGCTTGATTTTTTACAGCCACTGAGAAACAGGATTTCTGCAAGGACGAATTACTTTCTGGCTCACTTTTCCCCACAGGCTTAGCGCAATAACTTGCACATAGTAGGGATACAACTGGTGATTAAAAAAATATATATATAAAAAAAAATATATATATATATATATATATATATAAAATACAAATTTATTCTGTGACCTTTCTCTTATTAAATAGATTTTTAAAATAGAGAAAATAAATCAATATTTCATGAAAAAGAAATACCTAGAAATATCCATTTGATGCTAGATACTATTTTTGTTTTCATTTTAAACATCATTTTTGAAAAAGTAACATAAAAATTACAAAAAGTGCTACATACTTCATATGACCTATGTCTCATCAATTTTAATTCAACTGTCAGTTTTTTCTCTTAACTATATATGTTAATATTTGTTTCTGTTCTTTTTTTAAAAAAATATTTTATTGATTTTTTACAGAGAGGAAGGGAGAGAGATAGAGAGCCAGAAATGTGGATGAGAGAGAAACATCGACCAGCCATCTCCTGCACACCCCCTACTGGGGATGTGCCCGCAACCAATATACATGCCCTTGACTGGAATTGAACCTGGAACCTTTCAGTCCCCAGACCAATGCTCTACCACTGAACCAAACCGGTTTCGGCTGCTTCTGTTCTTGAATGGGAAGAGTATTTGTCCATTTTCTGTTTCTTCACAGTGATGTTTATCCTTTCTCTAATCTTCAAGAAAATGCTTCGTGCTGAGTTTAAATAATAATTGGGGGTCTAGTTCCAAAAGTGGTGGGCAATTACAGGTCTAATTTTTTATTATATTGTTATTGATTTCAGAGAGGAAGTGAGAGGGAGAAAGAGATAGAAACATCAATGATGAGAGAGAATCATTGATTGGCTGCCTCCTGTACACCCCCTACTGGGGATCAAGCCTGCAACCTGAGCATTTGGCCTTGGAGGGAATAGAACTGGAGACCCTTCTGTCCTCAGGTCCACACTCTATCCACTGAGCCAAACCAGCTAGGATCAGAACTGTTTCTTGAACATCCATTAGAGCACTTTGGTGTGATCATTAAGCTTTAAACTATAAATAAAATACTTAGGCTCAAAGCCCAATTCTATCCATTTTCATTATCTATCCTTTCATAAATCTGGAAAGCTCTGAGTCTCAATTTTCCTATCTGAACAATGTGTAGAAATCAATCTGACTGCCCATTCCAAAACCTGAGGAACTCTATCAAGATAATGTAAATGAAGGCACTTTGAGTTTTAACCTGCTGTATAAATACATGATCAACCATGCCATGTCACCCTGACATTGATCAAGGTAATGATTTATAAAGTGATGGGAAGTTTAAGACGTTGGAGAATGCTTAATTTACCAGAATTCTCAGGGGACTATGACACATAGTTGGAATACACATTTGATAAACTACTGGGGAATAAGACCCTTACTACTTCTATCCCAAGAGACCTGTTCCCCTTTCAAATGATGCTCAGTGGAAGTCTTCTCTAAGAAGAAGGACTCTGCTTAATGGAAAACCTTTTGAATACAGAGTGGGACAGAAATATAAAACCAGTGATGCATTTTTTGAAGCACAACACATGAGTTTTTAACCAACAACTTTTCCTGGAAATTAATCAAAGAGATAGAATTTTATTTCATTAAATTAAAACTCTGAGATGATGCCTACCTACCAATGATACCAAATTAAAAGCCTGGCAAAGACATAGAGTATTATAATCCAGTGTCATGTATAATTGTGTCAGAACCATACTGGACTTTATCAGACCTAAAAAAAAAAAAAGAAAAGAAATCTGGCCTATATTCCATAAAGTCAGAATAAATAAATGTAGGTGGGACCAAGATCAATCTCTTTAGAAAAAAAAAATTAATCTCAATAGCAATGTGGGGGCAAACCTGGAGCCAGAACTGCGTATTCCAGCTCATGTTGTACCAAATGTCTGATAAGAGATTGCATTTTAAGTATTCATTCAAAGGCATTGAACAGATCATTTATTTGCATCGCATTTTCCCATTTCCTATCTCCAAATGGATGGCCTACAATCAAATGAGGCAGATGAAAACTGGTAACAGTTTGCTAATAGATGTCAGAATCTTAGCTCATTTTATCCAAAGGTTCCTTCATTTGTTCTTTAATTCATCAAACATGTATTAGATGCCTATACGGTCCAAGCATCTGGAGTTTCATAGGGAATTATAGTAAATACAAACAAACATTGTGTGTATGTGTGATCTGAAATGTTTACTAGTTGTGGTATGAGAGAAGAAACATACCATTAAAATGAAACATTTGGCTCTTGGGCTAATTTCCAAGAGAGGTTTTTTGTTTTGTTTTGTTTTGTGTTTTTTTGTATGTCCATTTTCTGTGTTCCCACAGCATGACTATGTTAAGTCAAGTATACTAGCATAAAGGCACCAGAGATTTGACTGCAGTATTTCATTTCTCTTTACAAATGAAGTAGAATACTGACATTCAAATTTTGCCTATACTTATTTTGATACTTTTCTGAAATTACCTGAAAACTTTAAAATAGTTTGAAATGGACACTTCTGTACATTAATTAATTCATCCAGCAAACACTTACCAATATCTATTATGTATAGTGAATAATCACGGGGCAGTTAAGACATTGCAGATAAGACTGTGTCAGAATAACCCATTATTTGAAAATAAGCAGCAACTGAATAATGGTGCAATGGCATCAATTCATCATGTTTTCAGAACTCTCTAGCCTTTCCTGTGGAGACTCCTTAGGGATGACTGCGTCAATGGACTTCCAGGCTCACCTTCTTTCCCCCATCGCTGGCAGCTTCACAAAGATCTGCTGTTTAAATTGGGCCTTTGGGTCAAGTTTCATTTTGAAAAAAGGGATCTTTATGCTTAAATTTTAAAATAACCCCTTTCTTGTCTAATTATCAACTTTTGAGGATAAACTGAGGCAAAAAGCGAAGTGACAGTATTGATGCTATCTATATAGCTACCTATACAGCAAGCTATATTCAAATCTGAGTTTTCTAGTCTCAGATGCTTATTTCATTAGGTTATTCCAGCAAGGGTTCTATTCTGCCATATGGTCCAGAGCAGGGGGAGAAACCCTGTCTGGGAAGTGTAGTGATGTGAGGGTTTTCACATGCCCCATGCTTCCCCTCAAATGTAGACTTAACTGCCTCATAACCTCCTTTTAGTTTTAATCAGAAACCCTCTGTCTATAATTTTCCACATTTAATTAAATTTAGGAAACATTAACTATGAATTACCAATGTCTTGGAAATACAAAGTATATAAAGTTTCTCATCAACTTCTTTGGAAATAGGGCACACAGACATGCATACATACGACTCCTACTAACTGGATCTATACTAGAGACATCTCACTTTGAGTTGAATTGGGTCCCCAAACGGATATGTTGACATTTAGACCCCCAGTACCTCAGACAGTGAACTTATTTGGAAATAAGATTGTTGTATAATAGATGTGAGCTGTTAACATGAGGTCATACTGGAGTAGAATGGGGTCCTAACCCAACATGACTTGTAAGATGGCCATACTAAGACACACACAGAGAGAAATGTGTGAAGATGGAAGCAGAGATTAGAGTGATGCATTACAATTTAAAGAACATCAAGAGTTGCTAGGCAAGGTTAGAAGCTAGGCAAAGGCTTGGAACAGACTCCCCCTCCCATGCCTCAGAAGGAACCAACCCAGATTTCAACTGCCTGATTTTTAGACTTCCAGCCTCCAGAACTGCGAAACAATAAACTGTTGTGTTCAGCCACCCAGATTCTGATGTTTTGTTATGGCAGCCACAGAAAAGTGATACGCACTCGCAGACTTCACAGATGATGAACTGTGCTGGGTGTCAGGCACTGAGTTGGGTGCTCAGGGGGTATTTGGAGCTGTCCAGAGGGAAAAGGGAGCATGTACATTCACAGCAGAGAAGAAAGCAGGACCAAAGGACAGCCTTTGGAAAGGTTTTCTGGGGTTTGAGCAATGCCAAGTAGCCTTGGCTAGCTATAGCCTGAAACATGGGGCACTTTGGGCAAAGACTATTGCAATGCCTTTTGCAACAAGCAAGTTTACTTAGAACAAGGAAAACTTCAAGTTTTGGAATCACTGTGTATTTTGTGGTGTGTGTGTGTGTGTGTGTGTGTGTGTGTGTGTGTGTGTTTAAGTATCTATCTACCCCCCAGATGGTTTTTCTTTCTTTTTTTAATTTCTTTTTAATTATGCCAGTTATTCTCCAAACATGTTTTTGTTTATCTCAAACTAAGTATATAGTTTCAACATATGGAGCATATTTTGTTTTACTTCAGTTTATCTTAAGAAATCAGTTTTCCTAACTCTTGTTGGCAGTGGACCCAAATGATTCCTTACTTTATTTTCCCTCTTTATTTTCTAGTCTTCCTTCTTTTCTTTCAGTTATGGCTTATCTCTTATCACTTATCTTTATCTCCCCTTCTGCTTTTTCTCTCTTTTTTTTCTTTTTCTTTCTCCCTCCTTTCTTCCTCTCCCTTCAACCATCCCACCCTTCCTTCTCTCTTTCTTCTTTTCCTTTTTCTCCTTTTCTCCCCCTCTCCCTCCCCCTTCCCTCTCTCCCTCCCTCCCCTTCTCCCCCCTTCCTTCCTTCCTTCCTTCCTTCCTTCCTTCCTTCCTTCCTTCCTTCCTTCCTTCCTTCCTTCCTTCCTTCCTTCCCTTCCTCCCTCCCTCCCTCCCTCCCTCCCTTCTGAAATGTCACAAAAGATGTTCCATGTTGATAAACTGGCTCATATATATAGTAGCAGGAACCAATGGCTCCTTGGCTGTTGGATAGTTACTCAGCCTAGAAAATACACACACTGGAAAGAATATTAATGAGCAAGTCAGGAGTACTCTTTTCCTCTTTCATTCATATTATCATGAACATGGTATTCACGTCTCTTCACAATCTGGGCCCAAACTCTTACCAGACTTGCTTTGTATGATATATTTTCAAACATCAGTACATTTAGCTCCCATTTCTTCCTTTCTTAGAGAAAATTTGCTTTCATCTTCTCAGCCACATATCCTGCAAGAGCTGGCTCAAATGTCCCTCCTTTTTAACACGTTGTGATGCCCCTTTGGTGAATTGATCATGTTCTCTCCTGTTCTCCTAGCACATGTGTCAAACACAAGGCCCGCGGGCCAAATCCGTCCCGCCAGGCCTTGCAATGTGGCCTGCACTGCACTGTCATCACTGCACTCTGCTGCGTTTCCATCACAATGACAGTTTATGACTGTTCAGTAAACCATTCGGCCCGCAATTTAGGCTGGATTTTAGATTTTGGCCCCTTCTCTGATTGAGTTCGACACCCCTATTTCCCACATCCTTGCATTATTGTGATTGGTATTTATTTTCATGAATGTCTCCTCCACTAGACTGTAGTAAGAAATGGTTTCTCTTGTCCCTGAATCTTCAGTGTCCAATAGAGTGGCTGGCATAGAGTGAGAGCTCCATAAATTCTCATGGAAGACACACCTAAGTCACATAAGATTGCAATCCTCCTATAGAAGTAAATAAAGTTGTTTTGATCAGGAAGGAGATGGTCCCTATCCTGGAGAGAGAGTGTGATCCACTCCTCATTAGAAAACAAACCTTTCCATGGACAGTGTGGCTCAGTTAGTGGAGTATCATCCCCATGCACCCAATAGTCATCTGTGTGATTTCAGGTCAGGGCACCTTCCTGGGTTGTGGACTTGATGCTCAGTAGAGGGCATGAGCTGATTGATGTCTCTCTCTCTCTTATCAATGTTTTTTCTTTACCTCTCCCTCTCTCTCTCTCCCTAAGATCAATAAGAACATATTTAAAAAGAAAAAAAGAAAAAGAAAAAAGAAAGCAAATCTGGAGAAAGATAGGCAAGACTCCTATGTGGGAATGTGCTACATTTTTTCATCAGGACCACTCAACTACTAACCTATCAGTCACCAGCTTACAGGTTTCTCTTGCCCTCCCTCTTCCTCTACTTTCATGTGGAGAAAATTATCTGTTCTTTGGCCTATGAAACAGCCCGGATTTCTCTAGCTCTCCTCTCTTCAGCCAAGAAGCACACATTTATAGCTAATCAAACTATGAATGCATATTATCATCTCCAGAAACTGCCAGAAGCCGCGTACTTAATGCTATGGAGCACATTTTCATCCTAGGAGTTAAGCTAACTGTGCCTCTAGCTTTGTCAATGTTGAAATAGAAGCTTCTTTGTAAACACCAATTTCACGCCACGAGAAGGTTCCACCACACTAAGAATACTTTACAGTCTTGTAAAATAAGAAACCAGTGGGACTCCCACAAATCTTCACATTGACTGCTTTCTAATTTACAAAGCACGCTCTGCTGGCTGGCCCTGCCTCTCTATGTCTTGAAACCACAGAACAGCAGCATTAGTTAAGAAGGCTTTGTCAAGGAAATCTCCCCCATGCCCACACTGGCAACACCCAGGGCCTAGAAAAAGCATGCTTGTTTTGTCAGCAGCATCTGCTTCCATTATGTTCTCTGTTAGGACTTCCCAAGGGGAGCCTGCTCATGCTCTTCCTCTATCTTCCTCTTATCAATCAGTTGTAAGCTCAAAGAAAAATGTCCAGGGAAGTCTTTCCAAGCATCCCAACTCCCAACATTTCCTTATGTCCATATAAATGAAACAGAAGTGTGCTTCTATTTTCCAGAATATTGAAAATCAGCTATTTATTTTTTTATATAATTATCTTAATAAAAAATGATTTTAAAGTTGGTCAGGGCTGCCATGTAGGGAGAACATTTTTTTTATAGACACGTGTAGGGTATGGAAAAGGTCTACTGCTTGCATCTCCAGTCACTATGGTGTACAATGGGTTAACCAGTTTTCTTTTTATTTGTTTCCTGTGTTAGGATAAATTATGTCCCTTTTACTCCATATGGCAAGAAGTGGAGGTCATAAACCAGATCTGGTTTTTAGTTCCAGGTCTATCCTTTACTTACTTTTGAAAGTTAGTAAGTGAGCTAGATGTTTTATTGGTCCAAATAAAGGTTAAATATCAACTTTAATTTTAAAACTTTGCAGTTTTCAAATTAAGTGTAATATTAATGTGAGTGGTTGGAATCAATTGGAAGGCAAATAATAATACTTCCTCTGTAATGATTGAATATCTTTTATACTTTATCTTTTCTTTACAAAGTTCAACCACCTAGGAAAAATCATTTTAAAACTTAGAGAAAACAGTGTACAAAAATGGCTTACTTTGAAATTGAAATTTAAATTTATAGTCATTTTGGAAAACCAGGAGCCTACATTGACAATTAAGGCCAATAGCAAACTCTTTTTGCTGACTAAATCAAAAGTTATATTTTCATAATTACTTCCCCTCTTGTGAGCATTTTTAATTATCAAACAACCTATCTAATAAAAGAGTAATATGCAAATTGATTATCACTCCAACACACAAGATGGCTGCCCCCATGTGGACACAAGATGACCACCACAAGATGGCCAACAGTGGAGGACAGTTGGGAGGGACCAGACCTGCAAGGGAGGGAGTTGGGGGCAATCAAGCCTGCAGGGGAGGGAAGTTAGGGATGACCAGGCTGGCGGAGGAGTTAATTTGGGGCGGAGGAGTTAATTTCGGGCAACTGGGCCTGCAGATTGGCAGGGGAACAGTTAGGCATTAATCAGGCTGGCAAGAGAGTGGTTAGGGGGTGACCAGGTTGGCAGGCAGAAGCAGTTAGGGGCAATCAGGAAAGCAGGCAGGTGAGCAGTAGGGAGCCAGAAGTCCTGGATTGTGAGATGGATGTCCGCCTACCCATTTAGGCCTGATCCTAACAGAGGGGTCCCAGATTGGAGAGGGTGCAGGCTGAGCTGAGGGACATATGCCCCCTCCTGTACATAAATTTCATACATTGGGCTTCTAGTAAAAAATAATTATAAAAAGGAACCTGAAAGGTTTTGAAATTTTACAGAGAAATAGGTCATGTTATTGTATTGCTTAAATTATCCTGATATTTCCTATTCAACCTTGAATTCAAATTTCATATGAATCATATGATGCACCCTATTATTTATCTTAAAATTTGAAATCTGCATGACTTTCAAGAACCTGCATTATCTAGTTGCTCCCTACCCAGCCTCATATTTTATCCTTATTTCCTTGGCCTTCTATTTCTTGTACACACAAAGTTATCTTCCAAAGCAGAGTTTTCACAACTTTTCCCAGGATTATTGTATGACTGGTTGCTTCTCAACATTCATGTTCTATTTAAATATGACTACTTTGGGAAGTCTTATTGACCATGTTAATTAGGCTTACTCAATATGGTAATCAGAATTCTAAAATGACCCACAATTAACCATATTCTTGTATAATTGGCTCTGTGAATGTGTATTTATTATCTTTACATGTGATTTGGCACAAGGGATTATGAAGATAGAAGGTCCATAAAAAAATTGTCTCTAAATTGATCCAAAGGGTAATTGTCTTGGGTGGCCCTGACCTAATCAGGAGAGCCCTTTGAAAGCAGAGATATTCATCTGTGTATGTGGAAGATCATTTTGTGAGAGTGTCTATGGAGGAGGTCACATGACAGGGACCTGAGGAAGAAAAGGCCTGAGGATGCTGAAATTACTTTTGACCAAAAGCCAACAAGGAAACAAGAAGCCTAGTCCTACAATGGCAAGGAACTGAATGAGATTGAAGAGGATCCTGAGCTCTGAATGAAACTGTAACTAATTAACATTCTGATTTTAACATGATAAGACTGTGAGCAGATGGCCCAGGTAACTCATATCCAGATTCCTGATTATGAAAATTGTAAAGCAAGTTGACAAACTGTGCTGCTTTTAACTGAAAATTTTCTGGAAAATTGTAATGCTGAAATTTATAAAATAAATACATCCAAAGGCACCCTCTAACACATTGCATTATTTTATTTTCTTCATAGCTTAAAAGCTTTTAAAATTATCTTATATATGTCTTATTAATTTCATTATTTAACGCTAGGATATATATTTTTCCAGAAAAGCAACTCTGGTTGTCATTCTGCCAGGTTGATTCTGGCCATTCTGGCTGTTTGAGAGGTATGATTGGAAAAAATGATAAATCTGCTTCTATTTAAAAAAAAAAAAAAAAGAGGAGGTAATATGTACTGTGTAATATTAAAATTTTATCACTGGGACAAAATAATCTTTCTTTGGTATTCTTCATTTTCAAAATAATTAAATATAGGGAAAGACTAACAATCCTTCAAAATAAGTAAAGCACTGAGCCAAAACTTCACATCCATCAGAGAGGCATGCAGCTCTGCTATTTTTCAAATAATAGTTGTTTATGGAAGCCATGCAACATTTCAGCACAGAATTTTATTTTATTTAACAAGTATGTTTTCCTGTCCATTGTAGTTATTGTGACCACAGGCAGTGATGGTGCCAAAACATTCCTCCCTTCCATGTTTCATGCCCAAAGTGGTCCTCATACTCAGGACTTCCAGCTGTTTTGTGAATTCTTCTATTATCCTGAAGAGGTCATCAGCAATGGCCTGGGTCAGTGGTTGGCAAACTCATTAGTCAACAGAGCCAATTATCAACAGTACGATTGACATTTCTTTTCAGAGCCAAATTTTTAAAACTTAAACTTCTTCTAATGTCACTTCTTCAAAATAGATTCACCCCTGCCCTGGTATTTTGTGGAAGAGCCACACTCAAGGAGCCAAAGAGCCGCATGCAGCTCATGAGTCGCAGTTTGCTGACTGGCCAGGCCTAAGAAGAAGAAAGGAGAGTTATGTTGTTCTCTTTTGTCCTCCTATCGCAAGAATTGAACTGTGGGGCACTATTCTTTACTGGTACTGAATAAGCAAGCAAAATATACCCAGTACTGTTCACTGTTTTTAAATCATCATACTTTAGGTAATGTATTCTCTTGGGTAAAAGTTCTTCAAGTCTAGAACTTTGTGGCTCATTATACTTATGTTCAAAATTTTAGAACTAAGTAAAGAAATGTTTCGTTTTTTACCACCTTGAATTCAAATGTATTTCAATATCCAACTTGTGTTCTTCCTGACTATCTAGTATTTGTGGCTATTAGCAACTATAAACTTGTATTATATGCAGCATCACTTTCAAATTTTAGGTCTTCAAAATGTTATAAAATTAGCATTCTGCCTTCAGCTGGCTAATCTGTTTGGTCAAAGCCCTAAATCCCAAACCTTCCATTTAAACCAGTTTTAATGACAGCATCTGAGTCCGTTCAAAGATTCTAAACATGGCAGACAGCTTCAGATATATGAGTAGACATTTTATTATCTTTTGCATATGAGTTCAGGGGTTCTAAAAATCACCCATTCAAAATAGATATATCTCCCAATGATATTCATTGGCACCTAAAATTTTACTGTTGACAAAATGATGGGGGTAATATGCCAACTCTGTCATATATTTGCATTTTGTTCCCTGAAACAGAAATTCAGTTTAACCTAATAGAAGAAAAACGTATTGGAAAGGAATAGCCAGATAATTTAAATATTATCTCCATCTTTTGTTATAACAATCATGAAGACATCTGGGCCAGAGTTTTGTTAAAATACTCAATTGTTAAAACAACAACAAAAATCACACCTAACTTACTAGACTACCATAAATATACCAGATAATATAAGACAAAGACTTGATTATTAATAGCTATTATTATATGTAGTGGGCTTGTTTTATGGCTTCTAAGACAAAATTAAGAATTAAAAAAATAGGAAGAGACAAAACTTACTTCACTCTAAAGAAAAGAAAAATATATTATTATTAATCATTTTAGGATTGTACATGCTATTATTTATTGACTGACCACTTACTATCAGCAAGATATTGTGCTAATTGCTTTCATGTATTATGTAATGAAATATTTACAACCTAATATTTATTACCATTTTATAGAGAAACATGTTGGCCAATTTCACAGGGCTATGGATCTATGACTTGATCTCAGGTATATTGGATTACAGACAGAATACAATGCGATTTGTAAGACAGCTGTCTGGTAAGCACAAACTAACTCTCAATTAGACTTTGCATAACCTTACTGAAGCTGCTCAAGATTTGTTAAAGTACACAGTGTGAATTAGATGTCATGGAAGTCTTGCCTCATACCATGACATTTATTCCATGTGGACATTTGGAGAATTTTGGAAATGTCATGTTAATCACATAGTGGTAGAATTTGGGAGTATTTTGTGATATTGTGATTTATAATATGAAATATATATTAGGTCTTTGTCCCCATTTCTGGCACAGAGCTCTTAAAACCCTTGGAATTTGCTAAGTGGTGAGAGCGATAAAGGTGTTTTTCATTATGTTAATGACATGACTTTTGGAAAGCACCTAAGGATGGGGGCTGGTTGCCAAGAGAACCAATATTGTGATTAGAGGGTTGGAACTTCTAGTCCCACTCCTAGGGAGGGGAGAGGGACTGGAGATGGAATCAAAACCCAATGGCCAATGATGTCATCTAGCATGTCTATGTAATAGAGCCTCCATGAAATCCCAGAAGGGCAGGGTTCAGAGAGCTTCTGGGTTGGTGAATTTGGGAAGTGGAATGCCCAGAAAGGGCATGGAAGCTCCTGGATCATTCCCCATAGCTTGCCCATGGATCTCTCCCCCATATGGCTGCTCCTGAGCTACCCTGTTTTATAATAAATTGGCAATCTAGTAAGTAAATGTGTTGTTTTTTTTGAGTTATGTGAGCAGCTCTAGCATATTAATGGAACTCAAAGACAGAGTCATGGAAACATCTGATTTATAATTATTTGATCAAAATATAGGTGACAACCTGGGTTTGTGACTTGCTCCTCAAGTGTGTATGAGAACAGTCAAAGACTAAACCATGAACCTGTGGAATCTGATGCCATTGCTAGGTAGATTGTGTCAGAATTGAATTGACACAGCTGGTATCTGAGAATTGCTTGTTGGAAGAGTGTGGAAAACCACACACACACACACACACACACACACACACAGAAATTGGGTCTCAGAATGCAAAAATAATTTTCCAAAATAATTGAAGACAACAAGAGAAAGGTACACTAGTGGATCATAAGATGACCACAAACAACAAAATAGTTATGAATACATATACAATATCATTTAAAGTATCCCATTATAAGATTAAAGTGGCTTGGGAAAGTATACAGGAGATTACATGAGGTATACTCACAATAAGACTCTAACACAGTAGTTAAATTAGGTAGATGAATAGCAGGCAAAAGATAATTTTAAAAACATGTCATGGAGCATGGGATTTGGATTTATAAACTTGAATTGAAAGACTCATTTTTCTATTGATGTCATGTTAGCTTTGCTATGCTACAACTATTTTGCTCATCTGTGTGACCTTAGACAATTCCTGTCACATACTGAATACATTATCTCCCCTGTAAAATGGAAATATTGTCCTAACTCATGTAATTATTGATAGGAAAAAGAAAAGAAGATAGCATATATGAAGATGCTTTATAAATGACTCAGTGATGTGCCTTTCTCTTATTGTTTTCACTTATTTTTGCGTTCTGAGACCTAATTCTGTTGTGTGTGTGTGTGTGTGTGTGTGTGTGTGTGTGTCTGTGTGTGTGTGTGTCTGTGTGAATGGTTTTCCCCCACACTTCCAACAAGCAATTAACAGTCCTTGAATTGAATTGGTAACTATCTGATTCAAGTATCTTCTTTTCACTAACTTTCCACTAAATAAAGTTTTCCCTACATGTTTATTCTGAAAGTGCTAACTCCCTTCTTTATCTTATTTAAACCACTATACTTAAGAGTAACTTTATTATAGGATATTACTCTGTACTGGAACAAAACAAATAAACAAATGGTCCTCACAATACATGGTTTTGTTCCAGCATTTTGGGGATAGCTAAAAAGTTTATTTATTGAACTAACGTTTTAAATAAAACAAAATCCTCTTAAGCAACTTCATGATCTTGTTACAACAGCAAAATCTGGGCTTATTTCGTCTGTAAGAAAGAGATCTATTCTCTGTTGAATGTTCCATGTCTCAGAAATTCAATGTTGCATGCTCATATAGCTAATTTTGTCATCACACGAACAGATACATCTGTTAAGATAGATTGAAATGGACCAAGATCATGAGACTAATGTATAAAAACAATGTCAATTTTTGAGACTACAATGAGGAATCATTATCACACCATCAGAGATACTCAAGTTGGTATAACCAATTTATTTTCTTTATGCAGTCAAGGTAAACAGGGTGCCAAATTGCAATCAGAAGCTACTGCACAGTTTTATGAGTACTGGATATACTTAAAGTCTATATAATCAGCCCCCTGAGTCCCTATAGGCTGATGTACTTGGGAAGCCAAATCCTAATCAGAGATTGCTTCATGCACATGGAATCGGATATAAGGAGTCTGATGACTCAGATGTCACACAGTGTATCTCATAACAGTGATTCTCTGGCAATGGGAGCAGATGTGCTAGTGCACAGCTTTCACTAAGATCACTGTCACAATGCTAAGCCGTCTGCATTTCCAAAGTTAGAGTGGCTTTATCACGCGGATCAGGAAAACTCAGTCACAACAAAGACTAAGGATTCTCTAGCACTTCTACACTGCTTGTTTCCACCTCATAATTCTTTATTTTTTGCCTCCTTTTCCTATGATTCCTCCTTTAATCCACTTACTCAATTTTAGTTCTATTACTGCATTACTTGGAACTAACTTGCCACTCCCCCCCCCCTCAGTCAATTGAGTTGATTTATTGTTTAGTTCTCAAAGGGTAACCTTATTTCAATCATGTCTGCATTTTGAAGGCCTATAATTAGAGTTTCTAGGTACTAACAATAAAGAATTTTTTCCCCATTAGTTAATTTTCAAAAAATAAAATAAAAATTAAGGTCTAGTAGTATAGATTACCAAAATGTATCACTCCTCTTTACCCTACTCTGAGATATAACTTTTTTTTTTAGTTTGCTCATGGCATTTGACCATGTATTGCTTTATAATTTGGCAATTATTAAGCCTTTAGAGTTCAAACTTCAGTTTGCAAGTGATTCAAGGGGAGTGGCTATTTGAGATTCATTATTGAAGTCACAACTACACTCAGGACAGTCTTTCAAAGTTAAGTTTAATTAATATTTGAGTAATTGACTTAATAAAAAAGCAAAAGGGACAAATTGAGATGATAAGTTCTTTCTGTTCATAGCCTATAACTAGGGCAGCCTGGCTACTGTGATGACAATATTTCTTAATCATTATACAACACAATTGTGACAATATACAAAACTTAAATTCATCTGAAGATAATAAAAAATCATAGTAGTATGTTTCAAATTTCCTGAAAAGTTGGGGTCAGTGGTAGTGGTGTTGGTAGGTGTTAAGTATTTTTCACATTTTACAGCAAATTATATATCCTTTCACTTCCCGCTATTAGAAATGCTCAGTGAGCATTACAAAAATCCCTACATCTTGGCATCACTCAAGCAATAAAACTGAAGTTCTGGAGGTAGAGCTCAAACATCAATTATTGTTTTAAATTTGTCTAAGCCAGGTGTGAGAACCAATGAATAAGTCCATTAAATCACTCTAAGAGTGTGTGTTTTCATACTAAATAAAAATAAGATCACCAAGCTAGTTCTGTAAATAAATGTAGTTCACTAGAGAACCACCTTTTCCCCTGACTTCCTGACTTTAATGAAATGCATTTCCCCCCACCATATTAGGTTGACTTATTGTTTCATTTCTATTTCCTTTGGTAGAGTCTAAACTCCATGAGGACAGGATTAAAGTATTTGTCTTGTTCATTATTATTTCCCAGAAGAAAAAAAAATCCCACAATGCCTGCAGCCTATTAGTTACCCAATAAATATTTGTTGAGTGAGTCAATGAATTTAGAGTTTAAGAAAATTTGTAACCAAGAATATTCATTTTTAAAATAATGTGGAAAGAGAAATAAAAAGTAATATACTTTTATACTAGTAGATAATATCTTTATTATATAAAATACTCCTAATAGAAGTTTGGGAATATAAATTTACATGATGAACAACTTTGATATTTCATAAAATGATCATACTAGATCAGTAAATTTAATCACAAGCAAAAAATCTAAGAGAAAATAAACTGCCTTTAATCTTCTAGTCTTTAAAACACTGGATGTCAGAATGGCTGGGATAAGAAAAAAAATTTCAGGCAGTGAGGAATATTATCAAATATATTTTTCCACCAGGAAACAGGCAGATTTGGAAACTTGAACAGGAAGTGTCTAGGAATTATTCGCTGACATATGAGAACGGGGAACGAGGACATTGGGCTAATAGTTGTCTGATATTTATGTTGATATTCTAAAAAAAAGGGGGGAGACAGGAATGGACTCTTTCCACAGCTGAATTCCAGATGTATCCAAAGGAACACAATTTACTCTCACTGATGTCAACTGTCTTCTGACCCCTTTCACTAATTATTATAAATTGGAAATCCCTGTCTCTTCAGGCAACGACTCTCAATGGTCTGGGTAGACCATGCCAATCTGATTGCTATCTCTCAGCTTAGTAATAACAACAACAAAAAATAATAACTGCCATGTAATGAGCACCTGCTGTTTGGCATGTCTTTGTATACAGTATCTATTGTAATCATCACTGCAAACCTTGTAATAGTTATTATGACCTACATTTTACACATGAAGAAACCAAAGATCAGGGTGTACTAAGGAGGTTGTTTGTGTTGACAAAGTTAGTAAACAGTTTTATAGAGGCTCAAAAGACGAGTTTTCTTGTGGCAGTGTTTCTTGCAAAACCGAAGAATGAAATTGTTAAAATTCAAGCGTAAGATTAAATGTGACCCCGTTTATTCCCATTCTATTTTTTTCAACCGTGTGGTCTACATACATAATGTCCAAGCAAGGGCTCCCTTCAGATCAGTCTTTGGACACATAAAATATTCAATTAACTGACCAATAAATCCATATATGGTTTATTTACAACATAATCATCAGTTTTTTTGGAAGATCTAAGCACTTGAGTTGATAAATAGAACTATAATGGCTTTTGTACCGTCCATATCTTATTTGGTCTGCTTTATGTTACTTCAGAGATTTCATGACATTCTACAAAGTACACCTTCATGGTTAAAAAAATATATGTAATCTGTCCAGCCAAAAACATGTTTCTAACCTACTAAGAAAGTTTTAGGCATAAGAGGTAGGGAAATGGCCAATTCAAGCCTTCTTCCAGATGTTAGGGTTTGGAGATAGCCAGTGCTTTTTGCCAGCTGGAATGTAATTGGATTTGGAAAAGAATAATTTCCACCATGCAGCATGACTAAGTCATTACTTTAGCCTTTAAGACAAGATCCCTGATAGAGAGCTAATCCCATTAGTTTAGAGAAAATACAGTGCTTCTTCGAAAACGAGGATGTAGTACATTGGATTTCTGATTGCTCATAGAAAGTGATTCTGAAGGATCAATCAATGAGAAACGGAAAATGCCTTATACTATGATGATTCTCTAAGCATTGATTCACAGTGATCATTTTCATACTGCCGTATTCACAGTATAAGTCTCTGATTAACTTCTTTCTCTTGCCTACCACTGCTTTCTAAAACCAGAACAATATAGTCTAATTTACAGGCTTGGCCTGGTCCTAGTCCTTAGGGATTTCTTATTTCAAAATAGAAGGTATGTACCAGTACCCTGAGACTCAGCCTTAAGATCCAAGTACTACCTAGCTTTACCCTATTTCTGAGATATGATTTACATTTGAACCACATATTTGGTTCAATAAATCTATTTTGATATTGGTAGTTGGCATTTTATTTAGGATCCTATACCTTTAAAGCTGGGATCTGAATCCTTTTTTGTTTGTTTTTTAAGCCAAGAACTAAAATTCTGGGCCTGGCTTCTTGCCTACATGCCTGAGACATCTTTATCCAACAGCAGATTTCTCCTGATACCTACTAGATACTTATGTTCTTGACTATCACTTGCTGTGAATTCCAACTCCTTAGTAAGCCTCTATATCCACTTCCTCCAACTCCTATCTCAGAATAAATGCTCTCTGATAACCATTTTGCCCTTAATTCTTTGCTTTTGGGATAATGTTGATGGTCTGAACTTGCTCCTGGTTGTCTGTGTCTGCTCTATTTCCTGCTCCCATCTCTCCCAGAACTCTTCAGTTTGCCCCATCCCATTGCAGACATATGACACACAGGATCTCATAAATCCTAAGTGCTGAATATGCAGACAAATATCTTATTCCGGTCAGTGTGTGGAATTGCATAATTCTACATGCCATAAAGCACTGCTGGCACATTTTCTTGCAAGAAGAGCTCCTCTTCCTGGAAATAATCACAACCAGAAGTATTACATTTTGCAACACCCTGGGAAGCCACTTGAATTATTCTGTTAGAGTGAGGATGATATAAAGTGTCAGTCCAGGAATCAACTTTTGTTAGAACAAGAAAATGATGTTTGTAGTGTTTTGATCATAGCAATATTTTCCTACATAAGCATATGCATGTTAAAAAATACATATGCTTATATTGTTTTACATGTTTAGGTGTTTAGTGTCTAAACTTCCTAATTCAAATTGTGAGGATATCTCAGCAATGAGAGTCCTCACTTCTTTAAAGGTCTTTAAAATCAGGATGGGCTCTACTTCTTAGGATTTAGTTCATAAGCGAAATTCTAGCCACATTTCTGGCTCCATATCATGTATCTCTAGGTTGCATGTTGGTGGTGTTTGTTTTGGTACTGAAGACTTATTTTACATAAAGAATTTATTATTAAAATTAAAAATTTGAGAATTATAAGTAAATATATTATATAGAAAGACACAAACAGTATACATGTGTAGTCACGTGACATTCTACAAACTATACCTACATACAGTATTTCTTTGTTATTTTTTATTTATTTATTTTAAATATATTTTATTGATTTTTAACAGAGAGGAAGGGAGAGAGATAGAGAGTCAGAAACATCAATGAGAGAGAAACATCGACCAGCTGCCTCCTGAACACCCCCTACCGGGGATGTGCCCGCAACCAACGTACATGCCCTTAACCAGAATCAAACCTGGGACCTTTCAGTCCACAGACCCACGCTCTATCCACTGAGCCAAACCGGTTTTGGCTGCATATAATATTTCATTAAAATATTCAAATTACCATGCACATTAAGTATCATTTTCATTTTACAGATAGAGAAGCAGAAATCTTAAGTGACTTGATTAAAACCTCTAGGAAAACCAGGAGCTGAATTTTAGTTCTCTGCTTCTAAATATTCCATTATTTCACCTGATCCCATCTACCTAGCTCACTGCTAGTCACCACTCTACCTTGTGTTGGGCACCAGTATGGAATACATTCTACCTTTAAATGTCTGCTCTGAAAGAAGGACACAGATAAAAAAATTTCAACAAAGCACCACTTCTGGTAATTTATAATATTGCACATTTTACCTATCCTGATAAAAATGATTGACTGCCCAGGAAACCTGGAATGAAAAATTCTATTATTTCAATACCCTTACTTAGAATGGGAGAGGGAAGAGGCATGTTAACATAAGAAAACAATCCCCTGGTGGACAGTGTGCTCTCACAGGGGGAGCGCCACTCAGCCAGAAGCCAGGCTCATAGCTGGCAAGTGCAAAAGCAGTGGAGGGAGCCTCTCCTGCCTCTGTGGCAGTAGGACATTCTCCTAGGGCTCTCAGACTGCAAGAGAGCACAGCCTGGGCTGAGAGGGAACTCCCCCCCCCCCCCCACCAAGTACACACATTTTGTGCACCAGGCCTCTAGTATAGTTTTTAAGTTTAATTTTACATTTTGTGCACCAGGCCTCTAGTATAGTTTTTAAGTTTAATTTTACTTCTAGCCACTTTAGCTCTGCCCCTTATTACAATTTTTGTATTTCCCTCCCATTTCTCTCCTTAACCTTTGCATATGGTCCCACTTTCTCTCAAATAACTTCCTCATTTCTCCTGGCTCTCCCTTAATCTGGAAAATGCAAACTTGTCCTTTAGGAAATTTCTGGCTTCACTTCTTCTAAGAAAGATTCACTATTGTTTCTTTGCATAGTTTCTCAAATCTTTCAATACTCTTCCATATCTCAACATCTTAGTACTAATCCAGTAAATTGCATTGATCATTTGTTTTTCTGTGTCCTCCACTTAGCTCTGAACTAATTCTTGGGAGGATTCTGTTTTGCTTATGTTAAAGTTTCTGATAATTAGCATTATACAATGTCATTTGAGTGAATTAACAAAACAGGATGGTAAAAAATAATGTCAATTTTTGCTTTGAGATTTTTACTTGAATAAACATGCTTCCTTAGGTATCACTGTATTACAAGTTTAATAATAGTATCTTTCTCTACTTGCTTTATTGGATATTTGAGTTTTACCTGTTGTTTTGAAAAAAAAATGTTTAAAACTCATGAATGTTAGATTTTTATTCCCACTTAATTTATCTGTCATTGAATTTTGCCTATTATGTGTTTGATGATAGTTTTTAAATTAAATTTTTAGAAAGGTAAATATTTTGAGTGTGTCTGTGATGCTATCTTCTCTGATTGACAGAAAATTGAACTGTTCATGTGCCAAAAGAAGAAAGTTGGTTTTTTTGTTGTTGTTAACATTGAAACAATAATCAGAATAGTCACATAAAATGTAGTTTAAATAAACATGTATTTCACAGTACCTTGCATACATCAGGTATTCAATAAAAATTAGTTGTGTCCCACTATTCTTTACATTGTCCCCACATAATAATACCCATACCTACAAACACGTACAAATGTAGAATCACACTCACATATTCCTAATTCAGACTGAACATGTTTTAAGGGTTCTCCGACACTACTGTATTTTATTTTTCAACATATATGTCTTTAATTTAAAATTATTTATCATGTCTCACCATTTAGTGGGTTGGACTGGCTGAGTGATTGCTCTGCTGGGTCACATATGTGACTACAGTCATCTGGTTGTTTACCTGGACTGGATGTCCCAGGAAGGCTTCATTCTCATGACTGGAGGGTGCTAACTGTGGCCTGATCTCTCTCTCCACATGGTCTTAGTGTGTCAAGAATGCAAATGCAAAAATTACAAGTCCTCTTGAGAAGTTGTATAAAATAATTTCCACTGTTTTCTCCAGGTCAAAGTATATTATAAGGCCAGTCCAAGTCAAAGATTGGTAGAATAGACTCCTGTGGTGAGGCATTGCAAAGAACTTGAGGCCAATTTTAATCCACCAAATTCTTATAGCTGGATTTAAGACCAAGTCCTAAAGAGCTTCCATTCAGTCTTGGAGTAAGTATGTATCACAATATAAGAGGAGCTTAATGACAGCCTGAGTGAGCCAAGGAAACTCTTTAAAAAGAGAATATTCTCCTGCTCATTAATCATTATGAAAATACTCTGTTGTGCTGAGTAAACCCAAACATATGGGGCTATCTCCTTAGCTTTTTCATCCCACCAACCTGGTTTCCTTTTAAACTCTCTTACTTTGCTTTATGTGTATGCTCATATACATCAAACTATATAAACATAGGTATTATTTACATATAAGCATGCTGTTATTCACAAAATGTATATAAATATATTTCCATGATGAAAAATATTTTAAAGTTTCAATCCAACTCCTTTATTGTGATTACATAAGAGAGGAAAGTAATTTATATAAATATAGCCTGAAAGCCTTTCAAAAATTCCTGATGGCACAGTTTTTGGCATCTCCTGTTGTTAGTTGATATGTTATGTATAATAAAGACCACACAGAATTTCTCTCCATATATTTTTGAAAATTTACAAAAAATAAATAAAGTTTGGAAACTGTTCTTCAAACTTCCTAGTTTCAATGTCATGGCCCTATACCTGTCTTCTTCAACTTTATGGTATCCCTAAGTGCTACCTCAAAATACTTTAATTTGCATATACTTTCCTTAAAAGTCAGGTAAGTAATCATATTAGGCTAGAGATCACCATAACTTACCATGAGATATAGAAGGATGTGAACAGATTAACAAAGAATAGAGGTTATTTTTTAGTGATCAATCATAAGGATTAAAAATCATTGACAAAGGGTTTTAAAGAATGATGGAGTAATCAAATCAATGAATTATGAGTCGTATATATCATAAACTACATATATCAAAATACCACAGATCATTGTTTGGATTCCTTCAGTCTCTAGGGCTGCAGTGGTTAACATAAGACCATTCTCTGAATCCAGACCACCCTCTACTTTGATAAATTCATCTATTAATGCATTTTCTACTGGGGCTTTTGCTCTATAATGGGGGTCATAATTGAGGCCAACCTCAAACATCTACTCTCTGTCTCTTTATAGCAAAGTTTACTGATCCATACTCCAAGGTATTAGATGTCCTCTGGCTAGGTCACTGAGGACAAGAAGAAGAAGCAACTGAAGATAGGAGATGTTTGTGGTTTATTGGATAGAACATTTTTATCGGACATTATTTATCAAATGTTTGGGGTTTGAATCTTGGTTGGCCATGTGCTAGCTATACTACTCTGGACAAGCTATTTAACCATAGGTTCTTCTGCACCAAGATCCCTGGAACTCTATTTTTGACCTTAGAATAAAAGATAATAAACATTCTTTCATACCTGCCTGAAGTGTAAAGTTGCAGTTACATAGGTAAATTACTATTAATTATGGAATTTATTTAGTACAATTAGCCAAAGTATTTGTATCCCTTTAGCCTCCTCTAAGCTTTGTACAATTGCAGTTCTCAGACTTCCTGAAGTAAGGTATTACTGTGAAACTTGTTTTGCCCATTGAAAGGACAATCAAAATAATGTGTGTCACTTTGCAGGAAAAGCCATTTGGAAGGATCTTGAACATAGTTAAGAAGTAAGACAGCCAAAACCGGTTTGGCTCAGTGGATAGAGTATCGGCCTGCAGACTGAAAGGTCCCAGATTTGATTCCGGTCAAGGGCATGTATCTTGGTTGCGGGCACATCCCCAGTAGGGGGTGTGCAAGAGGCAGCTGATCGATGTTTCTCTCTCATTGATGTTTCTAACTCCCTATCCCTCTCTCTTCCTCTCTGTAAAAAATCAATAAAATATATATTTTTTAAAAAAAGAAGAATTAAGACAATCCAAATTAAGAAAATTTATCAGTATCAATATTGTTTTATGATTTGTGATAAGTATACCATAGTAGTGTCTAATGTTAACAGTAGGGTTTATGAGAATTCTGTTCTATTTTTGCAAATTTTCTGTTAATTTAAAACTGTTTTTTAAAAAAATTTAAATTATCTACACAAGAATTCCTAGGGACTCTTACATTTTTCTCAACAAATAGGGTTTTCAAGGTCATGTCAAGGCTTAGAATAAAATATTTCCTTTTTTGTTCACGTGTGTCAGTTTTATTAAATTAATAATGCATTAATTCATTCAAACAAATAGCTGCCTTTAACAGACCATGTACTAAAAACCATTCCAGATATGAAAGACATGTTGATGAACACCTTGGATTTCAATCAAATTTTATATATTCTCTTTAATTAAAAAAAATTCCCTGGGTTATTGTAAATTGTACTTGTTTTTCTTATACCATCATTGCTATAAATTATTTAAAGAGAAAAATAATCAGTTTTAGAGGATATACTGATTGAGTTCAGTTATATCTATAAGAGACATATTTTTAGATTTTCTTCCTGCCAAAAGGTATGGAGATAAACCTCAACTGGTCATCTTGGCTTAAAAGCAGAACACAGGGGTGATTGTGAAGAGGCGAGGATGTAATGAAGAAGAAGAGAGAGCAGCACTATGCAGTGGGCACACATTGGTGCAATTCCCTGGCGATAGATAAGTGATTGGCAGTAGACATGGTCTAACTGCACTGAAGACAGAACCTTCTTAAACTTCGTGAATTTTAAACAGAGCCCAGAGGAGCTAAGACAGGGAATGATGACTGAACTTTGAATGATTGCAAGTTAAGGGATTGAGTATTCTCTGTAATCCTTTGGTATGTGCTCTAATACGATGCAAAAACAATTGATGTTTAAACGTAGCAAAATGTGCAAAGTAGAATAAAATAGGGTTTTGATTCTTAGTGCTGAGCTATTTGAAATTGTTACTTCTATGCATTATTTATACTTTGCTTTGTGAATACACACATTTAGGTTAACTCAGTTAGTAAACATGAAAATCCACAATCCATGGTGTGAAGTTCAGTCAGTCTAAAGAAAGAAAAATCTCTTCATGAAGTATTCTGTATATATGCAGACTAGTTGAGACATCTGACATTTTTTTTTCTCAAAGCTGTAATTTAGGTTTGCCAGATAGTGTGCTAAGAGGTTAAGATACATTCTCAAAACAGCACTAAGACTTTATAATTACTATTATTCCCACTGACAAATAAGGGATCTAGTTCATATAAGTGAAATAATGATGAGGCAAATTAGCATTGGATATAGATTCAAACCCATCTTCCTAACAGATACAAATAAGATTCTGATGATCAGAATAGGCAAAGTTATATCCTATAGAATCCTATTTTAGTCCTAATTATTCCTGCATGGTATAATAAAAATAAAATACATATGTTCTCACCAGTGAAACTAAAAAAGATGAGCTAGTTAGAAACAGAGTGGGCTCTAATTCTTTGCTGGGATTTCTTGTGAAACTTTAATGTCTAACCTAGAACACATGGGGTAGGGCAGGGAGCAATAACTGGACCAAAAAAGTACTTCCTTGTGAGATAGCAAACATCATTGACTTAGCAGAATGATGTCTTAGTCATTCATCAGGATATGAATATTTTCACTTCATCTTGATTTCACAATCTATTATTTGTGTTATCCTTTCTCTTCTATAGCTTACTGAATGTTTGATACTTTATACTGTAATATATCAAACATTCAAAAGTATATAGAACACATTTGGATGGTTAAATAATAAAACAAACAGCTGTGTAGCCACTTCCTAACCACCAGTTTTGTAACCATCAAGTGATCTTTATCCATTTCTTTTCCTCTCTGCAAGAGCTAGCCCTGATCCTGAATTTTGTTTCAACCAATCCCTTACTTCTCTCTATTTGTACCTCCTACTTATGAACTTGTATTTAATGAATTATGAAGTTTAGACTAGTATTCCCGCCTTTTATGCAGCTAGGATAATTACATCTGCTTATTTTATCCATCATTCTATGTTTGAGATTCATCCCTGTTGGTAATGGATGGATTCATTTTTCCTGTGGGTACTATTTCATCTCATGAATACTTCAGAGTTTATTCACTCAGTTAGTTGGGCTGAGCATTTAGGGTCTTTCCCAATATGTTACTAATACTGGCACTGTTTACTAGGGCTATCCTAGTGCCTGCCTCTTGATCCAGGGCACCTATGCAAATTTACATAGGATATGCACCAAAGAGAGGAACTGCTTTGTGTTACAGCATGAACATGTTGAAATTTACTGGAGAACTCCATTTCCTCCCCTCTCCCCCCGAAGTAGTTGTACCAATTTATGCTCCCATGGGCAGTGGCTAATAGTCCCTATTGAAGCTAACTCTCACCAACATTTTACATAACCCAGCTGCACAATTTTACCAAACTGGTCTATGCAAAACACCAGCTTAACTATTACATTTGTATTTATCCCATAATGCAATTGAGCAACATTCCATATGTTTATGACCATTGGTGTTCCTACTTCTAAGAAATACCCATCTGTGCCTTTTCTCTTTTTATTATATTTTTCTTTCTTTCTCTTTTATAAGTAGGGATTCTGTATATACTTTAGATCTAAACTACGTTAAAAAATTTCTTCCTTTGCTCAGCTTATCTTTTTTACTCTCTCGGAGGTATCTTTTAATGATTAAGAGTTTCTGTTTTTAATTTTAATGTGGTTTAATTTCTCAGAATTTTCCCTTATGTTTTATATTTTCATGTCCATTATAATTCCTTTAAATATCACTTCAGGGCAGTTGTTTCTGGCTTGTTGAACTGTGTTCCTCTATCATGTAGGTGGTATTTATACCACTGGAGCCAACTTCAACTCAGTCTTCAAGTTTTAATCCTTCTCAAAAGTTGTTCTGGCATTCACTTTCCTGTCTGAATCTTCTTGGTAAGATATTAACATAACTGATTAAAACGTATTCTAGATACTCCCCAAGTCAAAATAAGAATTATTGCATATTGTCTTAAATACCAGCTTCTTCCCACCAACACACATTTGGCATAATTCCTGAAAGGTCAGAGACTTCAGGGTTCTCTCTGCTTGTTGAATGATTATAGTCTGAAATCATAATAATCAGGTTCTGTGAGTTTCTTATCATTATATATATATATATATATATATATATATATATATATATATAGAGAGAGAGAGAGAGAGAGAGAGAGAGAGAGAGAGAGAGAGAGAGAGAGATTTTTCCCCCTAACCCTACATAGAGATACATTTCTTTTTGTAACCAGAACTACATAGAGATGCAATCATATACTCTGATTTTTAAACACTCTTAATGATTTGTCTACCTTATAAACGGTGCAATTAAAGATATTTTTAGCTTTCTATTCAGCCATGCAATGTGGCTCTTGGCCCAGACTTGCTCTTAACCACAAAACCTCCCACCAAACAATAAATGTATGAGAAATTTGCAATGCTCTTTATATATAATATCTCCTGAATATTGTTTTCTTGTTATGAAGTGACAAGCAGTATTCTGGAGAAATCTTTGGATTGAAATTTAGGAGATGTGTATTCTAACCTTAACTCTCATGTTAGAATCATTCTTTGTGCCTCAGTCTCCTCTCTTACCAGATGAAGGTATTGAGCTAACAACTGCAAAGTCTTTTTGTTGTTGCTGCTGCTATTGGTTTTACTTAAACATCTATGAGGTGTTTTAACACTGTTTCTGGAAGGAGAGATCCCACTTTCTCATTTGATCAGTCAGTATATGGCCTTCTGATTGGTTATGCAGATTTATCATAGGAGGAGGGGCAAGAAAGCCCCTAAAATCCCTGGTATTTTCAGATAGGACTGGAAATAGTTCACCAGGTGACTACATATAATCAAATACGGTATCTTACTCTAAAAACTGGCCTTCTTTACTACCACAGAAGGAAATAAACTCAATTCTTTTGCTTTCCAACCGTATTTTCATTACTTATCAGTGAGCTCAGGCAAAACTTACAGTGCTACATCAATACAAACTGGCCTTGACTATATACTGGCACACCAAATTTTAGATTCACTTTCCAGAAAGAAATTATTTTGATTAAAATGTGTTTGAACTTAGACCTTGTCAGTAAATATTTTTATTATTTTCCTTTCCACACAGATATATAAAACAAATCTCAAGTATAAGACAGAAAGATAATTCTTAAAGTTCTTTTTGCTGCATGGAAAGTACAGTGTGAATCAACATGTGAGCATTTACTATAGAATAAGAACTCCAAAAACTGCTCTAGTTATTCATCTAATTTTTTTTTATTGATTAGTTTGTGAGAAATGTGTTGGGCTAACTCTTGTTCCAGCTGTTATCAAACTTAAACTCTAATGGGAAACAAAGACAATAACACAGTTTTAGTAGGCATTATCTCTCAGTCTGGAGGTGTCTAAGAAATATAACTTCATTTCAATAGCTTAATATTTGTTTCTGAGTCCCCATTCTCCTGACAGAAAACCTCAGTCCTTCTGAAGATTTTCTGTCTCTGGAGCTATGCCACTGCTCTTGGGTCATTGTAGAGATGCCACTATGGCCTTTGGTCTTAATTTATGTAGCGCAGGATCACCCTTTTCTGGGCCTCATGGCTGGTTCAGGTCCTGTAGTTTTCTCTGTTGTTTCTGTGCTATGTTTGGGGCAAATTGATCTTTTACTAGAGTTCCTATTCCCTAAATCATCCTGTATAACCATTTCGTCTAGTGGGTCTTTTCTGTTAGGAAGTGGTTCCCTGACATCTCTTCTCCCTGCTACTCTCTCAGCATAGCCTGACCTGTAGGTAAAGTGGCTGGAATTTCTTCTTATTCTTATAGAAAATTTTCTCACTTTCTGTTTACAACCAAGACACTGGTTCTCTGAAGAGATCGTGTTTAAACCTGAGATCTAAAAAAAGAGAAGGATCTGGTTACACACAGATTCAGAAAAATCATGTTTGAGTGGGATCAGCATAGCCTGGGTGTGTTTCAAGTACTATTCTAAATATAGCACTTCAATCATTTTTTTATATAAAGCAAGGAGATAGGCACTTCTGATTTCAATGATAAAAATTAAAGTTCACATGGATAGGTGATGTCAAAATTCAGCTAATATTTAAAAAATAATTTTAATTATGGAGCCTCAAGGTTGAAAAGAAAAATATATGGGATAGAATATTCTGGGGTACCTGAACTTAGAGGACAGGAAGAGATGCCCTGAGAAACTGATGTATTAAGTCCTGAAAAGTAAAGAGAAAAAAAAGAATTTAAGTAAAAAGTTGGAAGAAAGGCTTCAGGTTAAGAAGATATTGGCTGTGAAAACCCTTATATGATAAAAAGAAAAGAAAATTTATAAAGCAAATGAATGCTAGAGTTACAACCCTGAGCATACATGTAAGGTCTACATTCAATAGGGTTATGGAATAGGCTGTGGAAGAAGTGATCATCTGAGACATTGGTAGCATTGGAAACTCCTTGACAGTTGCATCTGGGAAACTCCAACCTCCTTACTGTCAGCTAGCTCATGTAATCTAAGTATTCAGTTTGGTACCTGTGAGTTAACCTTGTTGTTATAAGGGGATAGTTTGCAGTAAATCCTGACATCAGTTCTGAGAAATCTCTCCAGCTCTCTAGTCCAAATTTCAATGAGTCTAAATGAGTTGGGGTTCTTGGTAAAATGTACAGCCTCACATAGTAGATCTGGGTTCAATACTGAGCTATTCTGGCTAACATAGCTAACCAGCTCCTAGGTAATGCCAACATGGCCAATCTGTGGACCACCCTTTGAGGAGCCAGACTTTAGTCAACACAGTATTTTAGTGAACTGTTACAACTGTAGGTAAACCTGAGATTGAAGTAATATTTTAACTACATAATTCTTGAGAACCCATTATGGAAATTAAATAAATCACAGATAAAGTTCAAGAGTTTTAGATCTGATAGGAACAGATTACAAATTGTTTAATAGATTAACTGAAATAAACAAGGATGACACCACCTAATCAGTAACAGGTCATGCCTGTGCACTGCCTTTGTGTTCTAGACTGCCATTAGTGATTCAAGAAGGCTAAATACCCTGGGAAGGGATTATCAAATTGCATGAGGACAAATTGTATGATGACACCCGGGGCAGTTTCTGTAGAGCTGATTATAAATGTAGAAACATTATAGTAATATGTTTATAACATTTTTTGCATATTCCACTCTGATTATAAAGGCCTCAGTGTATCATTTTTTTTATGATAAAGATCTCACTTAAGAGATATGATGTACCCACTTTCCTATTTTGGCAAGCCACCCATACTGCTATCTATTAGAGAAGGAAATTTAACATGAGATAACAAGTCTTCACATGGTCAAGCATAGCTATCAGATTCTTTCTCATACACACCCTTTTGGTGGCTTGAGTATAACACAGCCTCAAGCTCTATCACTCTGCCTTTAATTAGATGGGATATTACAAGATCTTACACGAGATGTGTTTGTGTGTACCTACAAATCTACATACCAATAAATTCATTTATCTAAAAAAGTTTAAAAGACTCTAGAATATGAATTAGATCATGACAAATCAAGAGAGGCAACTGGGAGATTTTTCAGGGCTGGATTAGGGAAAAGGAATTTTTCTGAGGGACTTTCATGGGGGAGTCAGATATATGGTTGAGTCTGTTTTTTCCCCAGACAGTGGCTGAGGAAATAAAGTACTCACTACTCAAGTCTATTCAGAATGATCCTCAGCTTTGGTTACTTAAAAAAAGGTCTGATCTAAGGACTGTGATTTCAAAGCGCAGGAAAGGGAACTTGTATCCCAATACTTCCTCTCCTATTACTAATGCTAACCTTTCATCTCATATTAAGAAACAAATTACAGATGCCAAGACCACTGATGATTGCTGACTTATTTTGCTTCAAAGAATCAATTTAACTTAGTATTTCTGAATCTATCAAGGAGTACAATGTGCCCATTACTGTACTAGCTACCACAAAAATATGAATCACTAAGATATGCTCTTAGCCTTGGTTCTTCAAAGGCAAAACTCAAGGCAAGGGTAAGAACACTAACCCACATTTGAGGGCAGTGTTCAAGCTCAGTTGATGTGCATTAAAAATAAAAATGGAATTTAGGCAGGAAAAGATGAGAAACAATATACTGAGTTATTCTGTGGACCACTTCTTTATTCTGGGACTCAAAGAGAAATCATTGAATGCGACAAAGATCATTTTCTAGCACACAGTGTTTTCCCCACAAGGGCTCCATAGAAAACAGCATCTTAGACTGGTTCACAGAAGAAAGGAGGAAAAGGAATTGCTTGGCTCCCTCCCATCTCCTGCTTCACATCAATCACATAGGATTTATCTGATGGAGGTATGACTCCTTCACACATTCAGCTCATATCATCTTATTCCTCAGCCACCACTCAGTAAGGCAGATACCATGTTCCCTAGAATGATATTTCATCCCACTCCAAAGAAGAGCATGTGTAGCATGAATAGAGCTCAGCCTGAGGCTTCAAATGAGACTGTATCCAGTAGATTCATGATGCTTCATTAGGGTGCTGGACCAAGAGGCAGGGATAACAGTCTTATCTGGGAGGCAGGTGATGTATTGTGAAAATGAAGCAATAAGGGCATCTGAGGTAGAACAAAGGGCTTGTGTGTAACACAGTGGTCTCCTTACTGTAACACATTATGTTATATATACTACATTATGAGATATCTGTTTTATTTATCTAGCTATCTATGTATCTATTCATTTATCCTGAGAGAATGAAAATACAGTATCTTAACTCCTTCAAAAAAAAAAAAAAAAAAAAAGGAAAATTACAAGCCCAATACGATACAGAACTTCTTTCAATGTGTTAACCAGTTATCATGTTTTAGAGGTCTTAAATGACAAGATACTCCAAAGAGCTACAGTGTCTGCTATGTATTTTTAGGAATAAGTGGCATAAAAATCAAGGTGTGATTTAAGAAAGGGTCTAGAATCCAGTGACCCAAGGTGCTGTGAACACTCTGGCTATGAGATGGCACCAAAACTCTATGAGCCTCACAATCTTCATCATTCATGTAAAGTGGGGATATGAGACCTAACTGATCATGTGGTTGGGTTCCCACTGACATGGAAACAAAAGTATTTGCATACTTAAAAACATTATAAACATGCAAGAGACTAACTCGGTTAAATCACCTCTTCTGGATTTCCCGCTCACTGGCTCCCAGACATCTCTTCGTCTAAGAACAAACCATGACTTGTTCTATGAGGGCATTACTTGAATAAATGGGATTAATGTGAAGTTATTGCTAACGTTTAGAAATATCCATACTATGGAGGCCATATCACTTTGACTGGACAGGGGACTCACTCTCTTGAATGGAGACATAATTTTTGCTGTCAACGTTCTGGATAAAGGTAGAATCCTTAAATAGGAAACTGGCTCTAAGATGTCAAACTATTCCTGGGCCACAGGCAGGAAAATGGGGAAACACTGAGGTATTTAAATGTCCAGGAATATGTTCCTTTGTCCTAGGAAACTAGGCTCTGCCATGCAGAAGATGACCAGAACCTAAGAAATAGGGCTAGATCAGACAGAAGATGACATGCCAGACTAAATAAAGCTACTTATGCTCATAAGACTCTTTGGCTTGCTTTTTCTATAGTTATCATCTCTTTTGGTGCTGTCCTAAGAAAAATACAGTTTGGTTACAATAATTGGTCCACAAGAACAGAAGACAAGCTGAAGTAAGACAGACAAATTATAGAGATACACACATCTTCCTTGCTTCTATTACATACAAGCTTATCTCTTAAAGCAGGGGTAAAGTTTATCCTGCTAAGGGGTAAGCCCTCAATGTACTATCTGGAAGACAGAATCAGGAGCCCACTGAAAGCTCTTTCCCTTCCCTTCTGAATCAAAAGACAACCCTCATAGCATTAACCTTAGCCTTTTGCAAGAATTTTATCTCATAAAGGCAGTAAAGAAGTTTGTTTTGGGCCCTCGCCATAGACTAAAACATAATTACCTCACCGGATAAACCATTGTATACTTGCCAGAAAGTCATAAAAAGGATAGCAGTCAAAGGGCAATGAAAGATGTGTCATATTTTTTTCCTCTACATACAGCAGAGCTGGAAAGATATCTGTGGATGGGGGCCCAAAAGTGGTGAAGTTCTGGTCAGGGCAGTTTGATGACAAACTGTGAAATCATGATTCCACTTCACATTTTTAAAACCCACAGAACACTTGTGTAATCTCACCCAGAGCCCACCATAGCATGCCATGATTCCCATTTTTCAGAGCAGTGAACCAAAGCAAAGGATGACTTATGAAAGTCATATAATTTGACTTGTGAAAGTAATATATCTATCTCTTACAGTAATATATCTATCTCTTACAGTAATAAATCTATCTCTTACAGTTAGGGCCAGAACAAGATACCACACCTTCTGATTCCAGGGCATATATGACTTTCATATTTGTAACAACTATTTCTACAGTAGTGACTGGATGGATAATGAGAGATAAGACCAAAATCTGAATAGCCACTGAATATAAACCTTTCCCTAATGTTCCCTTTGAGATTAACAAAAGATACATGCTCCAAGCAATCTTTCTCCACAGAATAAAAACTGTGACACATCTGAAAGAAAATAGAACACAAAAGACCTATAACAGAAATCCCACACTGACACTGAATCCAGAACCCCTTTTGCCCAGAAACCCTTGCCTAGAATAAATTAGAGATACCATGTCATCACACTCCCCCTCTTTCTAGATCCCCATATACAAAGCTGAGAGTGAGAAAATCAGGGGGAAATGTGCTGCTTTCAGATTCCCTTTTCCATTTGAAATGAATGCACAAGTCTGTACTAGATGAGCTGTGAGAGATCAAGGTGAGGAACTGCGAAAGGGAATGTGTTATTTTTCAGCCACAGCAAGTTCAGCTGTTGGCTGCCGTCTGCTGGGGCCCTGCTATAATTTGAACTGTGCTGATGTGTTGACATACTGCATGCCCATGAAGCTTTTCCTGACACCTGGTAAGGATATGGGAAGCACAGCAGAGGAACAGGAATCTGTCCATGAATTAGATCTGAGCCAGTGCTTGACGGTGCAGTATTTTGCAGAAAAGTCCTAGATGCCACACAAAGACTCTTTAAGGGCCCTTGGCTCTGGTTCAAAACCAAGCAGTAAAGGGTGCAAAAGTTTTATGAATAGTCGGAGAAGAAAGACAAAACAAAACAAAACAAAACAAAACAAAAAAACAATACAAAAAACATTTGGCAGATTCAGCACCCAAACAATCTCAGAACATTACCCTGTTAACCAGATAATTTCAAAAGAGATGCTGGCTCTGGCAGGGACTAAAGCCAATGGCATCTAGTTTCCCTCTTTCAAGTTCTTCACTTGTCTCTGAAAAGGGAGTTCACTGAGTTTATCAATCTTGTTGAGCTGGGATGAACAAATTCATGTTTTTATTTTAAATTTATTTTAAAGAAAATCATACTTGGAATTTAGCATCAACAGTATAGAAGGTAATAAGTCAACGAAAACCTCATTTCAGATGAGGAATTAGAGTCTTATAGGTGTGAGACTATTTGCAAAGGGTCTAGACCAGTGATGTTCAATCTTTTTCATATCATAAACTAATTACTAAAATTCTGCAGCATACTAAAACATTTTTTTTTGCTGATCTGAAGGTATAATTTGATTAATTCACAATGGGTGGCTATTGTTGTGTTGGCTCTTGTCATTTTTTTTTATTTGACAAGGGAAAAGAGGTCAGTGTCCCTGATCAATAGTCAGTTATTATATGTTTTAAAAATTCTTGTGGCACACAGGTTGAAAATTGCTGGTCCAGAGCATTAGTGGTAGAGCTAATATCCAGAGTTTCTTATGTACCAGGCATTGCAAAGCACTTCACAGATGTTCTCTTTCAATCCCAAGACATGATATGAGCCTTGACACAGTTAATGTTGTAAGTTAGAATTTCAGAGCATTCAATTTGCTGACTACTCTTCAAGGCAACAGAACTGGAGAGCTGTGATCCCTTAAGTGACTAGTCATAAAGTAAAATAAATAGTTAAAAGGGAAAGAGAAGCAGAGAAATCTCTCTTTCTTGTCTCTCTCTCTCTTCCATTTCCTCTCTTCTCCATCTCACCCCTCTCCTTTTCTAGGCATCCTCAAGCTAGCTGGCCTAAATATTCATTAAGTCAAAAACAAACAAACAAACAAACAAAACATATTCCAGATATTAAAATTAATTTTTCAACCTGCTTTAATATTTTTCCTAGCTTCATTTCATTGAAAGCCTTCTAATTTTTATGTGATAGAAGATGACAATATCGTCCATTTTACAGCCCTTCCTTACTTTAGTTCCTGGGCATTCTTTGAAAGCATAGCCCATGTTGTATAACTCTTCATTAAATAACCCTCCTAGGCTTGCCATTCCCTCTCTGATCCAGTGCATATTCTAAGCCTGGGTTAGGATCCTCCATATGAACTCTCATCCTTCTTCTCCTAGAGATCTTGTACTGCCTGTGAATGGGAGAAGACAGTCAGCCTCTATGAACTTTAATTTTTGGATTCACGTATCTCACTTTTTTTTTAATCTCTGAGTCTTTGCTTATCCTATTCTCTGTCAATACAGTAATGTCTAGTTTTCTCCCTAATTCCTCTTCTACCACCTCTTCCAGTGAAACACACACACACACACATCAATCAAACTGCAGCACAAATAACATCTCCCACAGGCGATGTTTCCTGTCTCATGTTACCAAGACAGTATTTGCTTTCTTCCCTCTGTGAATCCCCATAACAATCCCCCCCCCCCCCGATTAATTACAACTCAAGTTCACCAAGAAGACGACTCTGGATATTAGTATAAAGGTGTTGTTGTTTTTAATTTTAGATTTAATTGGTTAGAAAATATGGAACACTTCATGAATTTGCATGTCACCCATGTGCAGAGACCATGCTAATCTCCCTTGTATTGTTCCAATTTTAGTATACTACTATGTGCTGCCGAAGCAAGCGCTGCCAAGGAATTATATTGGAGACTTCTCTAGGGATCCACAAATCTGGGAAAGTAAAGAGAGTGGGGTTGTGCAAAGGAAATGTTGGGTAGCCATGTTGTCTCTACAAGGGCCATAGCCAATGGCATGAGGAGCTCCAGAGCTGTGATGGTTCTTCAGAATGGTTCTGAATTATTCTATCAAGGCCAAGGGCTTTACTTCTCTCCTAACAGTCACTGAAGGTGAGGACCTATGGCAAAGACCAAGGGAAGTAGCACATAAAGAGGATTATCTGTGAACTGTCAGCTGTCCACACTGCTGGGGGAATGAGCATTTCTACCTGAAAAGGATGGAGGGCAGGGTAGAAACATGAACTGCACAGCACAGTCTCCTCTACGTCAGCTTCTAAGGAATTCGACATCCTCTGCTTTGTAGGTTATGTCTTTACCCCCTGGAAACTAGAAAGTGTGCCCTAAATATTTCTTGAACACCTTAAAGCTGTGACTACAGTCAATAAGCTGCATAAATAATTTGCTGAGATGAATTTATGTTGTGCCCTTTCACAGAGCTTCTACCTTAAAGACATTAATGAGGAACATCAGACCCATGCAATCTCTATTTTACAGAGAAGAGACTGAGGCAGAGAGTGATGATTGGAGTTGCTCAAGGAAACAATTAACTTAAAAAAAGTTTCAACAAACCAACCAACCTATGTCTCAGGATTCTCAAGCCAGCTGTCTTAAAAAAAAAAAAAAAATTACTCAAAGCCCAGCTGATGTGGCTCAGTAGTTGAGTGTTGATCCATAAACCAGGAGGTCACAGTTCGATTCCCAGTCAGGGCCCATGCCAGGTTGGATTGGCAGGAGGCAGCCAATGGATGATTCTCTGTCATCATTGATGTTTCTATTTCTCTTCCTTTCCCTTTCACTTTCTGAAGTCAATCCAAAGAAGAAAGGAAGGAAGGAAGGAAGGAAGGAAGGAAGGAAGGAAGGAAGGAAGGAAGGAAGGAAGGAAGGAAGGAAGGAAAGGAAGGAGGGAGGGAGAGAGGGAGGGAAGGAGGGAGGGAGGGAGGGAAGGAAGGAAGGAAGGAAGGAAGGAAGGAAGGAAGGAAGGAAGGAAGGAAGGAAGGAAGGAAGGGAGGGAGGAAGAAAAGTTACTCAATTAAACAAATACAAATAGTAGCTCAAAAAGGGCTTCAGTCAGGTCAAGAGTTAATAACCTCACTCGCTAAATTGCTTCTCAAAAATTCCTGCTTCTGGACCTCCCTGAGGTGCTTCAACTTGATAAGTTATTAGACTTCCTTTTGGCCCATATTCACATGAAAAGAGCCAGAATTGCAACTGCGATTTAAAACAACTTTGGCCCATTGCCCAGGGCTCATTCTGTGAAGAGAGCAGAAACTATCCTCCAAGAATCTTAAAACAAAACAAAACAAACAAACAAAAAAACACTACGAGGGAGATGACATGAAGTACCATTCCTGAAGTCATTTTCAGAAGACAAAGTCATAAAAGCAGGTAAAGTCATAAAGAAACCTTTTTTAAGACAACAACGTCTCTTTCCCTCTTCCATATTTGCACACTGCTACACACATCCCATAAGTACACTTTACTCTTCCCCACCCTAAATCATGGAGCTGGTAGAGACAGTCACCTGTGATGGAACCTATTTCTAGGAAAACACTGGCAAGCACCCTGCTGCTTGACTCCAGCCATGTGCATGAATCTGTTTGTGTTGAACAGATGTGGCCTGTTAACAAGGTTTCTTGTTCACTGCCACATCTGAGAATCCTGGAAATTTGGGACAGAGAGAAGGTCTGTTTCTACTACCTGCAAAATCCACTTCTAGTCACCTTGGCTAGTTACTTCCCTTTCTCCAGGTTTATTGATAATGGGAGAGAAATATGCACCTAGAAATCATATATAAGCACTTGGACCCTGGCCTTCAATGGGGCTGGTAGAGCAGTTCTATTCTTCTGTTTAATGTCAGGTAAGTGGTCCTTCAATGTGGCTTTTTTTAAATGTCATACATCTAATCAAAAGACCTCAAACTCCTGATCGTTAAGTATAATACCAAATCCTTAGTCTAGAACTCATGACCCTCAACAGACTAATTTCAAACTGCTTTTTAAATTCTCTTTCCAACTCTTCCTTTGCGCAGTACTGCATTCCAGCAAAATCATCCTCTTGGTTCTTACACTAAAAGCATTTCCCAAGATTGCCAGTTCAGGTCCCCTCAAAACACAAAGGTCCTGATTCTCTAAACCCTAGAAGAGCAATTGCAGAAACCCAAGTCTGTATTCAATATTTTCCAACTCTACTCAACTTATCAATACATTTCCATATCAATTAATTCATATGCTGGACTGGAGATGCTTACCATAATTTACATAGACCAGTGGTTGGCCTCTTGAGTGTGGCTCTACCACAAAATACCACATGCGGGTGTGCACATACAGTGAAATTAAAATTTCATGGCCCATGCGCAGAAGCCGGTTTTCGGCCTGGGCAAGTCTATTTTAAAGTGGCATTAGAACACTCAAGAGGCCAAAGAGCCACGGTTTGCCAACCACTGACATAGACCATATTCATACTTTGTTTTCACATAGATTACACACATAGCACATATATGCACACCTTTCACATTTGCGTAGATGCACAATTTTTAAATTTTATTTTTACTTCAGTTTACATTCAATGCTTTCTTTGGTATTAGTTTCAGGTATACATCCCATTAAATAAATATTCATATAAGTTACAAGGTATTCCCTATAATAATTTAAGTACCCACCAGGCACCATGGAGAGTTATTACAGAATTGCTGACTGTATTTCCTATGTTTTGTAACTACCATTTTGAAGGTTTTTAATGTTCTTTCATTCTTTTCCCTGCAGAGAAATCTATTTTTATCTACACTATTTGAAATCTAACTAGTTGAAATCTTTTAAAGTTCCACTCAAATGCCCTCTTTCCTTCAAGACTTCCTTTGTAATCCATATGTGGCTCACATCGCTTTCTGCCTTGTACTATTATTTGTACTCGTATCTCATCCTGTCTCTATTGCATAGCAAGCTGGACTAGGGCAGGAGCCAGATGTCAACTTTTCTTCTGTTCCAACTATATCTGGCACAATGCCCTGGAGAAAGTCAATATTCAGTGAAGAACTGAAAAAGCATTCGGCCTATCCTCTAATAGTCACTGAAGTTGATGACAAAACAAATCTGAGGTATACTTCAAAATATTTTTGTTACCTTTTTTGTTGAAGTTTACCATAGGCAAAATGTTCAACCATTAGGTACTGAATATAGGTTGAAAATCTGTAAAAAGTAATTAAAGGCATATAACCATCTTCAAGATAAATATATAGAACATGATTTATACTGCAGAAATAACTACCTCCCCCTGACGCACAGTCAACTCCCAAAAGTAATCACTATTCTGATTTCGATCACCTTAAATTTGTTTTTCTCTTGCTCTAGCTGGTTTGGCTCAGTGGATAGAGAGCATCAGCCTGGGGACTGAAGTATCCTGGGTTCAATTCTGATTGAGAGAGCACATGCCGGGGTTGCGAGCTTGGTTCCCAGTAGGGGTGTGCAGGAGGCAGCCAATCAATGATGCTCTCGCATCATTGATGTTTCTAGCTCTCCCTCTCCCTTCCTCACTGAAATCAATAAAATATTCAGTATATTTTTAATAAATTTGTTTTCATCAGTTTATATAAATAGAATCATATGGTATGAACTCTTATGTGTCTATTTTCAGTTTGATTTTTTTCCCCTCACTATTATCATTTTGGATTTATTCTTTTGGTTACTTTGTAGTCTAGTTCAATTTTTATTGCTAAATATTCTAATGTATGAATATGTAATGATTTATTAATGCTACTTACAATTATGAGTGAAGCTGTTATGAACAAGTATACGTGTCCTTTGGGGTAATGTGTATACATTCTGTTACATATTTAGCAATACCGAAATTGCCATGCCATTGTGTATGCACAGATTCAGCTTTAGTTGATACTATCATACAGCTGCTGAAAGTGGTTTGATTAGTTTGAAATACCATCAACATTGTAGTTGTAGTCAGTGATTCTGTTGCTTTTTTTATTTTTATTTTCACCAACATTTGATATGGTCAGATTTTAAAAATTTAGTCATTCAGCTAAGTGTGTAGGGGTAGGTTTGTATGGTTTTAATTTGCATTTCCATGATGATGATGAATAATGATAAAGAAAACACATTTTTTTACGCTTTTTGGCCATTTGGATAACCTTATTGGTGACACTCTTATTTGCATCCTTTGACATTTGCTTACGTTGTATTTTTGTATTTGTCTTACTAGTTTGGAGCATTTATTTATAAATTCTGGATAAAATTTCTTTGTAAAATTTATACTAATATCTTTATGGTTTGCATTATGTTTTCCTTAATGGTGTTTTTGATGACTTAAATGATCTATTTTAATTAAATCTAAATAATTTTTTACTTTATGTTAGTGATTGTACATGTGTGTATGTATATGTGTTCTTGTTTAAGAAATCTTTGCTGAATTCAGGACTGAGAAGGTATATATATATATATATATATATATATATATTTTTTTTTTTTTTTTTTTTAAATATGTTTTATCGATTTTTTTACAGAGAGGAAGGGAGAGGGATAGAGATGTAGAAAGAACATTGATCAGCTGCCTCCTGCACACCCCCATTAGGGATGTTCCTGCAACTAAGGTACATGCCCTTGACCAGGATCAAACCTGGGACCTTTGGGTCTGCAGTCCAACGTTCTATCCACTGAGCAAAACTAGTTAGGGCTCTATATATATTTTCTTTTAGAAGCTTTTAACTACCTTTCAACTTTAGGGCCAAACTAATCTGAATAAATTTTGTTGTATGGTATGAGAAAAGTGTCAAATTAATAGTTTCATAGGCTATAAAATTAATCTTGAGGCATTTATCTACAAGACAAGACTCCCCCCTTACCCCTACACATGGACAACCTTCTCCACTAACAACATCTGGTGTCAGGACAGTCCATTTGTTACAGTTCATGAACCTACATTGACACATCATTATCACCCAAAATACATGGATTACATTAGGGTTCATACTAGTGATGGTATGTTCCAGAAATTATGACAAATATATAATGATATGTACCTACCATTGTAGTATCATGTAATGAAACATTGTTTCACTGTCCCCTAAAAACCCTCTGTGCTCTATTCATCCTCAAGAACCCTTGACAATCACTAATCCCAAAATTTTGTCTTCTCCAGAATGTCATATAGTTGGAATTATACAGGCTGTAGCATTTTCAAATTACTTATTTAACAGCCTCCACAGAGGGAATGGTGGTAATGTCTCATTTTTAAAGAGATTGTTCTATGGCTGTTGTGATAATAGTATTAGAATAAATGATAATACTATCTATATAGGAGACTCTAAATTAGTGCTTCCTAAGCTATCTATGATGAAATATTTTTTATAAAGTAAAATAAAAAGACACAAAATGCATTTTTAATTATTAGATTTAACTACATAAAAGTACTGTGAAACTCATGAAAATTTATTTAAATTTCTGTATTTATCATGGAACAAGAGCAGTTCCTGAATCAGCACTATCTGGGAACTGTGTTTGGGTAGAGCTGCTTTAAACAGAGTATCATATTCTTGTGCATACTCCTCAACTACCTTATCAGGTAAGTTCTTCTATTTTCTCAATTTTTACAAACAAGAAAAGTGAGGCACAAGGCTTTATGTGACTGTTTCAAGGTCATGCATCTTATAAATGTTGGGGACAATATGACACAAGTTCCAGAATTTACATTATTAACCACTCCACTTGTACCGAATGAAATAAGCTTTTCTAATATGTTTCTAATACCGAATAATCAATGACAGAGTTATAGCAGTTCTTTATGTTTGTGTCACAACTTGTGCTGTCCAAAGTACTTTTACATGCGTTTTATCATTTGTTACTCACAGAAACCTTGTAAGAAAATAGTACAGGAAGTATTCCCCCCATTTTCATATGGAAACATTTGAGCGTTTAGGATATTAAATGACCCATCTATGGTAAAAAATAAATATATGACTTGAGCTGAATGTCTGCACTCTTATCTTTTTGTATAAGAATTAAAGGTAGAAAACATGTGATTCAGACAGGATAGACTAAGAAGCTCTCTTACTAAAAATATTATATATATATATATATATATATATATATATATATATATATATATTTTACAGAGAGGAAGGGAGAGGGATATAGAGTTAGAAACACTGATCAGCTGTCTCCTGCACACTCCCTACTGGGTATGTGCTTGCAACCAAGGTATATGCCCTTGACCAAAATTGAACCTGGGACCCTTGAGTCTGCAGGCCGACACTCTATCTACTGAGCCAAACCAGTTAGGGCCTGAAAACCTTCTTTTTCTCTATCAGCTTCTGCCTTAAGGATGTTTCCAAATATTTTGCCAAAAAGTAAGGGGAGGTTTCTGTCTGTGCTGCTGAAGTTTTGGGCAGGGTCACCAAAGAGTGACTACATAGGGTAGGAACACATGAAAACATTTCTGAGAAAACCACGTTTCTCCCTTTGCAATTGAGACAATGTTTTGTTTTTTTTTTGTTTAGGGATCATAGAAACTGTGAATGAGCAAGCTGTATTGGATCATCTGGTCTTCCCTCCAGGGAGCAGAGGAGTTGCTGCAGCACATTCATTCAATTCTTGCCCAGTTTCCTGTGGAGACTCCACTGGGGTTTTTCCCCCCACTCTCTGGACAATGGCTCTGTCCTCCAAGTGAGCACTGAATGGGTGTGAGTGTGACATCGGAAGCAAAGGAAAATAGGACCTCCAAATCACATATTTCAAAGGGGACGATTTAAAATGTTAATTATGCATAATTATGTAAAATTGAGTAATTATAGGGAATTTCTATTTCTCTAAACTGAAACAAGTAGTGTTTCATCATTGTGAATAATCTAAAATAAAAGGTAATTATGCTTCCATTTCCTAATTGCAAGTGCACTATTTTGTGGTGCCAAAGACAAATATTCTTGGATTCTCTAAGTTTCTTGATATTTGAAAAATTTTGTTTTGTAAAACACATTACTCATCTAAATGATTTAAGCTCACAAGAAATCATGTGTATGTTCTAAAAGAGCATATATATCTATATTCTGGGTTTTGTTGAACACTTACTACATAGCAAATCACTATGTTAAATATTTTACATGAATTTTCTCTATTATCCCTCATAAAACAATGTGATGTATTTTATCCCCCTTTCCAGATAAATAATCAAAACCTGAGATTTACAAAGTGTTAAATTTCATAACTGCATGCAGTCAAATAGAGAGGTGAGGTCAGATGTGTGATTCCAAAGCTCTAAGCCATTTATCTTTTAATTTGCATCCCCATTATACTTAGCAATATGTTCAGCAATGATCAGGTATTTAAAAAATGCTTTTCAATGGACTATCCTTTTTCATAGAGAAGTCAGTAGTTTACTGTTGGATTTTACGTACTTGCTTTGTCCAGATATTTATGAGGAGTGTATGTTACAGTTTCCAGAACATGACCAACTTGTTATGCTTACCTACTCTTTTTACCTTAAGCATTCTACCTAACACTTTTGTGTCTGCCTCAGTTTCCCCATCTCTAAAAATGGAAATTTGGCATGTCCTTCATAAAGTTGTGTTTAATGAGTGGATGTATGAAAGGCAGCTAGAAAACTGTCTGAAATCTAGCATAAATAAAATATTAATTATAATTTATTACATTTAAGAGTGTATATCTTTACCAATGTATTCATTGACCAGTATATTTATTACCTGTATTATACTAAATGTATGTGTTTTAATTTATTAATATAAATTATTACTAATATCATACTAATATCTTTACTAATGTATTCATTGATCAGTATATTTATTACTTGTATTATGCTAAATGTATGTGTTTTAATTTATTAATATAAATTATTACTATCATTAGATATCCCATCACTGGTCATTTGTTCTGAAATCTTTTCATTATATACTTATTTCTTTTAAAAAAATATATATTTTATTGTTATTTTACAAAGAGGAAGAGAAAGGGATAGAGAGTTAGAAATATCAATCAGCTGCCTCCTTCACACCCCCCACCGGGGATGTGCCCGCAACCAAGGTACATGCCCTTGACCGGAATCAAACCTGGGACCCTTCAGTCTGCAGACAATGCTCTATCAACTGAGCCAAACTGGTTTCGGCTATACTTATTTCTTTAGATCCTTCCTAAACCTCTTATGTTAAAACCAGTCTTCTTCACAGTTCAGTTTGTCCAATCCTGGGATTGGCTGATATTTAATATGTGGAATAGCTGTCCTTTCACAAATAAAATCATGACTTTTATTCATTTTCTCTGAGTATAAGATTTTTTATTTTTTATTTTTATCTACTTCCACAGTCAGGCAGTTATGTAAGTTATTCAGCTGAAACAAATAAAAATATATTTTTAAAAAAAGAAAGAAATATCCTTTGCCTGGCCTGTGTGGTGGTTGCCTCATGAATAATTCAATTGAGAGACAGGGAACATACCTAAATTGTGGGCTTAACCCCCAGTAGGGGTGTGTAGAAGGCAGCAAATCAATGTTTCTCTCCCTTTTATTTTCTATCTTTCTAATAACCAATAAAATCACATTAAAAAAAAGAAAAGAAATATCCTTTACATCAAGCATGTCAAACTCAAAAGCTAATATAGGCCAAATAAATGAGACATGCAGCCCATGGGCCATGAGTTTGACATGTTTGCTTTATATCATTGTGGATGCTTCTTCTGTACTAGGTTACCATGTTCAGTATTTACATTTGCCTCTCCAAACCCATCTGTCTGGCTTTCCTCAGAGGCCCCAACGCCATAGTGCTTAATAAGAACCTCATAACTTCCAGTCTGAAGGGGAGATTTGGAAACACTTCTTGCTTGTTAGTATAAAGCATGCCATCCTGGGCCTCAGCAGTATCATTTGTTTTTCTTACTGCTGAATCTGGCTCATAGATGGTTTTGATTCATTCAGAAGATTTCATATTTTAGTATCATATTGACTCTTGGTACTCTAGCCTCAGCATCCAATGAAAGATATTTGATTTACTAAGAAACTAAGTCTCTTCTCATATTCTGATGAGATCTACAAGAGATGAATGTAAGATTTAAGGAGCGGGGAGGGGGAGGAATACCTTTGGAAACGCTTAGCTTTTCCTTGGTCTTATAAATGATTCTGTTCAGTAAGTAATTAAAGCTGGTCTGGACAGCCAGCAAACATGGGCGTAGATTTACAGCCACTAAAACAATACCTTCAAAGATCGCTCCCCCCCCCCCCCCCCCCGGCCTCGGAAAGCATGGCCCAGACACATATATTTTTAAAAAAAAGAAAGAAATATCCTTTGCCTGGCCTGTGTGGTGGTTGCCTCATGAATAATTCAATTGAGAGACAGGGAACATACCTAAATTGTGGGCTTAACCCCCAGTAGGGGTGTGTAGAAGGCAGCAAATCAATGTTTCTCTCCCTTTTATTTTCTATCTTTCTAATAACCAATAAAATCACATTAAAAAAAAGTGATTGATCTGAGTCTCTAAGAAGTTGCTCCAGAAGCAAACAAAGACTTATTATGTTTCTTTCCTAAGAGATGTTGATATTTTATGGTTTTCTAGAAAACTTTGAGCAGGAAAAGGTAGGAATCTTGTAGCCTTTCCTTGTCTGAAGAGTAGGCATGCCTCATCCCACAGCTAAATCAGCAACTTTACCCTTGTGACCTTACACAATGCATTATCTATACCTAGTTGATAAGCTAAATAGCCATTACTCATAAATACTCCTGTTCTGGGGAGAAAAATGAGGGAAATTATATGTACCCACAATTTGGGAGGTGATTACTAGCAACAGGGATAAATAAAAACAATATTCTGTTCTTCACCAGGTATCAAGTAAGATAGATAGAGAAAGAAAGAAAGAAAGAAAGAAAGAAAAAAAGAAAGAAAGAAAGAAAGAAAGAAAGAAAGAAAGAAAGAAAGAGAGAAAGAAAGAAAGAACAAAAAAATTAGGGAACATGTAAGTCTTTAGTATTTTAGAACTTTACATATACTATATATAAATTCCATATAAAATTTTGAACTTTGTTCCAGAAAGAGGTACAATTATTGAAAGTGATCTGAGTTTTTCAGAAAAGAAATAAAATGATGAAATACAACATAACCAAAGTTCTTCCACAGGAATTAAAATTCTGACTGATTTGTTAGCACAAAACTCTAAAAAAGAGGCAGGCACAGTAATGTAAGTGACTTACGGTCCATTAATTGGTATCTCATAGAAAGCGGAGGTCCATTTTACAGTTGATTGTCTCTCATCTATACTCATCTTTGAAGTGTTTTGGATCTAAAATACACTTTATAAGTGTCAACCAGTCTCAGCAGCCTGAGAAACACAGAACAAAATTGCCAATAACTGTGTTGTTGTTTTTTCTTCTACTTTTGTACTATTTGCCTCAACTGTCCTCCTATAAGAAAGATCCTTCATTTCATAGTGATAATAGCTATTATACATTGAGTAATTACACTATGCTTTTTGATAGTCTGAGAACTTTACACAAATCCTCATATAATTCTCATTTCAAATTTATAAGTTCTATTATATAACCCTTATTTTCAAGAGGAACAAAGCAGAAGCTTTGAGCATTTAAGTATGTTGTGCCATTACATAGCAAAAAGCAGGGTTACAATTGGAACACATTCAATTGTCTGATGCTGTAGTAATAGCTCCTGCAGCATATGCCTACTGCCACATTTTATTGCTGGAGAGCTAAAGCTTGTGTTGTGTGATCATAACAAGTACAACCAAAATCAGGCATGAAAGCTATAGAAGGAAGAGTTCCACTAAAGAAATAAAAAAATATTTTCAAAGACTAGAGTACTCCAGACTGCTCTCTTTCTAGCATAATGCCTGATTTATTGTAAGTGTTCAAAAAAAGATGGACTACATGGCTTCCTCCAGATACAATGAGATGAGTGCCTGTAACTCATTTAAAATGAAGTTGAACAACTCATTTGAAAGATATTGGAGAGGGGTCCTTGCATCCTAAGGTTAAATTGAATGATCTCTAAGTGCTTTCTAAATATGTATTCTAATTGTTTTTAAAAAGTAGATATTTTTATTTTTTAAAATATATTTTTAATGATTTCAGAGGGAGGGAGAGAGAGAGAGAGAGAGAGAGAGAGAGAGAGAGAGAGAGAGAGAGAGAGAGAGAGAGAGAGAAAGAGAAATCCATGATGAGAGATAATCATGGATTGGCTGCCTCCTGCAAGTCCCCCATTGGGGATCGAGCCCAGAACCCAGGCATGAACCCTTCACTGGAATCGAACCTGGAGCCTTTCAGTTCATAGGCCAATGCTCTATACCCTGAGCTGAACCAGCTAGGAGAAAGATAGATATTTTTAGAAAAATAAAAATAAAAAAAAGGACTGAAGAAGAGTGAGGGCAAAGGAAGAAAGGAAAGGAGAGCGAGAGCGAGAGCGAGAGCGAGAGCGAGAGAAGAGTGTCAGTGTCAGGACCTAATTTCAATTATTTTTAGGAATTTGAAGTAAATAGCCTAACTTCTTATAGTTTGGTCAATTCTGTTTTTTGGGGTCATCCTACCTTAAAGGAAGGTAGCAGGGGATATATTCCCAATTCATAGAAGGAGAAATTGAGGTAAGGATAGAAATGACCATGTCTCCCATGATGCCTTCAAATGGATCATGAATAGCTTTTCCTCAAAACCCCTCTCTGCATCGCCACATGTAATACAGTGAAAACCAGCTCATAGCCTTCTAGTGCCCCTGGGTCAGATTGCCCAATCCTCATATGAAAGAGTGTTCTCCTGGTGCTGGTCTCTGGGAGTTTCAGAGTTTAGAAACCAAGTCAACTGAGAGCAAACTTTCTCAAATAGGGTTGAAGGTGTATTCAGTAAGCCAACCACTTGGACAACCGCGAATCAGTGCTCACTTTGCTACTCCTTTGCCAAAATGTGAAACAGATACCTGCTTATGTACTGATTAAGGTGGACGTTTATTTAGAGCTTTTGGATTCTCTTCCAACAGAGGAGGGTCTAGACTTTTCCAATAAAGTGAATTAAGATGGCTAGCTTGGCACAGATTATATATTTTTTTCTTACTCAACAAATTTATTGGCTGCTTTTTGGGTTTTGTTTTGATTAAACTGTCTTTACCAGAGAAAACTCTCTTTGATTTAGATTTTTGGGAAGAGTTACCATCCCTTCTAACTTGGTCATAATCCAAGGAACTCCCAACTCATTTAATGCCACTTCCTTTTAACTGTTGTTACCTTTGTTGTCAGCCAACTGCAAATGTCTTGATCATGACTGATTTATTTGGGATCATGATTTAATTAAAATTCCAATTGCTGAGTGATACAGGCAGGGAGGCCTTGTCCATCGACTAACAAGATGCATAATGTAAATATGAATCTTTTCCTCTTAGCTCCCTACAAGACAACCATAAATGTCAAATGAGCTCAGAGCTACAGTTCAGAAAACAGCACAAAGAATCCCATGCTCAGATAAGACTATGCTAACTGGTATTGCAAAAATAAAATTTTAGAATAGTGCATGCTAACACTTTTACCAGTAGCTACTGAGCAGCTATCATTTTCAGGGTGCTGCAGTAGCTCCTAAGATGTGACACCCCGATTCCTCAGTTAGCATGCAGCACTCATTGCCAAGCTGCTGTGAGTAGAGGTTGCTGATAACTCTCAGTTGACTACTATTCTGGGAATTTCCTCAGTTAAAGGCCCAAGTCTCTAGGCCTTCAAAAAGGCCATCCATGCCCAATAATGGTCCATGCAAGGGTACAAAATGACCTGTTCTCTTTGCCTCAAAGTGAGACATCTCTGAAGAACCAGATCAACTGGACCTCCCTGCAAGACGAGTGAGGTCACCATTACAATCATATCAAAGCTCAGTTTTACCCTCTGTCTAATCCTGCTCTCCTACTCCTTTAGAGATCAGTTGCCAAGAACACTTCCCAATAGTTTCTGCTTATAAATCCCCATCACTGAGTTGTTTCCTAAGGAACTTGACCCAAGAAAAATACTCTTCTTTGTACTGGATGGAAATGGTTGGTTTTGGTCACAGAGATGGATACTAACTGTGACTCTGCTTAATTACAATGTAGTAACTGAGCCAGAATGACAGGCAACTAATTATGCTATAAAAAAGAAGACCATTCCTCCCCCCTGCAAATCAGAATTCTGCTATTTTCTTTGTTTCCATGGTGCTCCATGCAAACTTCTACTTTGATTGTGTCATACTACATTATATCATCTTGTTGTAAATCTCTTGCAGAAGGTTAGAGGCATTTTGGAGACACAGGTATAGTCTTGTTTACAGTTATGTCTCTGGCATGCTGCTTGCTATATGGCAGATGTTAAGCAATTTCTGTTGAATTATGTAATGAATTAATGAACAAAAACAAGTAATGCAATTTAGAAGTTTAATGCCTATAGAGTCATAAAAATTCAAAGACAAAAAGGGAATTTGGGTTTGGCCTTAAAGAAACTTAGTACATTTGAGGTAGGGTATTTTGACTGAGAAAGCAACATTGGCTGTTACATTGAAGTACTGATTAAGCCATATATTTGTAGTAATAATTATGAGAACCTATTCAAGATAATTTAAGAAACAAGTGGTATTTACTAAAATATAACAGCATATTTCTTGGGACTATAAGCCAGTATCTCAATTGTACCATTTGTTTGTTTTTTGATGATTTTTAAAAAGAAGGCACTGATAATATGTCTTGTGTGTGTAATTCACCCTAAACACAATTCTTATTTGAAGGCAACAGGTCTGGGTGTGAGTTGTGGCACCATTATGAAGAACATGGAATCTGGAGCCACAGATCCTGGGTTTGAACTCCAAGGCTCACTTCTTTTTAATTTTATTGTGACCTGGGCATATACCTTCTCTGTGCCTCAGCGTCTTATTTATAAAATAGGAAGAAGAAAAGTATCTCCCTTATAAGGTTGTTGGAAAGATAAAATGAGTTAATTTATGTAATTTTAATATAAGATGATTTTTCAACATCACTTGCAGTAGTTACAGTTCTTTTTTTCTTCCTGCAGTTTCTTTCTCTTTTTTACACATGCCGTCTCTTGGGAAGAAATTAATGCTTTAGGTCAAACATTTGGAAATGCTAATTATAAACACTCACTTTGGACCTCCTCAAGTATGGTCTTACACTCCTATTTAGACATTACCTATATGTATGTCTTGTCTTTCCAAAGAATGCCAAATTCTTCATGGATAAAAACTCCCCCCTACTTCTCCATATGCTACAAAATCTTGCATATCATTGGCCTAAAGTAGGTGTTCAGCACTATATCCTGAATAGCAGTTGTAAAGCTTTGGAATAGAGAATCACTAGCTGGCTGATTTATACTGTTTAAAAGACTCAATGTCCAGCATGTCTTTAACCACAAACTTAAACTTCTGATTTTTTTCATACTCTGCACAATTGGAATCTATTGCACTTAACCAGTTTCAATGTAGCAACAACATAACCGCTAATGTTAATTCATTGCTTACTACAATAGATTGTCCTTAAATATTGTTCTAAGAAATTTACCTTAATTATCATATTTAGTATGCACAGCAATCTTGTAAGTGAAGTATTATCATCATTTTGTAGATGAGGAAACTGAGGCACAGAGTTTTGAAGAAACATGCCCAGTTTATTTACCCCATTTAGCAAATGGTAGAGTTAGAATTTGAATTCTCCCAAACCCCAAAGACAATCCAATTTTCCCCACTAAACTACCATCCCAAGGATCCATATGCAAACCAATCTCTTTTAGAAATGAATTGTTATCTTTTTTTCTATCTCTACTGTCACTCTTACCGTTCCCATGACAATAAGGGTCAGGCTATCTCTATGCCTGGCTTTTGATATCCACTACTGAGGTTTCTCCCAATACTCACCCCATACACACTTTTCACATTATCTTGGACCTTTTGAACTACATACTCTTTTATTAAATACTTCTATATATTGCTTATATATAATATGTTCTACTAACAGCTTATTTGATAGGCTCATCTCTCTGGAAATACATTCTTTTTGCTTCTACTCTAGAGCACTGAGCCCAGGGCCAAACCCATATGCAACACTCAATACAGACTTCAGAAACAGTGGATCCCTAGAGTGCAGTTGTAAGCACACTGGGTTGTCAGTGCTCTGGGCCTCAGTGGAGACATAACAAGTGATGGGCATAATTCAGTGTGAGTAAATGCCACCTATAATAGTGTGACACAAATTTCTGCAGGAGTGAAGAAGAGATAAATCAGTGAGTTTTAGAGACACTGTGTCTTTTCCAATATTCATTCTAACATGAAGGATAGACAGGCTGAAGAGGATGGAACAAAGAACAGGAAGACACAGGGAGCAAGGTTCAACACCACCTCTAGACTCTGTTTCCAAAAGTTACTGAGCAGTCTTGTCCAACTGATGACTCTCTCCCTCCCTCTCTCTCTCTCCCTCCCTTTCTCTCTCTCTCTCCCTCCCTCCCTCCCTCCCTCCCTCCCTCCCTCCCTCCCCCCCCTCCCTCCCCCCCTCCTCTCTCTCTCTCTCTCTCTCTCTCTCTCTCTCTCTCTCTCTCTCTCTCTCTCTCTCTCTCTCTCTCTCTTCCAGTGGTAAAGGTCTGAATTTCGTAACTGCAACACCACAGCATCCAGCACTCCTGTCAATTCCCTTTGGTAGCAATTAGCATTTATTTTACAAGCCTTTCTCCTGTTGGGGGAGTTTGGGCTGGAACAAGCCATAGAAGTGAGTGGGGCAAAAATAACTGGATCCAAAGTTGAACAAACAATGAAAATCTACGAAATTGTAAAGCAAACTAATCCATGGTAGAAACATTTCTCCAGAAGCTTCCATCATTCTCTATCTGCTGTTTGTAATCTAAACTCAAAGCCAAGACATAAGAGAATCTGTTTGCTACCCCTATCACTAATTACTCCATGTGAAGTAACAAACACACAAAATAAAAATTCAGGGTCTGCTCTGTAACAAGGTTGACATGTGGTTAATCAAGTTTAATGTGGCTATTAAAAAAAAAAGTATATACAACCTGCTCAAAAATAACAAATGAACAGATGTAAAGAATCAAACAAAAACCAGAGTTGCAGAAAAAAGAAGTGCAGAGATTCTCTCTTAAAGTACATTCATGGTGAGGAGGATTAGGTTAGAAAAAAACCCTCTAGTTTGGTGGGCTTTCAACTGAATTGCAATTTAGCCCAGAGACAAACTCTTGCCTACTATATACTCAGCTGTCAGTGACCTTATGCCACTTAAAGGGAATTAAAGAGCACATGGGGCATCGGTTTATGAAGAGAAGTTAGAGGTTGATCTTGGTGGTTAGAAACCATTAGGGATCAGAACTGGAGTGTCGAGGAGGAAATTTTAAAAATGGCCTGTGGGCCTTGTCACTTTGCATGATTTGGTGATTTGATCTCTTCCAATGGGTTATGGACCCTCAGGTCTCATTACCTCCAAGCATTATTCTGCTCTTTTGTGGTTTTAAACCATCTCTGCTCACATTTTATACAACATAATTGAGAGAAAATAGGAACCAAGTGGGGATGATGTAATTTTTCTTTTAAGTTGCACATGATGAATAAAAAAAAATAGCACTAAGATAAGGATGCAACCCTAAAATTCATTGATTCTGCCATGGTAGATGTGACTTTCTGGGGAAAATATTTTGAATGCTATGAAAGGTGCTGCCAATTCCTTTATACATCAGAAACGGCCCATTCCCCAGGACTATGTCACCTACTCTTTGAGCTAAAAGAGTCATTGGCATTCATGACTGTGTCTTAATTTACAGCACTTAACTCTACCCATCTAGACTACCCTTCCTAACACTATTACATATTCCATGTCTATATAAAAGCTCATATGTTACTGAGGCCTTCCTTCCTCTGGAAAGCAAGGTCCATTTGTTTTATCAGCCTTTCCCACCTTTGAATTTCCAAAGCACAAGATTTCATACAAAAGTTCATCTTTTTGTTCTTGGACACTTCACATTCTGATATAAACTATGGGTAACTCCTAGAAAGAATATAAAATATTGTTGTTTTTAAATTCATAAAGTAACATAGGATCACAATAGAAACTATAGAATAGAAATTATATGAAAATACAGGTATCCAAGTGTTAAATTTGTGATATATGATTCTTTATTAATGCATTAAAAATAAAAATAAGACTTAGTCCTGGACAGTGAGACACAGTTGGTTAGCATGTTGTCTAGTACACAGAAAGGTCATGGGTTCAATTTTCAGTCAGAGAACATGCCCAGGTTGTGGGTTCAATCCCCGGTCAGCATGTGCAGAAGGTAACCAACTGATGTTTCACTCACATATCAATGGTTCTCTCCCTCTCCCTCCCTCTCCCTTCTTTCTTCCTAAAATGAGTAAAAGTTTGCCCTCAGGTGAGGATTAAAATAATAATAAAATAAAAAAACAATACATAGTAGCAGTCTAATTAGTATGATTTCAATGTAGTGGTGACAAATAATATTTTGAAATATTTACAACACTGCAGTGGGTTATAACAAACTAGAAATTTGGTTACAATACAAAAGTATTGCAAAGACAACTGTGTGTGTGTGTGTGTGTGTGTGTGTGTGTGTGTGTGATTCCATGATGTTTTTCTACATTTATAATAAAAGAAAATGCTAATTTTTAATTGGAACTCAATGAATATTCCTGAATTCTACCAGGCTGAAAACCTTAATTTATTAGTTAGCAGAATCCCATATCACCTGACTTATTATTGCAATGAGGCTGATTAAATCAGCGTATGGACAAAAATCTTTTTCTCTCTCAATACCTCCTTCAAAAAATAGACTAGTTCTTAGGCCTTTGTAGTAGCTGGACTATAATAGAAGTTGTTAAGCAAAATGAAATTAAATTAAACAGCAACTTACTCATAGCTATCATGTGCCAAGTCAACCATAAACATTCCCAGAGTTAGTTATATTTTTATTTGGCATAATTTCTATTTTGATTTATAATATACTTTATTATTTGCATTATTGTCTCTTCCAGGAAATTGTGTGTTCCTAAGTGTAGATTCTGCATCCAGTTATCTCTGTGCAGGTAATGAAAGTTTAAATGAAAGTGGCCAAAACAGTACATCTGTGGAACAGGTTAACATAATATAATGAGAAGGAAGAATTGATATATTTCCCTAGAGAGCAAGGAGAGCCAAAGTTTGATGCAATATTTTGGACTAGAGATTCTTGGAAAGTTAATGCAAATAGGAAAGCTAAAGTACAATGAGTGTACTTGGGACTCAACATAATGTTCTTTCATGTCTTTCTATATTGAAATTATAGTGCCTCCCCCCCCCCCTTTAGAATACAATGCAATCTGTAATTGTCAGAAATGTGATAGAATTTGAAATATAATGCATAAGATCAGCCTAGAATATTCTAAAACATTAGTTACACTTTCATAAACTCTGAAGAAATCACATCTTTCCTCCTTCACTCATAGAAAGTAAAAACAAGGCCAACAAGCTGATTTGGTTGTGAGATCTAGATTGATATGTTGTGCTTTCCATTTTTATTTCAGGGAGGTGGCAGGTAGAGGGTTTGGGCAGGATTTTGAAACAGAAGAAAGGGATAGCTTCTTCATAGGTTATATGTAGGATTGTTCATATAGGACAATTAGAATTTTTCAAAATATATGTTTATAGGGAGGTAAATGTATGTGTGTTGAGGCCATATGCAAATCAAAGGAAAATATAAATAAAGGACTGAAATTCCTTGGTCAGGGCCTTAACATTGCTTTGGTTTGCCATACTCTGCTTAGTGACAATTATATTAATTGTAGTCTCCATATTGTAGCCTTAAGAGCATAGACTCTGGAATTAAACAAACTGAATTTAGAGTTCAAACCATTGCTTATTAGATAAAACATATATGTACTATGACACCTGGATCACAAAAGGTATTCAATGGATATAAACATGTTATTATTGAATGGTTGAATAAGGTCATAGATTGTGATAACATTTTAAAAACCTTCCTTTCAGAGAATGGTTGACTTCTATGAGGAAGAATTCAAAAAGTAATAAGTGAATTTGCTAAGAATATTTTGCAAGGAGAAGGTAACAACCCACTGTCTTTGTGGAAGATTCTAAGAATAAGTCAAAGGGAAACCAGAAGAGAAATTGTAGAAGAAGTGATTGAAGAGAAGAAATAAAATCATGATAATGTGTAACACTCAAGTCTTATAGGGACAAAAGTTTCAAGAAAAAATTAAAACTGAGAAATAACATTGAGCTGAATAATTGGAAGATTAATAAATGTGCCAGTTTTCAAGAGTGTGGAAAATGTAGGAATTAGAAGCAATTATAGAAGAAAATCTTTGTTGGTAACTGAAAATAGGTGGTGGGTGTGGCAGGATCATAAAAAACTTTAGATTTGATTTTGATTTTGAGAGAAAAGCCAGACAACCCTTTAGAGTAGGGATGGAGATGAATGAGGATATAAATAAAAGATGAGATCATTGATGAAGCAGTCTCAAAAGGGATGGGAAGAATTAAATTCAGATTCAAATCAAGGAATATATTTTAAAAGGAAGGAGGATACATATTTCTCAGACAAATAAAAAAAAGATTTAAAAATGGGTTCAGTGAGAGAGAATTAAAGGTCACAGATGGGTAGATGAAGAGGACATATTCATTAAAGTGTAAGGTGTTCACTGATATTGCTTTCTTCCTTGGCTCAAAAGCCAATTTGTGAGAGTCAGTCTTAGCACTCTTTTCCATAGAAATCCCTGAGGCCAAAGAAACCAGGTTGACATTCAGCTCTCCTGCTAAGGATAATAGGCATGGACAAAGAATGACTGAAAGTGAAAGGGACCTCGTGTAAGGTAGTACTTTAAATTCAGAAGAACGATAGACATGTACGGCTCAGTTAAATCAGGCTTACCTACTTCACAGTTAAATATATATTCTAAGAGTTCATGGATATACATTATTTTGGGTTTCAAGTTAATTAATTTGGCATTTGACCAAACGGAGGGTAAGTGTCATGGAAAAGAGTTACTTTATTTTTTGTATTTCAGAATGCAAAAGACTTGCAGCATTTGCAAATGCCCCAGATGAAATCCAACCTTTAAAATGCTGAGACCCGTTGGACTTCAATAGAATTCTGACAGATACGTGTAGAACAATTCTAATTTCATCCGGTTGCTCATTCTTTCTCTTGCATTATGCAGTGCTGACAGAGTGGCCATATTTCTCAAGAGCTCCCTTTTCCTCACCACAGATGTTATTCCAATTGTGATCTTAAAAAAATTAAATATTTCAGATTTATCCATTGTTTTCTTTTCGGGGTGTGACTAATTCAAACTATGGCCACAGGTTGACCTGGTCTCTAAGACAGTCAGTACCTGCTTTGTTCCTATGTCCATGAGAAATTCTCAGGGACTCAGCGGGACATCCCTCAATTACTAGAGACTCTTCTGTAATAAGCCAAGTACCAATTGAGACCCATTTTTAAATACAAGTTTATTTTCTTATTTTCATTATTCCTGACTATGCATTAATCTTTTACTGTAGAGGAAAATGCACTCAATGAGATACGTGCATATTACAAATTTTGTTTCACAGAGTATCTTCCTTCTCAGACTGAAAGAATAATACTAATGTATTTATGATGACTCTTTACATGCAGATAGAGGCATGTTATTTCTGGCACCTCTCTGGGTCAATCAGGTGAGTCTCTGATCTCTTTGCTGAATTTGGGTTAGAGGTTTGAACGTAAAATGCTGAGAGATATTAACATCCACTCAGATGACTGTTTTTAGAAAAGCATAGATAATAGAATGGGTAAGGGGATAGGGGAGGGTAGAGGAAATTAAAAGAAACAAATGCAGACCAGATGTTGGATGACAAGTTTGCTCTCTGAGAATAATAAATGCAGGCACTAGGCTGCCAGATGCGGTTAAAGAGCATGGATACCAACTTAAAGAATTAGATGCTCTTCAGCTCTTCAGCAGGCAGGCCAGTGCCAATTGAAATAATGATTATAGACACTGCATTGTTTTTTCTTATTTATCCCCATTCCTCATTTTTACTTGGTGAAAAATATATATTCTTAGACATAATCAGGAGTCACAATGACCCCAATTTCCCCAAGCTTTAACCATCCAGGGACTGTAATAAAGTTCCAGGTTTCATTTATCTCGGTCACTTTTACAAAGATGGAAACAGCTCAAGAGCCCCAGAAGGAAGGAAGAAAATGAAGTTAAGGCAGATACAATACATAATTAACACAGCTCTTGAGTCCAATCAATATTCTTCTGAGCACAGGCTATATACATTCAGCAAGTGTTTGACTCAAGCTTGGAGAAGCTCTAAAAGTGAGTTACATTGCTCAGGTTCTAGGTGGGAGAATGTGAGTATAGTTATACTCTGTGATGTAATGAAAAATCACAGTTCTAAGTGGCAGATGAAGATTTTGGTCACCAGCTCCTCTACGACAATCCCAATGTATCATTATTCTTTCTACATTTGCCATATAGTTGGTACCAGCAATGTATTAATAGTTGCTAAAACAACAACTTACCATAGACTTGGTGGCTTAAAGAACACATTTATTGTCTTACAGTTCTCTGCATTAAAAGGCTGATAAGGATCACATAGGGCTAAAATTAAGGTGTCAGCAGTGCTGTCCTTTAGGGAGACTCTAGGAAATATTCATCTGTTTGCTTGTAGGTTTTGTTTATTTGTTTGTTTTTAGCTTTTCATATATATATATTTTTTGATGGCTATTTTGTTCCATCTTCAAAGCTAGCAATGTTGTACCACTCTGACCTTTATTTTTAAAAATGTGTTTTTAAGTCCAGTATCTGCCTCTCTCTCTCTTCCACCACTTTTAGGAACTATTGTGACTGCATTAGACTTACTTGAGTTATTCAGTATGATCTCTTCATCTCAAGGTCCTTAACTAGTCACATCTGCAAAATCCCTTTGCCATGCAAGGTAATGTATTGGCAGATTCCAATGAAGGACTTGGACATTCTAGGACCTTCTAAAACATCTCAACTCATCTAATGAACCTGCTCACCACCCCCTCTAACATTTTTCCTATAATTCATCTTGCTATAGTGTTTGTATCTTCTTTTCTCAGTGCTGTCTACTGAATACCATTCTTGATTCTTATATTCCAGAATATATCCATGGTTAAGGATTAGTCCTCTTGATTGGTTCTCTTTACAGCTTATGAAGGTGAGTGCGAGAGAGGGATACAGAATATTTCCTTTCTGGGGATGGTTCATAATGCAGACAAAAATGCATTGGCAATACTGTTGCAACAGATGGACTTCTGGGAAAGCAGGTTTTGAGATGGAGTTTAATGGGAAAGGTATTTATTAAAGAGTTGGAACCAACATGTGAGGAAGGAGAAGACAGAAATGGCCTTAGACAACCCAATGGAGTCCTTCAGAGGTAGAATGGTTCTTTAGACACATCTCCAACAGCCAGCAGTTGAGTACACACAATCAGGAGTCAAATATTGTAACTCTCTGCCTTTAATGTTCTTGCCTTCTACTGTTGTTTACATACCCTTTCTAAATTCTCAGTTCAGTCTGGGTGATTTCTCTAACTTTCTAATTGTAGCAACCTCTTTCTTCTTTCAATTTTTGCCTATTACTCCCCTCTTCTAATTATTTCTATTCTATAAGTTACCACAAACACAATCATTTTGTTCCACAGATCCAAGCATACTTGACATATCCTCCCTGAATCTCTGTAGCATGAATTCTTCTTATAATTTAGAAGTTTTCTTGGTAATCTCTCCTTTCTAAATCCTGCCTTTATTTCTCTCCTAGATGGGGTGTTTCTCTCTCTTTTTTTACTCTCTCTCCCCTTGCCCCCTTGCATTTCTCTCCCAAATGCTTGCTTTTACTCTTACGTAGATGAGAAAACATTCTACTTTATACTATCATATTAGCCAATTAGTCAAAATGTCAACACCATGAAGACAAGGACTCAATGTATTATATAGTATACTCTCCACATGATCTTATACAGGGCTCTGGAAATATTAGATATTGGATACATCACTGTTGAGTCAGATTTAAAATGTAAATACTTCTACTGATTGCACTGAGCTTCATTTAAAAGGAGTTGGAAATTGTTAAATAGTCATGAAAATTTCAGAAAATCACCAGAGGAAATGCTACAGCCAGAGTATTCCTCCTCAGAGGCCATATTTAGGAACTACTTGCTCCTCATCTAAGAAACACACATTATTTGCACAGCTGGGGAAGCTTGAGAACATGTTCTAGTTTAAGAGATCACCTTTCTCACAGGCTGACGCCAAGCTAAAATAAATCCCCTGAAAAAAAAGAAATATTCCAAAACCAACCAGGAAATCACAAACAGAAAATGGCCCTTTCTTTATCCTTGTGAGTTTATTTTCTCAGCACTGATGTTTTTCCTTTCTTATAGTTTGGTGTCCCTTGTTGTTTGGAAAAAAACAGGCACAAATTTTATGGTTCACTCTCTACAGATGCTCATTTGTCTTATGTGGCAGATTCTGTTAGGTGACTATCACAAACACTTTGCTTCAGGAAATATCTTATCTCCCAAGTTTTAGTTTAGTAAAATTGGGACATATCACCCCTTCCCCTGCTTTCTCATACAACATATAACTGAATGTCTCATGATATTAATGCCCATATTTTCTTAAAAATGGAGTGCTGCTAGTGACAAATAATATTTAGGATAATAAATAGGAAAAATAGCTGAAACTATAGACATTATAGTGTATTGGGTTAGCTTATATAAACTACAAATAGCTCTTCCAAAACACTACCCAGAAAATAGTTATCTGGGGGAAAAGACTCACAATCTATATATATAAAAGCCTAAGCAATATTTACAACAGGTTGCTGTGATGATGCACTGACCACCAGGGGGCAGACGATCGATGCAGGAGCTGCCCCTGGTAGTCAGTGTGCGCCCACAGTCAACTTCCTGCAGCCAGCCAACCTCCTGCAGTCCTTCCCCCCAGCCAGCTGGCCCTGATTGATCCCCATTGGCCCTGATCTCCAGCTAGGTCAACAGACCCCACCCATGCACAAATTCATGTGCCTGGCCTCTAGTCTAGTGATAAAAGTGAAATAATATTTTCTTCTTAAAGACTGAATATGCTTATTAGCATTTAAGATTCTGGGAAGCCTTGAAAAGAAGAAACCTCTTAGAATATTTTTATAGCCAAGGGTGGTTATTTTTTCCTTATATTGTTCCATTTTTTAATGGACAATTAGCATTTATAAGATATTTGAGGTCTATAGATCTGTATCAAATTAGATTTAGCTTCAGATTAAAATGATAAAAACATTTATACTGTTTTAAAAAATTTAGTTTATTTCTTTCTCATGGGAAAACAAGTCCCAAAGTATGCATGATCATGCTAATATGGCAGCTCCATAGTATTGTTGGGGACACAAGCTCCTATTTTTCCATTAAATTATTATAGCACATGAATTTCCTCTTTATAGATACTTCATGGTAAAGAATGGCTGATGGTGCTCTGATGCCTAAATTGGTCCTGGGTCCCAGAAGAAGGAGAAATGACAAGATGACAACATCAAGATAAAATCCTTTTTTAAGGGCCCCTCTAGAATTATCACTGGATATTATTACTTAGGTATTATTACTTGTGGTACTTGTGGACATTGTTACACATAGTTCCAAAGGTGGACACAACAATAGTCTTTAATCCTGGGTGGGCATATTTCCACTAAAAAATAAAAACTTCTCTTACTAAAAAGGAAGGACAATTTAGATATTGTGGTAAGAAACTATCAATTTTTTGACAGTTCTTATAAATCTAAAGTTTTGAATTGAATTACCCTTGGGTGGACTGGTTTTATAATTTTCCAGCTTTCTTTATCAATGTCCTCTGGTAGTTCCTTTCCACAGTGACTCTAGGCTAAACTACGTGAACTGGCCATTAGGATAACTAATGACTAGCCACGTACTAATGTGTGTCCACTTCCTCCTTTGAAACCTTGCCACACCATGAGAACAAGCCCAGAATGTTTCTTGGAAGAAGAGAGATCAAATGGTCCAAGCATTGTTGAGGATATTCTAGAAGAGTTAACCTTTATCCAACTGACATAGATGCATGAGCAAGCGAGGCTGAGATCAGCCCTGCCTGGCTCATATGGGCAGACCCACTCAGTTGACTCATGCACTTAGGGAAATTATAAAAAGATGTTGTTTCAAGTCACTACATTTTAGGGCGGTTTGTTACATGGCACAACTGATTGCAGCTAACTGGTAGAAAACATCTGTCTATGTTAATTATCTTTAACAAACCAAGTAGCTGAGCCATCGTTAAGTAAATAGACACCTATTGGGATATGTTTGAAAATCTCGGAAATGATGGAATTTATAATAAATGCCAGGGCAACTTAGAAATAAAGTGCTTAGCAGACTGGCTAATACATAGTAATCAACTTGCCAAAACAGGTATTAAAAAAAAATTAACAAAAAACTGTGCTCAGAATTTTCAATTGTATTACAGCAATATTTTCATTATATTTTTATGCAAATTAAGTGAGACAATCTCAGAGAGAAATATATTAAGTTCTAACTGTGTCAGGTTTTATCTTGGGCTTTTGGGATAAGTCAATAAAGATTTTTTGTAAAAAGTAAAATGAAAAATGCATGAATTGCAAGTGAAAACACAAAAGCCAAAGTCAGCATTTTTCCAGTGGAAGTGATAGGACAGTCTTAAATGAGTTATTTGAGTAATAAAGTCAATGGCTTTAGAAGATGAGATGTTTCAGTGGTGACCAGCCCTTTTGAACAGTTACTAACCCAAATAACCTGGGCAGAGGTGTTATGTTACAAAGGGACGCCCTTTGACCTGTGGCATCTTTGTATCACCAAACTGACAAATCATGTCACAGGTTCTGTGCAGGATGCTTGCTCTACAGGCTTCCTGGCAGTTTCTAGATTAAGGTATCTGAATTGATTCAGCATAAAATTGATGTTACTAACAATATTTGGGAATGATGTGACAAACCAATTCCCAAATGTTTGTTCAAGCCAGTTTGGTTGATAATTTTATATTATCAAATATACAAAGAACTTTCCTCAGGAGTCATTTCTATTTAGGGTCTGCATTTCATAGCATTTATTAGACTTTCACATGTGGGCTTGCTTTAAGCTCAGAACATCTCAGAGAGATGGGGAGGATGACATTATTTATATGCATTTTATAAACCAGAAGTTTCTTCAGATTGGGAAGTTCTTAACCTCCTAGTCTCTGAAACCTTCATGAATGGCCAGTCGGGGACCTGTCCTTCCATATGGAACTACCTGCACTTAGTCACACCTGAATTCTTCAAAAGCATGTTCATTGGTCAAATTACTTCAGATATTAGAGATCTAAAATTTTGGCCAAACATTCTTACACGTGCAGATATACTGACTTGGCAGACATGTTGCATGAGTGGGCAACATGTAAATCCATATAGCAGCTGTGTACTTTATGTATTATGCAAGAGCAATTGTTTTTCTATAGTAAATAGGAAAGTATTTACTTTAAAATATTCTCAATGATCATATATTATTAAAATTAACTGGGTTTATTAACTGAAAAATGTTCTCCTATATAACAATTAAAAGTTGATTCTGCTTCTCAAAACAAACAAACAAACAAAAACTGAAAATGAAGGAGGAGAATGAGGAGGGAGAGAGGCAAAAAGAGGAGAAGAAAATAAATTTAATAGAGGTTTTGACTTCATTTAGGCTATGTGTGGTACCTTTAATTCTGAGCTTTTATTGATGGTCAATGAAATCAATTTCTGATTCTTTTTTCACCCTCTTAATTTTCTTTTCTTTATCAACTTAATTAGTAGTAGTTATTAATAAGAAGAGATTTTGAGATCTTAAACTATGACTGTAAAGAAATATGTACTGCACATGTTTTTCTTATAAATTAATGTTTAAACAAATTGATTTAAAAAAAGTAGTTTAAATATTTTCTAATTTGTTTTTAAATGTTCACTGACTCTTGTGGACCCTATGAATGAAGTTCCAGAAGCAGAGAGTTCAATTGCACACGTTGCAATCTAAAAACTTTACCTCCAAAAAATCCTTGCTTCCTCTTTGATCACACTATGTGTGTGTTTTCATATAGAGCCCCATTGTGACATAATATTTGTTTTCTTTTGTATTCTCCAAATCGGCTGAAAAGGAGCCAGATGAGTAATCTGACGTCAGTTTCTGGTCTTGTCTCTGAAGCCTGGTATTAGCAGCTGAGCAGTTCATTTAACTCTCTCTGCTCCCCTCAAACTCTCTGCAGAACTGAATCCCTCACCAAGTATTATTTAGGTGCCCAATAACAAACAAAACAAAAACAAGCAAACAAACAAAAAACTCTTTTTCCCAGAAAAAAACTCCATTTGTAAAAGAATATATATAAACACTATCATTTCTAATAAAACTGCCAATTGTTATTTCTGTTGGGTGTCGCCATCTGAATGCAGAGCCTTATACAATAGGAAAGAAAAGTGTGACAAAGTTTTTTTTGTTTGTTTGCTTGTTTTGTTTTTAAATATATATTTTATTGATTTTCTACAGAGAGGAAGAGAGTAGGATAGAGAGTTAGAAACACAGATGAGAGAGAATCATCGATCAGCTGCCTCTTGCACACCCCCTACTGGGGATGTGCAGGCAACCAAGGTACATGCCCTTGACTGGGATTGAACCTGGGACCTTTCAGTCCACAGACCAATGCTCTATCCACTGAGCCAAACCGGTTTCAGCTGTGACAAAGTTTTAACAGCACCATGTGGTCAAGCCAACTCATGAAATAAAGCCTTTTCAAATTATACAGAAATTATGTTATTTCAAAGCATTCACAGTTGTTACATTATTTTCACAATAATTGTAGAAGGGTCAAGCAGACAGCATCACCCTCATTTTATAGATGGAGAGATTTATGTACAGCTCCCCATCCCAATTTTCTTGTTTCTCTCAGTGTCACCCATGTTCTCTCATAGAACTTCGATGTTTCCTTGGAAGTTTATCTATTCACTCCTTTTCAATAGAATCCATTGAGCTATTACTAGGATTCATTTTTCTCCATATCTGGCCTTATCATTCTGGACCCCAAATTCTTCCCACATGTCCAAATAACTCCTATAAGTTTCCATATTGTTTATCTCTGGGTTGTTTCACTGTCCTCTAATTAGCTTTTTAACTTTTCCAATACTTTTACAGCTATTTTGCTATGTTAAATTTCTTCCACTACACTCTCCTTGACCTTTCTTGGGGTTGATTTTTTTAAATATATATGTTATGGATTTTTTACAGAGAGGAAGAGAGAGGAATAGAGAGTTAGAAACATCGATGAGAGAGAATCATCAATCAGCCACCTCCTACACATCCCCCACTGGAGATGTGCCCACAACCACATGTCCTTGATCGGAATTGAACTCGGGACTTTTCAGTCCGCAGGTCGACATTCTATCCATTGAGCTGGTTTCAGCAGGGTTGATTTTTTTAAACTCCTCTCTTCTCACTACCTCAGGTTGCTTTCACTCATTTGTTTGTCATTATTGTTTATTTGGTGCCATATTCCATACTTTTCTATATTGGGATTATTACTTGTTTATATCGTGTCTAACACATTTGTTAAGATTTTTGTAAAAAGGTTAGAATTTAAACTTTGTACATACATGTTTGGATAGTAGATGTCCATTTTATTTTAGTGCAAATATTTTTAATGTGGAAGATACAACTCTTGATTTGCTTCCATAGCATTGTCTACAAAATTATTAGCTACAGCAAATGCTCAAGAATTCAAGAGTAGCTTTTGGATCTCTGCTAAAAGGATGGCCTTTATTAACCTTCTTGGCTTTCATAAGGAAAAGATTCACTTCCAATAAGTCATGATTTATCACACTTACACACAGTCATACATATACACACACACCCACCCACACACACAAACCACAAAACAACATCAAGACATTTCTTTCTGTCTACATTTTCTGTTGCATCATTAATCATTTTCTCTGTCTGGCTTTGTGTTTTTAACCACTTCCAGCATCTCTATGGGTTGTAGAAATATGTATTAAATCTTGTTTGTTTTTATATCTTTCTCAATAAATGATAAACTTTGGAAGACCTCAATCATATTTGAGCCATTTTATAAGTCTTTGTATGCAATAAATATACAATAATTGTTAGTCGACTAGAACTAAAAGTAAAGACAGTGAAATGTAAAAATGTTTTAAAATGTGAAGTGACTTGTCACTTTGGAAAATGTTAGCTCATTCTTTTTTCTTTAGTATATAATGCTTTCAGGGCTCTAAAAATAACAAATTCTGTCATACATTCTACTTGACAAAAATATGTGGCCCAGATTCCATAAGGTTATGATGGCAATATCTTCCAATATAAAGCTTGATACATGCAGGAGATCAACAAATAGATGCTGGTTGGAGAAATGAATCATCAGCTCCTGAGCTAAGTCTCATTCATCTTTAGAACCTCTACTTCATTCATATTTTTATCCCTTAGAATTCTTGGCACCAAGTATTTTCTCAAAATGCTTTTAAAAATTAAAAGAAGAAGATTAGTTTTAGAAACTGGTTATCACCTGCTTTGTTTTGGAATCTAATTACAAATTTTATCAGTGGAAGGATGGAAAATACTAAACCATTCCATAGAAAGTGTTTTGAGAATCCTCTTTTAATAATGTGTTCTATAACAGGATTTTTAGCATTTGGTTTATAGATGGCTCATGATGGAATGCCTCTTTTTGGAGCACAGGTAGGATTCTAGCATGTTCCACAGCCATATACCTTTTACATATTGTTTATTGTGAGTATTTTGAAGGTGGGAATTGTATCATATGCAGTATTTGCTTTTAGAGCTTCAAATCCTACCACACTGCTCCAATGGTACCCTGAGCCTCAGAACATATACGGTACTAACAATGCCAAGAATATGGTTGATTTTTAATTAATGTTTACTGAATGCATGATACTTGAAGAAAATAATATTTTAATTCAATTGCCCTGAAAACAAGGGAATGAAACAGTCAGCAATATTCCAGGAAGCAACTGAGAAACACCCATTGGCACCCACCATTCAACCATCTTAACATCAGCCTTAAAGCTTAAGAAATAAAATTTAGGGCCAAGTAAGCATAGCTCAAGCTGACTCCTTTTTATTCCCCAGGCCACTGATTGCCTCACTGGATCTCTCACTTTGCTGAATATGCGAAATCAATTATTATTAAAGGATGCAAGAGACAGAGCTTTTTGGAAAATTGTTTTGATTATTAATAAGAAGACTACAATGTCAAGGCACTGATTACCATCATAGAAGCCTACATTTAGATAGGCATTATTTACATTCAGAAATAAATTCAACAAATTACATCTGTAATTTGTGCCTCCTATGGTCCTTCATTGTGAACTATCTTCATACCCAAACCAATTTAATGTTTTCAATAGTTGCTTTCTTGCAATAGGGCAAGGTTGCCAGGACTTACAAAAATATCTGACTTCCAGGTATCCCCAGACTCTGAGGGAATCTCTTCAGATCTAACCTCTTACTTTTGTAAACTTTCTTGCCATGTTATTTCTCTGATTTCTGTCCACTTTCCTGTCCCCTGATTTTGGTCCTTCAGACCATAATACTTTGAGGACTCTCAGTCTTTGGCTATGTACCTCCCTTGGATACAGTGTCCTGATTTGATGTCCAGCTTGAGGATTAGGTGATCTCTACTATCACTGTGCCCATCTCTGGCTCTTAGTATTTCAAACTTCATCCAACAAAAGCCCAGCGCCCTTTTCCTTCCCCAGAAGCAATGTTCAAACAAACAGATAAACCATTTAATTCTTCTGTAATAGTAATGTCCTTCTACTCTGCTCTTTCCCAATTTGAAACCTCTCTCATCACATACTTCAGCTGTCCAGTTCTTTCTTATTGTTTAAGACTTCAACTGTCAACTTCATTAGGAACCTTCCCCAATAGTAACTTTTTGATGCTGAGCATTTTAGACTTACTTGGTCCATGCCTCTCATTTGTCCCTTATTTCCTCTTGACCTATACTTAATAATCTTTTCAAATAAAAAAAAATTACACCCACAGTAACTCTGTGGGTTATTATTATTTTTGAGGGTTCTGAAGGAGCTATGTATTTATTGGAGAAATGCTTTGCACATAAGTCTGGAATAAAATACAAATTAATATACAAATGTTCAGCTATTTTGACTAATTATTCTTAATATTAACTAATAAATAATAAATTATGACCTTATGAAATCTTTGTATAAAAAATTACAAATTCTGATCAGCTTCATCATTCTAGTATAACTAAAATTATTTTTTAAGTGTGCAATAGTTTAAATTGTATTTATGAATTAATTATTGATTTGATCTATAATATAGATTACTGCCCAGGTGATCAGGAAGCAGACTCTATCTCCAGAGTGTTGCCTTTTTCAGAATTTTATTGAAGTGAAATCCTATAAATATATGCTTTCTGACATAATGCCTTTGAGATCTATCTATAGTGTTTCATATTTCAATAGTTGATTTGTGTTCATGGCAAATAGCATTCCATTATATGGATATACCACAATTTGCTTATATATTTACTAAGTAGATGTATCTTTAGCTTGATTTCAAAATTTGACTATTTTATATCAGTTTATTAAATATTTACATACAGATATTTGTGTGGAAATTGTTCCATTTTTCTTGGGTAATAATGCTAAGTGAGATTTCTGGATGATAAAGTATGAATGTTTAACATTATGTAAAAAATGTCATTATAATGAACAATGTATGGCTGTTTCAGTTGCATCACATAATCAAAGTTGGTATCATTGTTTCTTTTTTCTTTTAATTTTAGATATCTAATAGATAAATAGTGACATATCATTGTGGTTTTAACTTGCATTTTCTGAATGACAAATAATGTCAAACATTGATAACTGCTATTTATATATCTCCTTTTGTGACATGCCTGTTCAAATATTTCATCCATTTTAAAAACTGGGTTATTGATTCCCAAGAATGTTTTTTTAAATATGTTTTTATTGATTTCAGAGAGAAAGGAAGTTAGATGGAAAAAGAGATAGAAAGATCAATGAGAGAGAAACATCAATTAGTTGCCTCATGTATCCCTATACAGGGAACGAACCCAGTGACCTCTCAATGCATGGATCAGCATTCAACCACTGAGCCACACCAGCCAGGCAATTCCCAAGGATATTTGCTTTGCATTCATATGTCTCCCAAATCTATCACCAATGAATTTTGTGTAACCTTCTTTAGGCCCCCTTCTTTGATTGTAATGTATACACTAAGCAACAGAACCGTGAAGCATTTTTTTCAATCCATTGAGAAATTACTGTCCATTTGGATGCTTCTTACTAGTACATCGACAAGTATAGCTTTATTTTTCTTGTCTGGATTTTCTTTGAATCCTGTTAAAGAAATCTTTACCCAATCAAAAATCACAAAAGTTTTCTTCTAGAAATTTTGGTTATAACATTTCTATATTTAAGACCATGTTACATATAAAGTTACAAAAGAACCAAAGCATGAAATTCATCAAGTGCCTTGGTCTTTGCAGCCTTTGGCTGCATCAGCCCTCACAGCACGACCTTCATCCGAAAGGTCGTCTGGACAGTCATTCTGCTGTTTGGTTTAATTATCATATTAGCTCTTTATTACATAGAACTAGAGGCCCAGTGCACAAAATTCATGCATGACTGAGGGGTGGGGTGTCCCTCAGCCTGGCCTGAACCATCTCCAATCTGGGAACCCTCAAAGGATGTTCCTCTTGCAATCTGACACTGCTGACTCCTAATTGCTCACCTGCCTTTCTGCCTGATTGCCCCTAACCACACTACTTGCCTGCCTGATTGCCCTCTAACTGCCCCCCTGCTAGCTGGGTCGCCCCCTAACTGCTCCCTGCCAGTCTAGTCGCCGTCTTAACTGTCCATAAGGAAGTCGGACATCTGGAATATGTCCAGTCAACCTGGTCTAATTAGCATATTACCCTTTCATTAGTATAGATATTGCAATTAGTATTTATGGTTTAAGTTGGGGTACTGAAAATATCAAGGGAAACACTATGGGAAGTATATGATTGTTTAACAACTAAAGCTGTACACCTGAAATCATGTGTACAAAATAAAATTGAAAGAAAAATAAAAGAGAGAAGTGAGGCATTAGGGGGAACATGACTCTTCCATTTCTTAATCTGTGTTGAGCATCTGCCCCCTGGTAGTCAGTGCACCATTCGTTCTAAAGTTTGGTTGATTTGCATATTAGGGTTTTATTATCAATATATAGGATTTCTTGTATAAGTTTTGAGGTAAGGACTGAGGTTCATTTTTTGCATGTGGATGTGTAATTTTTTCAGGACTTTATTTGCTGATCTGAGAGTACTTTTCCTCTGAATTACTTTGGCACCTTTCCCATCCTTTCCCATAAACCAAATATAGTGTTTACTTTTTATTTTGGGTTAGTTGAAAGATGATCATTATGAAGCTGTGCTATATTTAAATTCTGTATCTTTATTTCCTACCTATATTTTCTAAGGCCACTTATTATAATTAGATTTATGCTCTAAGAAAAAAAGTGATTGTAATAAGTAATTTTTTAGATTTCTTTAAGAATCCCGTAAAAGAGTAAGATATAACTAGCAGGTACTAGCAAATAAAAAGTGATAATGTATTTGCTTTTAACAAAGTTTTAATCCTCCCTTCTTAATTAGATTAGTAGACTCTAAGTAAAAGACTATTGTTGCCTTTCTCTACTTCTATAATAAGACCCACAATCTCCAGGGCAGAAGTTTTGTTCTGTGATGGACAAGATACTGAGAGGGTTTAAATCCTTAGAGAAGGTAGTGAAGAGCATGATGACTGACTGTGTAAACAAATTCTTAAACTAATCCAAGTTCAGAGGAAATCAGGAATGTTCGGATAAGGTTACATGCCTTAATCATATATACACTGCTTTATTAGCCTCTCCTAAGACAAAAATTCCAACATGAATCCTAGTGATTTAGACCAAGATCAATAGCATTTTATTCTCTATAAGTCACTTTATTATTTTGCAGGATCTCATCACCATTTCCATAGCCTGAAATTAAATGTTTGTTTAAAATTGCCAAAATGCTGATCCATGTCAAACAAACTTGTTGATTTCTTTAGGAAGGATTTTATGAAGTTAAGATGAGAGAGAAGTGCATTGCTTTAAAGGAATTTTCAATTAAACTAGATGCAGCTATGTTTCAAGGATAGACTATTGAACTGGGGGTCAATTTATTTTGGTTCAAATCCCACTTCTGCCTTTGACTAGAAAACAAACTTGTTGAACTGCTTTAACTGTCAACTTTAGTATCCATAAGTTAGAGCTAACTCACCTCAAAAGGCCTTTGCATGCTTGAATGAGATAATAAATGTGAAAGCACTTTGTAATCACTAACATCCTATACAAATATGTTATTATTATTACTAAGACTCAAAGCCAACATTAGAAAAGAATATGTTATTTGTTGATCAATGAAAATGAACCCTGGTAACCTTTTTCCCCAAATCAACCCACACTCTACTAAGATGTAATACTACCTGTCATTTTACTATGAGTAATGAATTGCTTTATGCTAAGTAAGCCTTCTCTGGTTTCCATTTATAAAATGGAAATGCCTCCTGGAAGAGCAGCAATTAAAATCACAGCTCAACATTGAATAGCTCTGAAGGACTCATGTTAAATACCTGGCATCTAGGCAGAATATACTTGTGTCTTTCTTTCCACCCTTTCTGACTTGAGCAGTATAATACAAAGACATGAGTTCTACAAAACTTAAAAAGAATAGAGAAAAAACACTTAGAAACTGAAGAATATGTTGAAGAGAGCTCAAATAAACTTTGCTTTCCCAATTGTCCAGGGTGAGCCCTGTAAGTGGCAGATAGGAGGGATATATTTACGCTGATTATTATAATTAGTCTGTATTTTTAACAGCTTTATTGAGATATAATTGACATAATGATGAATTTTGGCATGCAAACTCCCAGGAAACCATCACTACAATAAAAATAAAAAAAGAACAAATCCATCACCCTCTTATACATTTTATACCCCTTGCTCCTCCCACTCCCCTCTTTCTAAGCAACCACTGATCTATTTTTTTGTCACTCTATATTACTTTGCATTACCTAGAATTTAATGTAAGTGAGTAATATAGTGTTACCAGAGGATTAAACACTCCTGTTGCTTGTGGGAGTGAGGTGTAGGTTCTTGGGGTGCCACTGAAATAAGAATTTTCAGAAGCCCCCATGGGATGATGGGATGTGGAAGAAAGCTTTATTTAGCATGATGTTACAAACCTCTGGTTCTGAAGCCCCCTACCCCATAAGCCAGTCCTGGAAAAGGTGCAGCTGGGTTCCAGGAGAGGCAGAAAAAAGGCCAGTGTCCAGAGCTTTCTTTCATGTTGCAGCCAGGTGACATTCAGCACTCCAGCTAATTGAAGTCCACTAGTCCATGTGTGGAGCACCACAGGGCCGTGAGCCATATGGGCTCAGGGGAGCACATCCCCTGCAATGGGAATCACAGGAACCATGCACCCTAAAGCCAAGAGAGGGTGGCTCCTTTGTGTGGAAATTTTAAACATTCATGTTTCCCATGCTTGCCGTGGCCACATCCATCCTTGCCACTAATTTGCTTCCAGGTATGACTGGCAGATACCCTATCAAGTCACTAAGACCTTATGGGGCATGTTTCTAAATTGCCTTTGCCTAGTCCCTCTCTGCCTCAGTCAGCAGGGAATATACTTGGAGAATGTTAAATGCATTGTTTTTTGACACAACTATAGAAATGGCATGCCTATATCTAGCCTTCCCTTGCCTCCTTTCCTGTTAAATAACCAGCTTATTACCACAACATCCTTAGTTTATATCTTTTTGAAAACCTGGTTCTTTTCACTCTGTGTAATATTTTGATAATATGTAATGTGTACTTGATCTTCAACCCTCTTCCTGGCACAGAGCTCCTAAAACCCTTGTAATTTATGGTGTTGAGAGTAATAAAGGTATCTTTTGTTATGTTAATAAGGCTACTTTTACAGAATTTGGAAGAGGAGATCCTCTTTCCTTCTCCTGAGTCCTCCTCCCATATAGCTTTCTCCATCACCTTGCTCTGTGAGCTCTGTTTGCCGAGGTCTTACAAGGCTCTTAACTCCAATTCATATTCTGGAGTCAATGCAATATTGGGTTTGCTCACTGCAATCTGGAAATTCTCTCGAGGCACTATGGTGTAACAATCTTAGGGTTACCTATTCCTTTTCCCTCTCTTCAAGATTCCTCTCTTTAGTGATTGAAATCCAGTGACTTACAAACCATTCTTTCATACATTTCATATATATATATATATATATATATATATATATATATATATATATATATATATATTTCATTGTTTCACATGGGGGTAAGTCTATTACTTGTTGCTCCCTCTTATCTGGAAGGAAAGTTTGTAAACTATTAATTAGGTAACTCTAATTATAGCAAATAAGTACCACATCTCCTTAAAAATTAGAAATGACTTTTTTCTTACCAATGTGGTCACTACCTGCCAAGTAGATGGTACTTCTTGAGTGGCAACTTAGGGACCCAGGGTCTTTCCAGAGAGTGGCTCTGTCATTACATAGGTTCCAAGAGTATTTTGTATTCTCCTGACAGGCAGGACAAGTGATCACAGAAGAGAATGCATTGTTTCTTAATTATCTGGGCCTGGAAGTGACCTTACCTCTGCCCACTTCTCACTGAGGACTTTAAGGTCCCATTTAGATACAATGGGACCAAGGAAATGTAGACCCTCACAGGACACCCACTTTCCATGAACAACTTTATTCTCTGGAAGAATGTGGACAATAGTATACTGATACTACATGGTCCCCCACATTTTCAAAATATTGACATTTTATAAAAATGTTCACACACATTACTTCATTTTGTTATTGAAAGTACATTATCCCCAATGTCTAGTTGTAAAAAAATAGGCTCCATGAGAGAATTTTTTTTATCTCATTTAGCTAGTGAGTGGCTTTATTTGAGACAAAAGCAATACACTGCTCCATGATGTCATGCTATTCTCAGTGGATCTTGCACAATTCAACCAGATTTAATTACTTATACTGAAACCAATCCCCCTGACCAAGAATATTGAAGATGAACTTGAATAAAAGTCATAAGAAAATTAAAACCATGCAATTATTATATGATTTCCTTTTACTTGTTCTTGACTGATTTGGGACAGAAAGTAATTGAACAAAGTTTATTGATTTTATGTATTATAACCCTTTTTATAAGTTCTTAAAATGCTGGGACCATATTACCTAAAGTATGTCTATTTTTCTTAATCCTTTGCATAGTGTTTGGATACAAATACACAATTTACTTTTTGTTTGAAGTAAATTATAAGGACTGAGATTGAGTGAGAGGATAAAGTAAGGTAGAGAATATTAAGCATTTGTTCCTGGAGTTGAGTTGGAAATGTTACTTTTTTTTTTTCTTTAGCACATTTTGAGCAAAATAATTCCTTATCACTTCATGTCCAGTTTTCTACTCATGAATATATAGGATGGATATAGACAATAAAAATTATTGGCCTTCACAATAGCTATGTTCCAATTAGGAACCCATGCTCCTGTATGTGCTCTAAGATGATACAACTGAAGGAGAGGGTGACTGTCTCTGTGCTGGTCCAGTAGATCTTTTCTGGAACTTTTGTCAGGCCATTTGAGAAGTCAACTTTCCTCTGCCTTGGCTGACTTTTCCAATTTAATAGCTCAGTTCCCACTCTACTGGAGAGAAATACAACTTAATAACAAGCCTGTAACCAAAGAAACATCATGGTGTCCACCCAACTTCTCAAGAGAGACTGAGAAGTGAGACGTACCAGCATGTCACCATGCTAGGCTTAGGGACAGTTGCACAACACGTTGCATAACAACGAACAGACCGAGCAACTGCCAAAATAATTTAATTGTTAAAGCAGTCAAAACCCAGCAACTTGAACTTTATACAGATTAAATAATGTGTTTTCTTCCAACAGCCCAAGTGGCAGAAGGGCAATCCCCTAAGTTATCATATACTATACAGAAATCAAGGTATACAATTCTTTCATTTGTCCCATTATTCTTATGATTAGCTACAGATGCTATATCCTTAAATGTGTGTATCCATGAAATGTTTAACACTCTACATTTCTATTATTCCATGCAGTTTGGAATACAGTTTTAAAATCATTAATACATTTTAAAAATCATTATTATTAACTGCCGGTGCACAAATTCATGCGTGGGTGGCATCCCTCTGAGTGGCCTGCAGAGATTTGGCCAAAACCCACTGTCCAATGCAGCCAGCAACTCCTGCCTGCTGCTCCAGCTCATTCTGGCCCCACTGTGCCCACCTCAGCCTCACGCCCAATCAGATTCAATTGGGAGAGGCTCACACTGCTGCTTGCAGCAGTGCTTAACAGCTATGAACCCTGCATCTACTGCCCTCCCAAGGGGAGTTACTTGCAGAATTGGACTAAAATTGGCTCTCCAACATTCCCTGAGGGGTCTTGGATTGCTCGAGTGTGAAGGCCAGGCTGAGGGACCCCACTGGTGCATGATCAGGCCATGAAGAGACTACAGGAGTGCTCCACGGCATGTCAGCCCATCTTGCTCAGTCTCAATTGGCAGAACCCCAGCATCAAGTTAACCTACCAGTAAAAGCATCTCCTCCCAGGTAGTCAGTGGACATCCTAGCAACTGGCCAACCAGTTGACTATCTGACCCCTGGTGGTCAGTGCACCTCATAGTGAGTGGTTGAGCAAACTTAGCATATCATTAGCATATTTGATTGGTTGTTTGGTTGTTCTGTGGTTTGGTCTATTTGCATATTACCCTTTTATTATATAGCATTGCTTGTGATTGTATAGAAAGATAAGACTCAGGAATAATAAATTTGGTTTCTGGCCAAGATGGGAATATCAAGCAAGGAATTTAACCTGCTACTTGAAACAAGCAAAGATTCTAAACAAATATAAGAAACAAAAATTTTGAAGACATTGGAAATCAATATTCAAAGGTTGGTGATCCCTGAAAGATCAAAGAACCAAAGGAGATGAGTCAAGTTACTGGTCCAGCTTACTGCTTTGGAAAAATCTCCAGGCTTCACTGCAGGAACCTGGAACCAAGTCAGAAACCAGAAAATTCTCTAATTTAAGAAGATAGTGCTGAGTCCATGAAGACCAAAGTGCTGGTATTTGCAGAGCAAAATATCAGAGGTGAAGACTCTGGAGAGTCTGTGGCATTGGTGGTAAGGACAAACAAATAAAACAGAAAAGGGAGTGTAGTACAGACTCACACTTTTGAAGAACTAATTTGAAATAAGTGCAAAATTTTAAGAGCTTATTTCCACAAATGTCACTGAAATGACTAAGTAACCGCCGTTTGTAAAAACAATCACTCTGATTCATACCTAGCAACATATATAATAATTAACTCTACATAAACTACAGTATTAATTGTAAAAGTCTAAGTGTCAACATTTGTAGAAGAAAATATGGGAGAAATTATTTGCAACGTTAGTTGGTTAATTAAGAATTTTATAGGTATTACCCCAAAAGCATGATCCATAAACACATACACCCACACAGATAAATTGGTAATTCATTAAATTAAAAGTGCCTACTCTTCAAAAGACACTGTTAAAATAATGAAGAGATTAACCATAGAGGAGAAAATATGCATAAAAATATTCACAAATCAAATATTGTATAAATGACTTACATTAAGAACTCATATAGCTCAATAAGAAAACAACCCCACTAAATAATAGACAGAAGATATAAACAGACGCTTCACACACACACACACAAAAAAAGAAATGTACCAATAGCAATTTGCATGTATTATAGGAAAGATACGCAATATCAGAGAAAAGCAAATTAAAACATGCTGGCTTACTATTAAACATTATTAGCATGACTAACACTGAAAAGACTGAGCCTACAAAGTATGATCAAAATTCTGTAAGAATGGAAACTTGCATAAACACTGGTGAAAATGTGAATTTTTATAAAACAGTTTGGTAGTTTCTTAAAATTTACATATTTACCTACCATGTTGTACAGTATTCAATCTTATCTATTTACTAAAGAAAAATAAAAGCAAATGCTCATACAAAATTGGTCATGAATATTTATACCAGTCTTATTTTTAACAGCCAGAAATTGGAAACAAGTCAAATGGACATTAATAAATGAATAAACAATGTACTCTATTCACACAATGTAATACTAGTCAGCAATAAGAAATAAAATATTTATACATATAAAAATTTTTTAAATCTCCAAGTAATTACTAGGTGTACCAGTTAATAATGCGGATTTTTTTCATCAATGGAGTTTACACACACACACACACACACACACACACACACATATATATATATATATATATATATATATATATATATATATACACACACACAACTTGAAATGTATGCTATTTTGTTGAATTGAAAACAAGCTTCAAAGCTTCATATGTCAAATTTACTGAAGGTGTTAACATCATTGACATTTTTATGCTTAAAAATGACAAATTTTGTGCCAAAAAAAGAGCATTTGTAGGAAGTTTTAATTTATTATTTTATTTTGAAGAAAAAGTTATCGTATACTTTGGGAAGCTTATAGTGAACATGCTCCATGTCAAGATACTTGTGAATGCTGGTTTAAACACTTCAAAAATTATGCTTTAGATGTGAAAGACAAAGAACATGGTCAAAGTTTGAAGACCAACAATTACAAGCATTATTAGATGAAGATGCATGTCAAACTAAAAAACAACTTGCAAGAAGATTAAAATGTTTCTCAGCAAGCAATTTCTGATCGTTAACAAGCAACAGGAAAGATTTTAAGGAAGGGAAAATGGGTGCCACAACAACTGAAGGAAAGACAAATAGAAAACCAAAAGTCATCAGTAAAATGTTCAATGGCACGAAAGCCTTTTTTTGCATTGAATTGTGACTGACGATGAAAAGTGGATTTATTTTGAGAATCCCAAACACACAAAATCATGGGTTGATTCAGGTAAACCATCAACATCAACTGCCAGGCCAAATCTCTTTGGAAAGAAGACGATGCTGTGTATTTGGTGGAATCAGGAAGGTGTGGTGTATTATGAGGTTCTAAAACCAGGTGAAACTGTTAATACTGATCACTACTGACTGCAAATAATCAATTTGAGCTATGCTTTGATTGTTAAATGACCAGAATGTTCCAGAAGACAAAGCAAAGTAAATTTGCTTCATGATGATGCACCATCACACACTTCAAAAACAGTTAAAGACACATTAAAAGATCTTGCCTGGGAAGTATTAACCCACCAGCTGTATTCACCAGACCTTGCTCCTTCAGATTACCACTTGTTCTGATCAATGGCACACGCACTTTCTGAGCAGCATTTCAAAACATACGAAGAAGTGGGAAATTGGGTCTCTGAATGGTTTGCTTTAAAACAAGAAAAGTTCTATTGGGACAGTATCTACAAATTACCTGAAAGATGGAGAAATGTGTAGCTAGCGATGGACATTACTTTGAATAAAGCACTTTTGGTGTTTTTCTTGAAATTATCATGTTTTGATTACAAAATCTGCTATTAGTAGTTTACAGTGGAAGGGATTGGCCTGAACTAGGGATAAGGAGAGCTCACTGATTATAAAGTGGGAGGAAGCAGAGTATGCAGACATTAATACTGCAAAGAGGATAAATATGAGAGAAGGAGTTTATAGAAGTTTTATTCTAAATTATTCTTTGGGAGGCAGTGGTGTTTTATGACTCCTTTGGCCCTACAAAGGCTGAATTAAATAGCTATAATACAGTCCATATGGCCCACAAGTCTAACATATTTACTATACGGCATTTTTCATAAAAGATAAAAAAGCTTGCCAAAGAGATTGGAGCTTCTGTGTTCCAGCTTCATCATGTACACAACAGATTTTTAATGTCTACTTTATACCATGTTCTTTGTAAGTTAATGGGACAGAAAGAGCTAGTGAATTTGACTTTATCTCCCATTCTTTCCTTTGCTCACAATGTCTGATTATCCTCAACACACCATCAAAGCAGGTCATGGAAGATAACTGGATAGCCTCTATCTTACTTGTTCTCTTGGCCAATTTTGAACAAATTAACATATCCATAAATTGGATGAACCCATATTCTCAAGACCCTAGAACAGTGGTCAGCAAACTCATTAGTCAACAGAGATAAATATCTACAGTACAAAGATTGAAATTTCTTTTGAGAGCCACATTTTTTAAACTTAAACTTCTTCTAATGCCACTTCTTTAAAATAGACTCGCCCAGGCTGTGGTATTTTGTGGAAGAGCCACACTCAGGGGCCAAAGATCCGCATGTGGCTCACAAGTGGTTTGCCAACCACTGCCCTAGAATCATCCTTACATTCTTTTTACATAAAAAAATTGAGCTAATCTTTCAAGAAACCAGGAATTATCACAGATCATTTACAAATTTCTATTTTGGGAGTTTAGAAGGCATTCTCTAAAAGAAACAATGGAGGAAATGCTGGATCAATAGGAAGAAGTTGGAAATAGTGATGTAGGCCAGAAAGAAATGCAATTTTTAGAATCATTAGCATATAAATGACAGTTGAACCCCTGAGAGTAGAAAGTATTGCAATTTATGGGTTATTCAAGGAAATTAAAAATGATCAGCAGACAAGAGTGTAATGCAAATCATTTCAATTCAACTATCTGCCCTCATCCTCACCCCATGCTCACTATTTGCCAGGATGTAGACTTTGAACAAAATAACAGTCAAATATTAAAGAGGTGATAAGGTGAAAACAAACTTAATCTACATTACTTGGCACAAAAAAAAATTGTAACATGATACTTCATTGAATGAATTAGTCATATTTTGAACCCATTTCTATGACCATAAATTATTTAATGCCTTTTTCATACATTTACACAGCCAAACAACCCAAACAGTATCTTTATATAAATTTTACACAATTTATTCAGAATTTCACATTTATTATCTGAATCCACTGCAACTGGAGGTTCCTCAAAAGTGGCATCTTTACATCCTTCAGGACACTGTTTATATTTTGCCTTTGACTCAGAACATGTCAAGAATGGCTGTATTTGTTGAATGATGGCCTAATTTTTTTTTTTAAGATTGCTACTTTTCCACTCTTATTTTTAGCCTTAAGATATTGTTTCCCATGCTACCAGAATCAAAGCAGTGCTGCCTGGTGATAATCTTTCCATCTTCTTGTTTCAATCTATAAGGAGCAGTAAAACTGTCAACTTCTTAATTCTTTCTCTGCCCACCACTCTCTTTATGACCCTGAAGTTCATTTATAATGGGGGAAGCTGTTAGGTGCACTGTTGGTGGGCTGCGTTCTCAGAGTATACAATTTCACAGAGAAAGCAGACCTTGGCTGTTTCTCTAATTTCTTAAAAGTTCTTTTAACTAAAGATAAGAGAAGCAGCTAAACATGTGACTGATCTAATTAGAAGATTAGAAATCATGTGACACTGATTCAAAAAAAATTTGTAAAATGATTTAAAGTAAAACATCAATTTTTATTTTAACTAAACGCGTTTTTAAATACTGCTTTTAAAAGATACATATAAATAACTTTATAATTCATTATTTTAGTCTTATTTTCTCAGTTGCCACAGGGAAGAACAATTGCTGTTTTTACAAAACTGCCTTCTCGCTCTAAAATGATATTAATCTAGATCAGGGTTTCCCAGCCTTGGCACTGTGGCCATTTAGGGCCACATGTGTTTGCCTGTGAGTAGTTGTCCTGTCCATTAGAGGATGTTTAGCAGTGTCCCGGGCTTCTCCTCACTAAATGCTGGTAATGTCCTCCAAGCTGTGACAGTTAAAAATATTTTCTGACATTTGTGGGTGTCAGAGAAAGAGGGGTGAGATTGACTAACCTAAATTTAACAAACTGATTTTATTCAATAGTAATTACTAAATGAAGAATTTAATGAAGAGGTTTTAGAGTTTGGACTTATTTTAGTTTCATTCTTCTATTCCTCCCTCCCTCTATTTACCCTTCCTTCCTTTTCCCTCCTCCCTCCCTCTTTCCCTTCTTTTCCTTCTTTCCTTTCTCTTCTTTCCTTACCCTCCCTCCCTCCCTCACTCCCTCCCTCCCTCCCTCCCTCCCTCCCTTCCTTCCATTCTTCTTTCCCTCCTTCCTTCCTTCCATTCTTCTTTCCCTCCTTCTTTCTGTCCTCCCTCACTTCCTTTTCTCTTCTTTGCTTTAATGGTTAAGTTCTCATTCAAGAAAAATTGTACATGAAAGTCCAATGCATAAAATTTTACATAAATTACCAAAGTGTGAACGTCTAACAGGTAGGCTGCACTCCTACAAATGGTGAGGTCCTGAGAGTCCTGTTTTTATTTTCTGTATTTTATGACATTTTGACATTTTAGAAAGCTGGCTGGCTGGGAAGAGACTGCTGCTTCTGGGGCTTTGTTAGTAGAAGGCTCCACAGACAACACTTTTCTCATGTACAAACCAACCAGTCCTGAGTCTTTGGTGCCAACCACCTCCTGTCTGACCTACACTCCAAGCCAGTATCTCCTTGCCCTCTGCTCCAGGTGTCAGGCAATCAGGGATCACCCTGCCATCCAAAACCTGCTGGAATGATCCAAACAAACCAATCCTAAACTCCCTGCCCTGCCCTGCCTGGCATTGCCTGTGGTATCACCAGTAATTGCTGTGGCCTAGTCTTTCCTCCCCCTCAATCCTGTCTCCTGCCACCTGACCAAGTCCTGGCACTTACCCTGTGGCCCTGCATAGCATGTTGTGATCCCTCTCTGGGATCTGAGTGTATCATGAACACCCTCCTTACGAGACTCATCATCATCTCTTCCTCTGGCCACACTGACTTCTTATGTCTTATCTCTAAAACATAACCTCCGCCTCCTTCCCCAGGTTTATGATTCTCTCTAATAGCATTCAACTACTCAGAACTGTCCCTGTGTCTACTCCCTCCTTTACAACAATTGTTTCTGACATAAAGGCTTATGCATCTCTGCTTGGAAGAGACCCATCTTATTAGCTAATTTCTTTTCATCCTTCAGAACCAATTTATAGATTGTCAAGCTTGGAAAAATATTTCTTAATAACCCTACTCTTAACTCTGGGTTATATGCCCTTTTATTCCTAATAGTATTACAATAATCTGTTATTTTTCTATTATTACTGTTGGTACATAACAATATAATTATTTGTTTTGATGCTTATCTCCTCTATTATCTGATACAAGGTTGTGTAATTAATTATTTGTATAATCAATGTCTTAAAAAGAGCTATAAGAATCATTATATAAATATTTGTTGGGTATGTAAATTAATTTCATCTCCATATCCTCAAATTGCAAAGTTACATTTTTAGAAATGTTGAAAAAATTATCTTTTGAAAATAGGCCTCCCTAACTTACCTAAAAAAGTTCTATAGAGGGCAAATCTCAAGATAAGAAGGTGTGAGAGATCTTCAGAAATTCATCCTTTAAAAAACAACAACAATTATATGACACAATTTTTCTTATTGATTGCCACAGGCAGAATCAACTTTGTGAATAAAGGATGGCATGTGATATTTCAGATAATTTTAATAATATTCAGAAATAGCACATGACTCATTGAGCCTTTAAGCGGAAACAGTTTTAGGTTAGTTTCCCATTTATAGATAGATAAATATTCAATATATAAGCCACCTGGAAGGCATATGTGTTTTAAACTCTGAAATTAAAGTCCAAGAGTGAAGGGAGGGGAGTCATGAGCAAAGTTAATAGTTTGTAGAAAGTATAGATTCAGGTGATCTTGCTAAAGTTGTATTCTTATAAAACCTTAAATGATTAAATTCACAGTATATAAAAACTTAGGCAGTCCTTAAATGAAGTTAGTGGTTAGGGGTGGGTAGTAATCAGGTAGGCACAGATTTCAAGGTGATGTTGTTTGATAATTTAAGATTGTTCTAGTCCAGGTGTTTTGTCCTTTATGAATCCTTCAGTGACTCCTCTCACCCACGCTTTCATTCCCTAAAACTCTTATTGTGTCTTTCCTCCCCAATATAGTCAGAAGACTGCACTGGAAGTTCAAAGGCAAACCATGCCTTACCTTAACCAGATAAACTTGTTCCTTCATCTCTGGAAATGAAACCTAAGCTCTCACTTGATTACACCTATGAATTAGAGCTGACACATCATTCATCAGGGATCAAGGCTAATGATCTGTTCTCAGAAGACACATCTAGGCTAAGATCGCTAAAGCCTTGCATGGACCCGACAGTGATGTAATGTGTGAACGATTATACGTGAGTCACTATGATTCCCCATCTTTGCAAAAGCTTTTCTTTTTGAAAACCGGTGTTTTAAAATTTACTTTTGATTCCTTGGCTCTGGAGTCTCCAGGGCTCAGCGTTTCACTGCCAATCTTCCTTGAGCTCAAAGTAGATGCCTGAACTTTTCCAGCTGATCATGTTTGAACTTAAATGAAGGACACCTCTGCTACAATGGGAAAATTGGAACTAGCATTTTTTAAATAAGTCATTGCATCTTTATCATAAAACTATGAGGTGGTTGGTTATACCAATTTTACATATGATAGGAGCAAGTATCACTATAGCACCACGATTGTCCTTACCTTCTTCTTAGAATATACAACTAGCTAGAAGAAAGGAACACTTCAGGGTTGCAGGAGTTAAACCTTGTGATTTGGGATATCCAGACAGGACTGGAAGGGATGCCCAGTGCCCTTGAAGGACTCCCAACAGACTCATAAAATTCATTCCCAAACTCATACTGAAATAAGTAATAAAAGAGCTCTTTAATTCCAGGATACTCTGACCATAAAATCTCTGCTTTCTCTGCTTCATCATATTGAATTTCAGACTCTCCAAAGTTCATTCAGATTTGCTTCATTAGATCCCCACTGCAAAGATTTATGGTGGATTGTATATATTCTGTCTTCCTAAATCTGACTCAACAATTCCCATTTTCCTTGTGATTCTAATTACATTTTACATGCTGACTACATTTTTATTAAATGTCCCTCAATATCTGCTTTGCTAATTGTATAAAGACTGGACAGATAAATATAAAAAAATGAAACTTGACCACTTTCTTACACCATATAAAATAATAAGCTAAAAATAAATCAAAGACTTAAATGTAAGACCTGAAATCATAAAACTCCTATAAGAATAAAAATAGGCAGTAAACTCTGAATTGCTCTTAATTTTTTTCCTGTTATATCTTTTCATTTAAATGAAACAGAAGGAAAAAAATAAACAAATGGAACTACATTAAACTAAAAAATTTTGCCCAACAAAAGAAACCAACAAAACAAAAAGACAACCTCCTGATTGGGAGAAGATATTTGCTATTGATACATCTGATAAAAGGTTAATATCCAAAATGTATGAAGTACTCAAACAATTTAACACCAAAAACTCAGAAGACCTAAATAGACATTTCTCAAAAAACAACCCACAAAAAAACACCATACAAATGACCAACAGACATATGAAAATATACACAGTGTAATTTATGATCATAGAAATACAAATTAAAAACACAATGAGATATCATGAGACACCTGTCAGACTAGGTATCATCAATAAAATCAACAAACAGCAAGTATTGGTGAGGATGTAGAGAAGAGGAAACCTCAGACACTGTTGGTGAGATTGCAAATTGGTACAGCCCCCATGAAAAGTTGTATAGAGGTTCAAAAAAAAAAAAAAAAAAAAAAGAACTACCTTATGACCCAGCAATTCCACTTCTGAATATTTATCAAAAGAAATCCAGAACACTAATTTGAAAAGATATATGCACCCTTATATTCATTGCAGCATTACTTATAATAGCTAAGATAAGGAAGCAACCTATGCCTATCAAGAGAAGATTGGATAAAGATATGATTCATATATACAATGTAATATTTAGCCATAAAAATATCACCATTAGTGACAACATGGATGGACCTAGAAGACATTATGCTAAGTGGAAAAAATTCATACTGAGAAAGTTAGATGAGAAGGATGGTAGGTGGCTGGGTAAAAAACTTAAAGGAATTAAGTACAAATTGGTAGTTACAAAATAGTTATGGGGATATAGAGTACAACACAGAGAACATAGGCAGTAATATTGTAATAACTGTATGGTGCCTGGAGGGTAATGGAAACACCAGGGACTATAACTTTGTAAATTATACCAGTGTCTAACCACTGTGCTATACACCTGAAACTAATATAAATTATTATGTCAACTGTAATTTAAAAGTACAAAAATAATATAATTGTTAAAATCTTGAAGTTTTGGGTTTTGCATTCATAAAACAGGGGTTTAATATGCACACAAAAGTAATTGTGGAATAACTGAATTAAAATTGACAATAAGAAGAAGAGTGCTTATCACACAATAGGCAATTACTAAGTATCAATGGCTCCATCTTCATCACCATCACTATCATATCTATTCTCACCAATATACAGAAAGCTGTATTATCAACAATATTTAGCGAACTCTTAACTTTTAAAATCAGTAGATATCCATCAATCTTTATTCCTTCTGATTCACACTTGCAAAATGCGATCCTCTTGAACCTTGCTTGTGTCAATAAGTGTCCAGTGCAGAAACAGAAACCCCTCTATATATTTCAAGCAGAATGAGGTAAAATACTGGGAATTAGTTGATTATAAAAATGTGTGATGGCATGGGGTAGTGCAAGTCAGAAGGGATAGCATTGTACTATTGAATCCAAGAGTATGTCATCATTGATATGACTCAGAAGCCACCATGTGGCTCCTTCCCCTGCCACTTTCATCACTACACATACCATTCACACTTATGAAGCTAGGGTCTGGCTACCAGAAAACCAAACCAATGACTAACCTGTTTCTAAACTCACATTTCATACCATTGCTGTTAAGAGAAAGGGCAGCAGGAAGGAGATCAATAGCATATCATCTTTTCAAATCTCAGGCAAAGGAGTTATGGACATCTAGTTTGCAGCTTCTTTTCCTTCTTCTTTTGTCCTTAAAGTTCTGTCCTGATAACTGCCAGTAATAGCTAACTATCAAATCTCCATTCATAGCTCCATCCTTCTTTCTCTAATGTCAGAAACACCATTCCAAGAAATGTTGGAAATTTCCATATGTATATTATATCACTGTCTCAAACTCAATGCATTTAGAATATAACTAAACAAAACAAAACATAAGATTCAACGTTCTTTTTGTAGGTTAATGATACATTTACCTTTTAGTTCATGATTCATTTTCTCTAAAATGTTCATATACAAAATCAGTTTTTATCATAACCTCAAACTCCAAATTTCTCCTACTCTTGTTTCATAAATGGTTAGAGTAGAAAAATCTAAGAAAGAAAGAAATAGAATGTACAGTCTTTAAATGATCTTTCATAAATATCAAATCTCTTATTTTGGCTTTTCTTAAAAATGGTCGGTAGCAGCTGAAATTTATATTCCTTAACACAGAGCAAGATATTACAGTGAGTATATTTTAGCTCTTATTACAGTGAATTTTTATGTTTAACCATAAATAATTGGGAATGTTGACATCCCACTATGGAAATTCAGAAATCCTGCAAAGAGACTCACTGGATGGAGAAATTATTATAATGTACGATATAAAATTACCAGCTAGATAGATAAAATCAGGATTCAAATTTTATCTTTGACATTTGCTAGACGTGTGACTTTGGAAAAGTTACTCACAGTCATTAATCCTGGGTTATTTAATTGCAAAATAGTGGTAAAAGTGGAACTCATATTATAGGGAGATCATTATGAAGATTAAATGTGATAATGCTATAATAAATCATTTAAATGCAGTTATAATATACTTCTAGCTAAAAACAACCAATACATTTTGGTTAACATTAATATTATCCTTGCTGATATTGATGCTACCACTCATTTCTTTTTAATATGTTTTAGGGCAATGCTGAGGTTGATATAATTTGATAGTAATTATTATGTCTTATAGATTCACATCTATAAAACTGATAAAAAAAAAAAAAAAACCTGTAGGGGCCTGGGTACAATTCAGTGTAGAATCCTAGGGTTTCACATAAGTAACAGATGTACTATTTTGAATAGATTGAAAGATGATAAGAAATGTCTGGCTCTAGTCCCCACAATCAATTTTAAAATATTGGGAGTTAATGTGTATATGTGTGTGTGGGGGGGGGGGGGGGAGTGTTAGGTGCTAACCAGAATTTGAAAACCATTAGGTGCCAAGTCATCAGTAAAAATTGTCTCTTCTACTAAGTAAAATGGTAGATTCTGTTGATATTTATTAAAAAGATATGCATGTTTTATCTTAAGTTCAGCTATATTTTACAAATATGTTAAACTGAGCAATGTAAAAAGAAGCTTACAATACTAGTGAAAATGTTAAACTCTCATTTAAACCTCCATTTCTCTCTCTTCTTTTAAATCTTATTATTGAAACTACACATATGTCCTCCTTTCTCCAGCATTAACCTCTTCTACACCTCTTTCTCAATTTAATAGTGGCTTTGATTGGATATAGAAACATGATTGAGAGGGCTCATTATAATAATTTATTATAAATCACGAGGAATTACAGACTTGCACTTTGGGTCAGGGATTGTCTTACAAAGATATTGTAAAGGGAAGCAGATTATGCCACCACAAAATAGGCCACTTGGGCATACAAGTTATTTTGAATTAAAGCTACTTAAGAAACAGCCATTGCAAGAAGCTCACTCGGACCCTTTGTCTCAATGAAAGCAGGGGATAAATCTTCCATAGGAAAGGTACCCCTCTGAACCAGAAAGGTAGAAAAAGCATCCTTATCACCAGAGATAAGGAATTTAGGGCCCAGAAAGCTGTATAAATAAATCTTGTTTCTCTTCACTAATTTTTTTCTCTAAACCCAAACCCCTTTGTCTTTCAAAATGTATTCTTTGTCTAAAAGATGTAAAAGTTGCCTTCTTTGCTCACTCCTTTGACTCTTGTATTTTTGTGGATCCTCATATGTACGCAATTAAATTTGTTTTTCTCCTGTAATTTGTCTTATGTCAATTTAATTATGAGGCCAGCCAAAGAACCTAGAAGGGAAGATGGCAAAAGTTTTCCTCCCCTCAGAAGATGAGTTCCCAAAACTCTATACATGGAGTTGGTTCAACAAAAATGCCTTCAATAAATGAACAAAATTTAATTAATTAGAACCTAATTTACTATTATACTTTTGACCTCCAATGCCAATTATGAAAAAAAATTACATTTTACATTAAATTTCAAGTAACTGAACTTTGTCCAATGTGGGCAAGTTTTCTCCCTGTCTAAATGAGCAGCTTTTAGAAGCATTTTTCTTTCTCTCTCAGCAGCTCCTATGGTTTATAATTCCACGCAAAGTTGGGAGGCAACAGAAGAACAGGTCTGAAGTCCTCAGAACATCATACAGAGAAGGAAGTCATCAAAGCATGAGCACATTGTTCCTCTCCAAACTGAGCGCACCCGTCCACAGAGCACTCTGGGACACCCCACTGTAGACATGAGTCTGGCTTCATCTGGGAGAAGCCACAGAATGACAGTCTGTTTCCTCATGCAGAAAGAGACTTGCTGAAAACCGTTATCATTTATAGGGCAGGGAATTGTGGAGAGTTGGGGCTTGGGGGGCGGGGGTTGGGGGAGCTCTGCCTGCTTGGCACAACCAGACATTTAACTGGAAGGCAGCAAAATTTTGCAAGGCAAGGGAGCTAGAGGAATGCGCTGAAAACCACACCTCTGCCTTTTGGCACTATAAATCAACTGGAAAACATTCTTTGGGGACTGATTTTGGAAAACGTTTATGTTTGTGATGAAAGCACACATTCTAACGGAAGGCCTGTAGCAGACTAGAGCTTAGGAAGTAAGCTCCTTACGTAGGACTTTATTAAAGAAAAGCCAATACTCTCTGGAGACAGCAACCCACTGGGAACAGATGATGAAAGCTATGTTGAGAATATAGACACCATCATGGAGTTTGCAGTAGAGTAGGGATGTAAAATGCATGCACACACACACACACACACACAATTATATATATATCTATCTATATATATCTATATCTATCTATCTATCTATCTATCTATCTATATATATATGTATGTATGTATGTATGTATATATATATTCTGAAAGCAAGGTACAGATAAATTGGATATGGGGTAAAGAATGAAAGAACAATTACTTTACAGAAGCAATGCATCCTATAGACATTATAAAGCATAAAGATGGGGTACTTAAAACACACACACACACACACACACACACACACACACACACACACACTGGAAGGGTAAGTGTGAAGCCTTCCCATTTCAGGGAAAACAATTTCTGTGTCATGTTATTTTACCTTTATTAAATTAAAGGTAATTAGAATCTATTCGACTAAATGATTCTATTGGCATTTTCAATGGGATTATATTACATTTATAAATTACCTTGGAGAGAATGGATATTTTATAAATATTTAGTTTTACTCTAAAGGCTTATCTCATTGAATGAACCCACACTTTTCTCTATTTGACCCAAGAGGAGTGTGCTGGATTTGTGCTTTCTCATATAATATCCAGTTCCATTGTTTCATTGTGCAGTTTGTTTTGTCTTGGTAAGTGTTTGGATTTCTTGTCATTAAAATTGATTGGGATTGGAGTATTGGATATAGTCATAGAATGATCCTGTCCAAAAATAATGTCTGTCTCAGGGGGAAGGGTAATAAAGACTATGTAGCCTTGAGACAGAAAATGTCTTTTTCAGGGAGATTCACTCTTGGTGTGTGTTTTCTTAACCTTTGCCACACACATCTTTCTATATATACACTATGCCTTCTATTGTAAAATCTAAAACCAAAAAGGCTAAGGTTCCCTGAGTCAGAGTAGATTTAAGGAATAAATTTGTGTTGAGAAATATATTCTCCACTGAAAGAATATGTTTCTACCCACCTTCCTGGGGTAGAAACATATTCTCTCAGTGGAGAATATATTCCTGGGGCTCAACCTTTGAGGCTGACCTCACCTGTGAAAACTAGTGACCACAATTCATTTTTAATTATGAACTAAAATATGCTAAAGAGATAAAGTTATTTTTCCTCTAAACTAATAAACTAAATATGTCTGAATTTAGGCACCAGTACCAAATCATCATAGTCTTTAGAAAAAGAGTTAATGAGTCAACCTCATAGTGCTTAAGTAGTGGATTAATATAAGTATTTTCATATGAGATTATTAACCATTTCATAGACATTTAAGAAATACACACACACACACACACACACACACACACACGGTTTTTGAGTCAATTTGAGAAATTATATTGAGACCTAGATGTCTGTTCTTGGACCAAGAATCAATGGATACAGGTCAAGAAATCATGATCTTCATTAAACTTATCTTTAAAGGTATTAGCTGCAGGTATAAATGATGGAAATAAGCTCCAATGTGAGATCATAGCAACAAATTAAACTAGAGGGGGGTCTGGAGATAAATAGTACCTATTATAAAGGACTCAGGAGCCCTAGCTGGTTTGGCTCAGTGGATAGAGCATCGGCCTGTAGACTGAAGGGTCCCAGGTTCAATTCCTGTCAGGGGCACATGCCTGGGTTGTGAGCTCCATCAACATCCATTCTCTCTCATCACTGATGTTTCTATCTCTCTCTCTCCCTCTCCCTTCCTCTCTGAAATCAATAAAAATATATATTTTAAATAAAATAAAGAAATCATTCTCCCAAATTTCCCCCAAAAAGAAAAAAAATGTTTATTGATTTCAGAGAGAAAGGGAGAGAAACATCAATGATGAGAGAGTATCATTGATCTGCTCCTTCCGCACTCCCCTCTCAGAAGGTGGAGCCCACAGCCTGGGTATGTGCTCTACCGAGAAACTGAACCGTGACCTCCTGGCTTATACATCAATGCTCAACCACTGAGCAACACTGTCTGGGAGAAGAAAAGCTTTTAATGAGTTATATTCACATGATTTGAAAATAAACACATGAAACAATAACCTATTTTGTCAGACCAGCTATTTTATATCATATGTTCAAAACGTGGATAGTCACAGAACAATGCTAATTTTAATAGAAAATAAAGTTTTGTTTTACAGATACAACAATATTCTTCATTACACTCATCATCAGATGTTGGTCTATAGAAGGAACCTGGGCCCAATGTATAGATGCTTTAAAAAAAAGGTGACATGAGTAATTAATTTTGACATATAAAAAAAATCCATCTATTTGATATTCAGAAACTTTAAATCACTTTCATCACTGCTGTTATAATCAATGTAGTACCTTTAAGAGAAAATGACGACATGCCCTAATGATAAGTGATGAAGAGAATACTTGGAACAAAAATTAAAGCCTCCAAACAGTATTGGAAGAGAGATCCGGATGAAAGCTATGGTTTCTTATAGGGGGTAAGAGCAATGCTCAGAGAATCACTTTCTAGTCTTTCTCTCACACCCCTAAGGTTAGAGAAAAGTTATTGGAAGCACTTCTTTGGTGGATTGGCCAATTTGCTTCACATTCTACCAATGTGCTTTAGCATGGTGATGAGATTAAGAAGTTTAGGCTGAGAACCTAGAAATCTTGATAATGAAGAGCCCCAGTATTTCTGTTCTGAAAAAGAATAAAACTCCTAGAGGAATAGTTATCTGATCCCAATGAATGAAACTAAGTGTTCATCCAAAACTTTGATCAAAACACAGGAAAAATCAATGAAGTAAAATGAATGCTGGCTCTCACTGAAAGCCAATGCCCAATTTGGACTGAGCATAGGGCCAATATGAAAGAATCCAAAGCATGAACAGCACCAAAGGCAGATTCAGGTTTTCTGGGGTCTGAAACTTGTATAATCTATGAATCCCTCTTTTAGAAAACTAATTTTAAACACCAAACTTTTAAAAATTTACATACACCTCCAAGCACACAGTCTTATGGCCACTCCAAGAATCTTGGAAAGAGCCCACGTAAGGTACAGGTCTGAAACGTAAGCTTTTTTTTGCCTTTGAAACAGATGGGGAAAGAAATATACACATTCAATATCTACTTTGTGCAACTGTTATGAAGATTGTATGAGATAATATATCCTCTAGTCTAGAGTATAATTAGCACACATTTCAATAAATTTTCATTTCTTCTCATGTCCTTCCTTTGCTATTTTTATATAGATATCAATAATTGATGTTTTATAGAGAAAAAGTCTATACCATTTTTATATACTTTTTTGAAATTGCTGATATTTTGACATGAATATGTCAAAGTGGGCAGTCTTCAGCATATGCGAGATTTTGACATATTTTTTTAAATATATTTTATTGATTTTTTACAAAGAGGAATAGAGAGCAACAAACATCTATGAGAGAAAAACATCGAGCAGCTGCCTCTTGCACACTCCCCACTGGGGATGTGCCCGCAACCAAGGTACATGCCCTTGACCGGATTCAAACCTGGAACCTCTCAGTCCACAGGTCGAAACTCAATCCACTGAGCCAAACTGGTTTCAGCAGATTTTGACATATTTTTAAAAAGCACTTAAAGATTTATTTACTTGTATGTTTGTTTACTTGATTGATGATTGATTGACGGACTGATGGCTATTATTGCAGATATGGTTCCCGGGGATGCAGACTGAATTTAGCATGCAGAGATTTTATTAGAGTGCTCAATGATTAAATCTTGGAAAAGGAAGGTAGCATAGCCTGGGCAGAGGGAGAGACTGGGCAATGTTGCAGTCACACTGAAGGCTTCAGCCAACCCCCCGAGTGCTCTAAAGATGGAATTGCTATTGCTAATCCCCCCAAATTGGGGTAGGGTATTTAAATTCCTATATCCATGCTGGGACCGGTTTGGCTCAGTGGATGGAGTGTCGGCCTGCGGACTGAGGGGTTCCGGGTTCGATTCCGGTCAGGGGCATGTGCCTTGGTTGCGGGCACATCCCCAGTGGGGGATGTGCAAGAGGCAGTTGGTCGATGTTTCTCTCTCATCGACGTTTCTAACTCTCTGTCCCTCTCAATTCCTCTCTGTGTAAAATCAATAAAATATATTAAAATAAATAAATAAATAAATAAATTCCTATATCCAGCCTCGAAGGCATCTGGGCTGCCTCTGGGGAGTAGATGTGACCTTGATGAGGTGGGTCTTTTCAAGCCAGGGCAACTTCCAGAGAGTTAACAAATTAAGCCTGTCAATCAGCTGCTCTCCCAGCAGCTGGGGGACAGGTCCTTTCATCCTGCACACTAGATCTGGGAGATGTGGCACAGAGTCTGCCACAGCCTACTCTTTGCACCATCTAGATTGGCAGTGCTCCTCTAGGATTCTGGCATGTCTCTTGATGGGGATAACATATAAGATTAGCAGGGTCAACTACAGCTCTTCTTTAATGTCTTTGTCCTATGGAGGCTAGCACTGTGATGCTCATTATCTCTTTCCTCTTCCATCAATTATAGATTCATCTTCCCCTCAACTAGTACCTTTTCAGGTCAAGGTCACTTACCTATTGATGTGACTCAGATCTTTATCCCTGAAAGGTCACCATGTCATTCTCAGCCTGCAACTACTAGTCTCTTTCATTTGTCAAAAAACTGGCCAGGGGTGTGACAAGAGACACTGAAGTGGATCACTTCTATGTCAAACATCCTTGCTAGGATGGTGACTTATCTTGTACATTATTCTTTTAGGCTAGTGAGCCCCCAAACAACCAGGCAGCTGCTATAGTTTAAATTAAAATAGGAGTTTCGCTGTTTCACTTAATAGAAACATTCCTCCTTTAGAAAACAAGACCTCTAAACTCAGATAGCCACAGTTGTGGTATGGAAATTATAAATTATTCTTTAAGTATATCATTGAAAGAATGATAAATGGGTCCATTTCTATGTTCAGACCACAGTTTATAGACCTATGCACTGTATATTTTGGGGACACCGTTACAATAGTTTGAAGGATCCTATATTGGCGGTTCAAATACTGTGAAAGCCTGAAATAATGTTAGTGAAACCTCTGAGGGTAGAAAGGTGAACTAAAGGTAGGAAACTAAACTTGCTATCCAGAGTATGTACCTACTTCAGGCAATGACATGAATCATTGCTCCTTCCAGAGTGGAAGAGATCCAATGAAGTGATCTTGTCCTCAATGGGGAATTGGTGTCATGAGGGAATGGTGCAATATTGGAGAGTTTGTATAGGTCTCTGCTGCTGACAGATTGGACATTTGACAGGAACAGCAGCTAGATCAACTTCTTGTGAGTGGGAGCTTGTGTTTGGGACACATGCATAACCTCAACCCCTGCCTAACTAGCTAGCTACTTCTTTCATATTCCCATTATGCCGGCACTGGAGTGGCTGATGACAGAGAATGACAGGTTTAGTCATCAACAGATTCATTAATTTTATCTACTTGGTCATTTCTGTTTAAGAGTACTTGCTTATTGGTGGCAGTAAGTTGGGCTACAAAGACCTCCACACAATGTGACTACTCCAAATACCTCTTGCCTAGAACCCCTTGCTCCTGATCTTCCAATTCTGGTAGGCCGCTTGACAAACTGGCCAAGACATTTGCCATTGCCCATGAATGTACTAGTATAGAGGCTCTCTTTCTATAAATATACTTTTCTCTTTTCCATGTGCTTTGCTGAACTTGGACACTCTGTAGCTCCTTAATTCATGTCTTTCACCAAAGTCACATTACCATGGAGACTAATTAAAACTGGATGTCTAGATTTTAAACTCCTACGGCAGAATTTAATTAATTTAATTCATCTGGAGAAAACTCTGAGCTAAAATCCTTTCAAGTCAGCTTTCCCAAGTTCACACCTAGCCATAATGACTCTCCTGGTGGATGATCCTCTGACTACTGGCTAAATTAGTAGACACTGATTAGCATGCCCTTTTAACGGTGTCACAGATGAGAATTTTTAACATTTAGCATAATTAGGAGTATGTAATTTAGACACTAATAAGTGGTAATTGTTATGAACACAGCTATGCAAAGTTAACCTCATAGGAAAAAAGCTCTACATTTATTCCCTGGGACAGCTCTCAGCAGCAGAAGAAACACTTAGTTTTGCCATACAGATACTGTCACACATGTTCAGTAATGGTCTCTGTCTCCTAACTGGAAGAAGATTAAAAGAGTTCTCCATGAGACCCATACCCCACTGAGGTAGACTGTAATATTCTTCTCTGGTAGTTTCTATCAACTACTGAAGGAAGGGGATTTCTGGGATTATTCTCTGGCTAGTGAGTCCTCCTGATGTCCAAAGTATGAAGTCTCGCCGAAGGTGGTTTGGCTCAGTGGATAGAGCACTGACCTGTGGACTGAAAGGTTCCAGGTTCGGTTCCGGTCAAGGGCATGTACCTTAGTTGCAGGCACATCTCCGGTGGAAGGTTGTGCAGGAGGCAGCTGACTGATGTTTCTAGCTCTCTGTCCCCCTCCCTTCCTCTCTGTGGAAAATCAATAAAATATAGGTATTTAAAAACAAAACAAACAAAAAAAAGTATGAAGTCTGAGTATAGACCTCTGGCCATCACTGAGATAATTTGCTTGGATTACGTGTCCCCACCTTGTGTGATTAGCAATAGCCAGGGGAGCAATCTCATTTACTACAGACACCAACCCTTCAGGATGGCTGTGTTTCTGTGAGTATCAGAGGAGTCACTTCTCAGAAAAGTAGGGCAAGGATTAGGAAGACAACCAAAAAGTGTGTCAACTCCACATGCAAATAAATTTGATACCAAACCATAGCATATTGAAAATAAATCCCCAGCAGAAATATTAAGATGTTAAAGTCAACAGCATATAAAATATTGGATCCAAATGGTAGTTGACCTCTGCTAAACTGGACCTTTCTGCCAGAGAACTCCAAGAGCTGGCTCAGAAAAGTGTAACTTTCCAGAGTATTGAAAACTTTTGAGCATACTAAATTCACATTTTAAAGAAGTATATATTTCAGATTGAAGTACTGTAACTTTTAGTCGCATGTATTTTTTTATATATACATTTATGAGTATCCAGTAAATTCTAGGCTCTGTGCTGGGGCGGAACAGATGCAGCAGTAAAAAAGTAAGGGTAAACATAATTTTCCTATATCCAAAGGGCAAAAATTAAGATGCTGGCTACCATCACATATTGGCAGGGATTTGGAAAAACAAGTAATCTCTTGCACTGCTGGTAAAATTTAGCAATTATAACTGCAAACAGCCTGGCAACATTTAGTGTAAATCAATACTCATAAACTCTGAAGCCCAGTGATAACACTCCTGATTCTAAGACACAAGTCTTTAAGGGGTAATAGACAAATATGTTTACTGCAGTATTACTTATATAGTGATGCCTTGGAGGCAAACTGGGATTGCATTAGTAGGTAAATGTGCAGTGCCTGGAGACATGCGATGTACATGCAGTGATAATCTGAAAATGCAAAGTTGAGTGGGAAACAAGTGAGAAATGTATACCATAGTATTCTCCATGTGCCTTAAAAAATATATATATACATAGACAATAGCAAAAATTATGGTACATGTTTAGATATACAGGCCTATGTGTGTGTGTGTATATGTATATATACATATATACATATATATACACACACACACACACACACACATATATATATATATATAATACATAATCCTTTTTAATAAAAAAGAGTAATATGCAAATTGACCATCACTCCAACACACAAGATGACTGCCCCCATGTGGTCAAAGATGGATGCCCCCATGTGGACACAAACTGGCTGCCACAAGATGGCCAGCAGATGAGGGACCAGGTCTGCAAGGGAGGGCAATTGCGGATGGTCAGGACAGCAGGCAGTTGGGGAGATCAAGCCTGCAAGGGAGGGCAGTTAGGGGTGAACAGGCCTGCAGGGGAGGGCAGTTAGGGACAATCAGGCTGGCAGGGGAGTGGTTAGGGGGTGATCAGGATGGCAGGCAGAAGCAGTTAGGGGCAATCAGGAAGGCAGGTAAGAAGTTGGGAGCCAGCAGTATTGGAATGTGAGAGGGATGGGGCCTAAATGGGCAGTTGGACATCCCTCGAGTGGTCCCAGATTGGAAAGGGTACAAGCTGGGCTGAGGGGCACCTACCCCCCCCCCCCATGCACAAATTTCATGCACCGGACCTCTGGTCTATTACATTTATATAATCTACACACATATCTCTATATATCTATATCCATATATATATCTATATATAAATATATATATATATATATATATATATATATATATAAAATGAATATATAGATCTAAATGAATATATAGATAGATATAGATATAGATATGGATATGGATATAGATATGGATATGGATATGGATATAGATATAGATATAGATATAGATATAGATATATAGATATAAATATTTATAACACTTGGTATAAATATATAATTTGTCTTAGACTAGGTCCTATGATGCTGTACAATACACCTGGATCTCTTAGAACACATTCTCTCAGGGAAACTCCCATCATGTAAGAAGTCTGACTATGTTGAAACTGCCATGCACTGAAGAAACCCAAGCTAGCCAAAAGGAGAGGCCATGTGGAGAGAGAGGCATGACTTGGCTCTAGCTCACCCCAACTGCGGAGTCAGACAAGAATGGAGGAGCTATCCTGGACATATATTCCAGGGCAGACTTTAAGGAACTCTGACTCAGTCCCTGATATTGGAAGATTCTTTGGATGACTGGGACTCTAAATTGAAGTATCAGTCATCTTGAAGTAATATTATATTTGGGCAATGAAACTCCTCATAAATTTCCTGATTCTTAACTTGCCTTGTACGTGATTAAATTTATTTTTCTGCCATATATATTATTGCATTCAGTTTTTCCTTTTTAGTCTAGATCATTAAGAGGTTTTCATTTCTAAGGTTGTATTTTGTTTTGCCTTAGTATGATAGTTAAACTTATAATACCATGCTACCTTTATCTTCTAAATTAAAATGCATCATAGAGTTCCATTTCAGTAGAATGTATTTTTAAATTCAGCACTATCTTCACCAAAGTCACCCTTTAACTAGATATTTTTATAACAAATTGTAAGTCCCTATTCACTAAAAATATGTTTATCACATTCCCAGAGCTTGAGAAATAATCACATATATTGTTGGGGGGAAATTCCTTAACATTGAAAAGATTTTAAATAATCAATTAACATACGTGGTAAATAGAATATTTGAGACAATGAAGATCATCGGAAATTACTAATAAGCTTAAATTTTGAATACAGTGTTTGCCAGAATCTACTTTCTGTTTCAGCTCTTTGTTAATTTTCCCTGCCTTAGAGAACAATAAACAATTTGATCCATTCCCTAGTTTAGGATCTTGAGGTGCTCATGGCTCAATTTTCTGATCAGTAACCTTAATGTGCAAGATTCTCGCTTCAGAAGAAGGTTGTTTTTTCTTGTTTTAATCTAGATTCACTAAGATATTTTTATTAAAATTAAAGAATTTCCTGACAGCCCTTCAAAAAAGTGCATGATAACGAAATAAAAAAAAATTCTGCTGATTCAGGAGTTTAGTTGTTTTGGCAAAATTTACTCTGATATGATAAGGCTCCCTGGCTAAATTTACTGCAATCAATTCTGAATAAAACAATAAAGAATATGCTGGCAGTTGTACAGTCCCTGCTTATAAAGCAATGGGAGTTTGACCTATATTTTATATTTCTATTTGTTAATCATTTCCAAAGGAACTAATTTTGCTAGATACATATGTGCTCTGTACTCTAATTCTGGCTCAAGCCCCTAAAATTTTATATACTTGGATTTATTTTTCAAAGGCACCTTATTGTAAGAGCAATGCTGAAAATAATGTTCTGCCCATCTATATCTACCTATTTCATGATTCCTTTTGTATCGCACTCAGTTTGGAAAGCAATACTAGTTTAAATTCTATAGTGTTTTAAAGAATATACTATCGATATCTTTTACCTCATTTTTATTTTTCTCACAGGCCTTCATGCTAGAATTGAGACTGATTTATCTAAGCCAGTCAACAGCATAATGGGAACTTTTGTTCTAAGTATCATGCTCTATCCAGTAGAATCCTCTTTCTAGCCAAAAATTCACAAAGTAAGATTGCCTAACATATCTCCACTAAGAACACTGTATTTTGTAGGCCTTTTAGAATGAAATGCTTAAGAGTTACCTTCCTTTTGACTTCAATGATTTGCGTGTGTATAACGTATGTGCATACTTCAAAATTTTCTTTCTAACAAGAACAATAAGATATATGTCCTTTGCTCTTCACTACTGTCTTCTCTATTTCTGCATTTCTTTTATTTATTTGTTTTGGTTTCTGTGTTTTTCTTTTGATCCACTCATAGACTTTTCCCCATGCTTATCTGGAATCATGGCTCCTCTTTTATCATTGAGGCAGCTTTTTCCAACCAGAATGTGAGCTCATGCTACTTCCTGGATGCTGAAAATAGCCCCATGGAACAGTAGGACCATGACTATTCTGAAGGCTTTCCCAATTTTCCCACTGTAAGTCAGGAAAGGGGGACACTTTGTAATTACAGGATGACTGAGTCCTAGAGTAAATGGAACATAAAATGAAATACAAGCCTGCTCTCACTCTTCTATGCCTAGTTCGTTATTCCTCCCCTGAGTTCAGGGAGCATGTTCTACCTACATTCATTACAATTGTACTCATCACATTGTGTCCAAATGCATCTTTTTATCTACTTATTGAACATGTATTTACTGTGTGTCTACCATGTGCCAGATTAAAACAACAACAACAAATCCCAATTCTCAAAGAGCTTCTAATCTAACAAGAAGAAAGAAACAAAAAAGATAAAGCATGGAAGGGGTCATACATGCCACATGACATGTGTTTTTGATCAAGAACATTAAGAATCACGGTCCCTTCTGAAAGAGCATTCTTCAGGCCCATCTGGGGCTCAGGAGAAAATTCCCCAGGAATAAATAATGAGAACTCTAATGAAGTTATAATCATGAGCTTCTGTAGAGCAGCTAACAAAGATTATTTCAGTTATTTCTTAAAACAACTGTCACAAGTTTTCAAATAAATTCACATAGCAGAAAATAAATAAGAGGTCTGTAAAGACATAAGGCGAGCTTAAAAATTATTTTGAAACTCAAATATCCAAACACTAGAATTAGCGAACTGTTCATTCCAAAAAACATATTTAAAAATTGACACATTGGTCTATACTATGATCTCTCTCCCTTCCTCCCTGTAAAAAATCAATAAAATATATTTAAAAAAAAGAAAAAAAGAAAGAAAAAAAGAAAATGAGAATCAGCAATAATAAAATCACCCTTATTATTAATCAGAAATACCAGTTATAAACATATTGGTTGACAATGACACTGTTACTGATGTTCACTGTGGAACCCTGGAGAAGGGTGTGTGGTAACCATCTGTCAACTCTGAATAGTATTGTTTTCTTTACCTTCTCTGAACCAGATTTACATAGGATTCTGATGATGGCGTAAGTAATCTTTTCTCGAGGGTGCAGAAGGATAGGGGAAGGAAATGACATTAAGTCTATGATCTAATTATCTTATTACCTCATACTTAACAAAGTAAAAAGGCACATTTCCTAAATCCTTAGAAGAAAAAGGTCCACATTGGTGCTTTCTTGTCTCCCTTCACTCATCGTGGCTAACAATCCCCTCACAATATTTCCTTTCTCATGTGATATCTTTATATTACACTCTCTTCTGGGATGTTCCACATCTTCCAGAAAATGTAATATTCCAGTCCCTCTTTACCATCCATTTTTCAAGTTTTCAATTTCAAAAGCTATAAGAATTCTCTGAAAGTCAATGCCTTCTGCTGCCCAGTTTCTGCTGGTTTGTGGAGGGAATGGAGTCAGTCTGTGTCTCGTGTCCCAATTATTTGGGGGAGAGTTGGTGGGGAGTTTCTATTCTAAAAAGGGTTTGGCATTTTCATAAGGTTTGGGAATTACATACGTATAACTTTAGGACTTATTACATTGTGTAATGCACCTATCTCTCCTTATGCAATTTCATCTACTGAACACAATCCAATCATATTTTTCTTGCAAAAGAACTCTGATCCAGAAAACATTTTCCCCAGCTCCCCCAACTATACACACGCACACACACACAAACACACACACGTACTATACACAAACTGATATACACACTTCTAAAGATAATCTGTAGGTAATTCATACAGCTCTCTCATAACTAGAATCACTTTCTCACGTTTCCTAGGTTTCCCCTTGACCATCCAAGAAGTTTCCGGTTCACCTGCTATTTTCTCCTTTACAAATATCTGTTACAATAATCGCCAGTGGCTGTTTTATGTGCCACTGCATTACTTAACCAGTCTTAAAATTTCAACATTTTGGTAGTCTTCTATTTTAAGCAATCAGGAGAATAGAGGAAGAAAATGAGACATTAAGCCCCTGGTCTAATTATCTTATTACCTTATACCTAACAAAGTAAAAAGGCTCATTGCTCTGATCACCTCCCTCAGAGTTAAATCTTTTTAACTTCCTTCAGTTTTGAATAACATCCTAGAAGAAAAATTGCTCCATCAAAGAATACAAATTCTGCAAGAATATTAATCCATATGGCCAAATTTGCTTGCTGGAAGATGATGTCAATATTTACTCCTAATAGCCATCATTTCAGAATACTGGGTTTGTTTGTTTTTACAACATTGGACATTTTAGCTTATTAAAATTTTTGTTCATTTATAGCATTTAATTGTTACTATAACTCCTGCATCTATCAGTAAAAGAAAATAATGAGAATATGTTTGGGGAAAATAAAATTAATGCAGGAATCAAGGAGTGATACATATTGTGTTTCTAACTGAAGTAGATTCATAACTTAAATTTTTTGAATTAAAAAAAAACTTCAGAATGTGAGACTTAATTTGTTCTCAAGTATGCTAGGGGTTTTTTGTTTGTTTTCAAATCTGCTGATTTAATCTATAGAAACACATTCTTGTTATTTTCAAATTCTGATAAGCAAAACTACACTGTGCATTTCTATACTTTAGTACATTTCATAGATGTTTCCAGTTGTGCCAAATTTGTTCAGTGGGTGATTTTACTTTCATTTAAAAATGAGGAGGAAGACATTGGGGCCCCAAAGGCTCAGTGACTACACCACTGTCCTGTATCTATTGAGTGCCAAGTCCCAGGCAATATAGGAAAATAAAAGAGTCATTCCCCCTTTTTTTTTCCCCTACGTCCTGGGAAATTCCCAAATTAACACTGGCTCAGTGAGTAATGAATAGATCCTTTCAGAAATAGAGTTGTCACAGTCTGATCTAAGTTAGCAAGCTTTCATTTAGCATAGACAAAGAAAACAAAACGTTAAGCTGGCTTCCCAGCCTGAGGGCCTGGTCGAGGAGGAAGCTGTCTGGAGCGGGCATCCTTTCAGCTACAGTGAGCATGAATTAGTCCACTAGAAAGTACACACTCTCCCTGAATACGGGCACATCCGCATTGTGATTTACCTTCCCTGGAGGGTAGGTAACCTGATGTGACCACAGACAGCAGATTTTAACAGACAGAGAAGAATGTAGACTTGAAGCTTATATTGTACAGTATCTTTCAGGCGAGAAGTTCCCAAAAGACTTTGGAGCCAATAATCAAAACTATGATGAGGCTGTGAAACACTAACTGCCCATCAGTAAACGTGCAGGTTATGGGAAACCAGACATCCCCTCCAGCCTTTGCAGCTGTAGAGGAAATGTCCTGAAACAGGGCTCATGAGTAACTACCCATACCTGATTTGGGAGGTAAAAGCTCCTAGAAATTGTGCTAAAGATCTGAGGGCTGTAGTCTAAAGTTTTCTGAAATCTATTTTAGAGGAGAAAAATCTCCTAGGTGGCTCAGTCATAGTCAGGATCATTTTATTGTTTTAGACAAACCCTAGAGGCCTGATGCACAAAATTCATGCAAGAGTAGGCTTTTCTCCCCATTCCCCCATTCCTCTCCACCCCCCACAGGCTGCTGGCACCAGCTTCTCTCCAGCACCAGGGATCCAGGCTCCCTGGCAGCCCCAGCTTCATTGGGAAGGTCCTCCAGTCTAACTAGCATATTGTGCTTTTATTATTATAGACTAGAGACCCAGTGCATGAAATTCATGCATGGGGGAGAAAGGTCCCTCAGTACGACCTGCACCCTCTCACAATCTGGGACTGCCTGAACCTCTAACCACTCTGCCTGTCTGCCCGATCACCCCTAACTGCTTTTGTATCGGTCCGCACCGATGAGGCTTTGTCCAGAAGGATATCCAAAAGGTCATTCAGCTGTCTGGTCTAATTAGCATATTATGCTTTCATTCTTATAGATAACCACACCTGATTTATGTCAAATACAAGCAGTGCTTGTAAATACAATTGTCCTTATTTTACAGGTGAGTGATAGGCACTTAATACAGTTGGAAAAATATTGTTGTCAATACCTTTACTTTCTAAGGGAGGTGGATTCTGGGAAAAAGGAGACCATTTTGTTTTTGTTGACTCCTTGATGGTTTTGGATTCAAGAAGAAGAACACAATAGTGATGTCTGGGGACAGGTGGATGGGGAAAATAAGGAGTTGCAATTCAATGGGAAGAGTTTCAGTTATGCAAGATAAATACAATACATCCTAGAGATATGCTGTACAACATGGAGCTTATATAGTTAACAAAACAGTATTGTGAATTTCAATATTTGTTAAAAGATCTCATATTAAGTGTTCTTATCACACACACACACACACACACACACGCACACACACACACACACACAAATAAAGAGACAAAGACACACAAAACTCTGGAAAGTGTTAGACTTGTTGATTCCCTTGATTTTGGTGATGGTATTGTGGGTGTTTTCATATGTCCAACCTCACATACATTAAATATATGCAATTACAGTAAAACAATTATACTTCAACAAAACTGTTGAAAAATGAAAAGAAAATTGAAAAGAATAAACAGAAGAAAAAGAAGAAAGAAGATTAGGAAGAGGCTTCCACAAATCATCTTTGAAAACTTTTCTTTGACTGGTTGAAGGTACTTTGACGAATAATGTGCAAGTAACATTTATTTGTGTTTTTGTGTTGCTGTGATGCTAAACTATCCTACTCTTTAGGGAACTTGAGAGTTTTTTGAGAGGTTGGTTTAGCACTTATAAATAGAAACCAGGTGATAATCAAGTTAATTTTTTTCCTCCATTAAATTAATAGGTACTTTGGGTGAGATTTAGGCTTCATAATATTTTGAATTGGTTGTTCAGAATACTACTATCTATATCTTTAAAGACAAAAAGACACAGGCAAACAATTGAGCAACACTCAGAAAAGCAGTGAGGAAAAATAAAGAATAAAATTATATATACACCTTTGTGTGTGTGTGAGTGTGTTTGTGTGTGTGTGTGTGTGTGTGTGTGTGTGTGTGTGTTTAATTATATAAGGCTGAATTATCCTAATAAATATCATACAGCAATTAACACAATGGTTCTGGATAGAATATCAATACTCAAAGATAACTATCAACCCAATTGATCCTCCATTCACCCACTACCTATCACCAAGTGACTAGAATTTTATATCCCAAGATTCTGTCTTGCTTAGTCCAGATTTCTGAATTATGGTCTATTCCTTTCTCCCCAAATTCCAAGTGTTAGAGGCTAAGGAAGACAACATAAATAACATTAAGTTATTTAAGGTATATCCTTGAGAAATTGACAATAAAAATTATATTTTCAATTTAATTCCCCCAATTTTATTTTAAACCAAATTTCCAAGTTTAAAGGGGTATAAAGAAATCAAGTGTCTTAAACTAAGAAAATTTGCATCTGAAAGTAGGATAGATACTAGAGAAGTACAAAAATGGTTTATTTAGTCATGTATTCAAAAGCTATTTATTAGAAACTGGTTATTTGAGCTTTCCCTAGATTCTGACAATATATGTAAGACTAAAAATAAGAATAGACATTTATTAAAAAATATACTTAAATGCACTAGAAGAGTTGACATACTAGCTATAATATGCTAAGAAGACTCCTTCAAGTATAAATAATAAGCTATGAGAATTCAAAACAGAATAAAATCAATATTCCATATAAGGCTTGAGGAAGTATTAGAGCATTGGGGCAAAGAACATTTGATTTATTTCTTAAGGAATATTTAACTGAAGGAAAAGAATTGGAGATGAGGTATGAAAAACTAGATTTCTCCTTGTATCCTCCAGGCTCTATAATCTAATATTATTTCTAGTTAACATCCATTTTCATTTCTACAGAGCAGATATATTTGGGGCATTATGCTATGGAACCTTCAATGCATTCAGTTCTTTTCATTTGTAAAATATTTGCTCATTCAAATATTGATTGAGAAACTACTTTTTGTTCAAAATTATATATAGGGTGACAAAGTGGTGATTAAGATATACATGATCTTTACCTTTATTAGTGGAATCCCCTAAAGAAGCATCTAGCAAGATTAGGTATGGGGTTATGATAAAAGGCTTTAGGTAAAAACTTATATTTAAGCTGAGCTGTGCATAGTGAAGAAAGTGAAATTGATGAAAGTCATTTCTTGGTAGACCAGTCAAATATTCCGTGAGTGTCATACATAAAGCTTGACCTAGATCTGCCTTCATATATTAAAGACAGTATAGTGTATCCTGCTGTTGGTTTTAGATTCTACATTTCCAAAAGACACAGTTTCACTTCAGAATTTTATCTATGTGATGGAAGGATAAAAAAGAGGAAGAGGAAGAAACTGAAGAGGATGAGCAGGAGAAGTAGAAATCATTGCATTTTACAATGTAGAATCTTGGCTTTTGAAGCCACGATTTAAGATAAAATTAACTCTCCCAACAATAAGATGTCACCAAAGAGAATTGGCTGTCAAATTACTTTGCAAATTAAACTGCAGCCTAACCATATCTCTCTGGGAACTAAAGAAATGAGAGTCCTAATTTTTTATGACATTAGAGATCATTTCATCCAACTTTCTCATTTTACATATAATGAAACTAGGGCTGAGAGGGTTTAAATGTCAGTTGCCAAATTCCACAGTGGATTTGAAGCAGAGGCTTATTGAAAAATAATAATGGTATTCTGTGGAGATGTTGTAAAATACAATAAGAAATGAACTCTGAGAAACAGAACATTTGCAACTATGTCTGCTGCCATTCTCTAATATTTTTTTGTAAACCACAATATCTTTAAAAATTGTAAATGGTCATATGTTTTATAGTGTTTTTCTTTTCTCCCTTTTTATCTGTTGCCCAAAGTAATTTAGAATACTGCTTTCATTCTACACCCCTTTTACCTCTTTCCCATCTTTGATCAATGAACCCCAGTCACCCATAAAATTTAGGTAACTTGCTTTACAAACAATGGGGAAACTATTGGATCTTATAAATCACTGAATGTTAGTTGAGAAAAAGAACATGAAAACCTCAGTGTATGTATGTACTTCCTTGGATGTGGTGCCACAGGAACTAAAAAGTAGTTAAAATACAGTAAAATTTTAAGGTTAAAGTATTTCCAAAATGTTTTCTCTCTCAAGTAGGTGACAGCATGGGATATACCTAACTAATTAATGTTATGCGCGCGCGCGCACGCGCGCGCGCGCGCACACACACACACACACACACACACGCACACACACGCACGCACGCACGCACACATAACCTAAGATTTTTCACACAAACTAAGTCAACTTTTTCTTTTAAGTTACCCTGGAATTATAAAAGACCATTCTTACTAAGGAAAACAATGAGATACTCATATTAAAGACACTCATAATAAAGGAAAACGAGATACTCATATTAAACAATGAAATACTCATATTTATGTTTTGAATGGCTCAGCACTGTTAATATTTTTACATTGCCTTTCTTTATGGAAGTCTTATAATGACTTTGTGAAATGTTTTCATTTTAAATATTTGAAAATTGAGGTGCAGTGCAGAGACAGAACTATCTTACATTAGGTCACCCATCCTTTAATATTGTATATAAAAATAAATGTCTTTAGGCCCTAGCCTGGTAGCTCATTTGGTTAGAGAGTTGTCCAGATATGCCAAGGTTGCAGTTTCAGTCCCTGATCAGGGCACATACAAAAAACAACCAATGAATGCACAAATAGTGAACAATGAATGGATGTTTCCCTCACTCTCCCCCTTCAAAAATCAATAAATAATTTTTTAAAATAAAATAAGGAAGTTTATCTTGGCTTCTGTGGCCTACACAATTCCAAATAAGTCTGGTAGCAACCTATTTTCCCCCTCTTTCTCATACCAGTCATTTTTGTTGTTTGTTTAAATATTTTTTATTGATTTCAGAGAGGAAGAGAACGAGAGATAGAAACATCAATGATGAGAGAGAAAAAAATCATTGATCAACTGCTTCCTGTCATGCCCCCTACTAGGGATTGAGCCTGGAACCCAGGCATGTTCCCTTGACTGGAATTGAACCCAGGACCTTGCAGTCAGCAGATTGATGCTCTATCCAATGAGCAAAACTGGCTAGGGCTCTCTCACACCAGTCTTTACTTTTCTCCCTGTATTTCAATTGCACTGGCTTTCCAGATATCAAACATTTTCTATTTAATGGCTTTTGTGTCTGTTCTCTCCCTTGCCTCTTCTTATAGCAGACTTCTCAGCCTTACTCAGGTTATAGCTTTTGTGCCATCTTTTCAGAAGGCCTTTTCTGAACCTCTCATCTAAAATAGGTTGGGAGAGTTTTTACCACCACAGCAACCTGATGTTTAGTACTTATCACACGATATCATTATATATGTATTATTTTATTTCATAATCTCTAGGAGTCAAGGGTCTGAGAATAATATCTGGAGCAAACTAGGGGCACAAAAAATGTGAAAATATGAACACATTTAATTTTTTTTAAATAATAAAAAGAATGGAAACAAGATGTTTCATAGTGCCTGTGTTTCCACCCATTACCCAGCTAAGCTGCATCTGTATTTGGACTCAGTGGGATACCTCCTTTCTCCATACTCTGTATCCTTCTGAAATTATTATGAATTAATTAGATTTAATCAGTCCATAATCCAAAGGTTTGTAGCTTATCTTCCCCCCTGGACTGTAACCTCTATAAGCCATAGTTTGTGTCCATCATAGTGTAGGTGATTTCTCACCGTGATGCCTCCATTGGCCAGCCCTGGATGCAGGATCCAATGAGACTATCACAGGGCCAGATTGTGAAACCCACCATCTGTTCAGAAAGGAGGAGAAGCAGAAGAATGTATGGACACAATGACTCCATGGGAAGAATAAAGGAAGGGATAAGAGGAGAAGGAGAGAAAGAAAACAAAAGAAAAAAAAAGAGCTAGAAGATAGTGAAATAGTAATTGAGAATTAAAATTGTGACAGCTCTTTGGACATGTCAATGTGGTTGAGCTAGAGTCCCCAGTTATTAAATCAAATGCTAATATAAGTATTGCTGAGAGGAGATTTTGCAGATATAATTGAAAGGCTTAATCAGTTGACTTTAAGGAAGGGAGATTATCCTGGATAAATGGACGGGTCTGACTTAATCAATTAGGCTTAGATGCAACTCTGAGGCTTCCCGTAATTAAGACTTAAGAATATTGTACCAGTTATAACATGTTGAATAAAATAAACTACCTGTCTTCCATGGGGGAGGCACTTTGGACATTTAAAATGAGTGGAAATTCACATATTCAGTTAAAACAACTGAATAATTCTTAACTACAAAAAGGTGATGTTAAGTACTTGATCACAGTATTTTATAAAATTGGTCAAATACAGTATTAAAAACAACAACTACAAATTAGAAAGGAAGTTGTGAGAACCAATCAGGGAAGCTGAGAACATATTTCTCCCCATTCTCTTAAAACACAAAAGCAGAGCAAAGGCAAAAACAAAAACAAGCAAATGCAACATTTTCTCAGGGTTTTCAGTAAAGCACGGGAGGTAAATTACCAAAGTTCCCACCTCCCACTGCCTCCCTTGTGGAGAGTTGGCTTTGGAGGATTTTAAACCAAGGAGCTGCCAAATTTTGATTCATTCACTTTGGCAAGTGTCATGGAGACTGGCTCCTAGGATGGCAAACTCTACTGTTTCAAATCTGAAGTAAATTGCTGTATTTAAAGGAGACAACTGGGCCCATGGGTGCATCGTTCCCAGGGGTGCTATAAGATGGGGTCTCACATGTTCCATGACTTCTGAAATTCCACTAAGTTTCAGTGCCACGAGAAGGACAAAAGTAATAAGCACATGGGGAGAGAGAAAGAATGAAGGGCCAAGTTAAGAACAAGAAAAACCAGGACATCAGAATGTCAGAAATTCTCCTTCCTATGAGCTCATTTGGGAAATGTGGCCAAATTAACTACCCCAGAGTCCTCATTCTGAGACGTGCTTTTCTCAGGGACAGCATTTGAAAGTACATTCTGGGCTCTTGTCACCCAGCTCATTCAGCATCAGTCCAAAAATCCCTGGGCCCTGAGTTGTATGCAGAAGGAAGCTGAGTCTATGTGGGTCACATAAGCACAGATAAAATACAATATATAGTTGTTCTTGACACAACAGCAGAATTAAGAATGGCAGACAAAACCTAAACACAGAAAGACACCCATATATATATATATATATATATATATATATATATATATATATACATATATATATATATATATATATATATATATGAAACAGTGAGCAAAAATATACTCTTAAAAGACAAATAACATATAATTTACATGAAGTACAAATAGGGTAGCTCTATTTGATTTATTTCTATTTGAGTCATGTATTTATACACATATATAAATATAATTTTATATAACTATTTTGCAGTTATTGCTGTATTTTCTGAAACATTTATAGTTTATTTAAATACCAATATTTTAAAATTACACTTATTATTTTTCTTGGCATATAGGAATCAATTTAATTTTAATACTGCATTTGTAGCCAGTAATTAACCTTATAGTTTCAATTTTTTATATAGATTATTTACTTTTTCTAAGTAGAAAATCATCTTTATAATGTGTTTTATTTCTTCATTTTTAATCTATTTATTTTGCTTTATTTTCTTATACTTTATTGAACTTTGTCCATTTCTCTGGTTGAGATGTTAGAATATTGAAGCAATGGCCGGGACCGGTTTGGCTCAGTGGATAGAGCATCGGCCTGCAGACTGAAAGGTCCCGGGTTCGATTCCGGTCAAGGGCATGTACCTTGGTTGCGGGTACATACCCAGTAGGGGGTGTGCAAGAGGCAGCTGATTGATGATTCTCTCGCATCAATGTTTCTAACTCTCTATCCCTCTCTCTTCCTTTCTGAAAAATCAAGAAAAAAAAGAATATTGAAGCAATGGAAAATTGACATGATAATAAGAATTTTGACCTTCTTCCTAATTAAAATGTTTTTATTTTTTAAATCTTCACATTTTAAAATTCTTAACTTTCAGCAATTTTACATATGAAAAATAACATGTATTTATTCTGTATTATTTTATTTTATTAACAACTTTGAGTAATTTTTCAATTATTTATCAGCTCCTTTTTTATTACCTTTCTTTCATGAGGTGCCTGTTTTTTCCCTCTAATTTTTTTTCTTTCTGATTATTTATTTTAAGTCTACTTGATTTTTATTTTTTCATTACTTTGTTTTCTGTGTACAAATGCTGCAAACTATGTGACATGATATATAATCAATATTGATGATATAATGACATACAACTGTAATTCCTAATTTTATGAAGCTTACAGTCTATTGGGGAAATTTGGGAAATTGCCAATGTCATGCATTTACTATAAATACTTTCCTCAGTTTGCCTTTTGATATTTTGTATATCTTTTCCTTCTTTTCTCCCTTTTACCTGTCCTGTTCCTCTCACTTGCCTTCCTTCTTTCCCTTTCCTTTCCTTTCCTTCTTTCTGTCATTATTAATTTTTCCCCCTCTCTTTCTCCACCCTTCCTTCCATCTATTTATTTCCCTTATCCCACAGATAATAATGCCGGTATGACATGCATTCTTCCTAAGGGAATAAATCTTAAATTCAGAATTTAAAGATAAAGTTTCAATATTAATTTAACTCACAACAAATATATAAGGAACAAGCAAACAGGACCAAGATAAAGCCTTAATATTAAATCATAGACAAAAGTACTGCTGATATTGAAAGCACTTCTGTGTGTGTAATATAGAATATTGTATAAAATATTTTATGTTAATATGTTCAAAAGTTTATACATAATGTGTAACTATCCAGAGGCTATCAATAATTACCTTTTAAATTTTATAAAAAAATAAAAATTTTAAAACAAAAAGAATTAAATTGAATAATTATATTAAACATCAATTTAGACAAAGTAAAAAGTGAGTAATTTAAAGATAGATTCAAGAAATAATGCAGCATAGAGAGACTAAGTGACATAAACCATGAAAGAAATATTAAAACAGACTATAAAGCAATGGGTATTTTTGAAAACATCTGTTTCATTGGAATTCCAGAGGAGCCAGAATAATGAGAGCAAACACATTTAAAATATAATAAAAATGTTTCACTCATGAACAAATACAGGAGTCATTATATTTAGAAAGTTAAATTATTAATAGTTCAAACTATTAGAGTAAAACCAAGTAAGGATGCCATTAAAGACAAACAAAAAGCCGTCAAAAGTAAAAAGCAAATACCAATGAGACAGATGATTTTTGCAACTGTTAAAAGAAAAGCCATAAAAAAAGTGTCACAATATGAAACAAGAAAACAACTCTTAATTATGAGACATTTCAAGAACAAATTAAGAATTCAGACATAAAAGTTGAAAAAGTTTACTGTAAGATTATTCAAATATAATCAAGGAAGGAAACATATACTTTATAAAACTATTTCTAAAAATATGCTCAAAAAATGTTAGAATAAAGATGAGATGAAAAAAGAATAATGAGAAAAAGTAAACACATGGTTAAGTCAAGAAAAATTAAGTTATTAAACAAAACAGCAATTATCCTATCTAATAAGAAGGGAATATGCTAATTGACTGTCAAACCCTCACAAAGATGGTGGCACCCACAGCCACAAGATGGTGGCGGCCAGTCCCCTCAGCTCCACCGAGATGCCTGAGTCTCCAAGTTGGCCAGGGTTGGCCCGAAGCACAGACAAGTCTCAGATGGGGGCTTCCCAGCTGCCCTGGGCCACCTGAGGCTCAGGTAACCAGGGCCAGCCAAGGCTTGCCCTGCTGGCAGTGGCAGCAGAGGTGTGATGGGGGTGTTGCCTTCATCTGATTGTCATGTTGCTTCTTGAGAGCTCCTAGGCTGTGAGAGGGGGCAGGCCAGGCTGAGGGACGTCCCCCTCCAGAGCATAAATTTTCATGCACCGGGCCTCTAGTAAATATCATAAAAATAATATCTAATTTTTGGACCTACAATTTATAAGATGAAACATCATCACTCAATTGCAATAGCATGGCACTCAGGAGAAAATACAACTAACACTATTCTAATATCCTTGTGTTGTTTGAAAAAATAATATAACTAATTTGTTAAACTATACACAAATGTTGTTAAGCTAAATATTAATTTAAATATAACTAGTACCAGAAAAGATCATGTGAACTTTCAAACAAATAAAGAGAAAAACCATGAAATGGGGGGGAAAAAATCTACATCTAAAGAAAATGTGAGGACAATAGGAGATCATTTTCTCACATGTTTCTGTTGGGTTCCTTCCCTGGCTGATAGACTTCCTCTGGGTTTGCTCTGTTTCCTTTGACATTTTCAGCCTAAATTAGAGTCTACAGGCTGTAGCCTTTGAGACCCCACCCATGGAGCTGGTTTGCTCATGAGTTTGAGTTTCCTTCCAATTCTCTGTCCAGTTCTCGAGTGAAGCTTAAATCACTAACGTTTCAATCACTTGGCTTGGGTGTCACCACATACAAGATACCAGACAGGGCTGGAAATGTAAAACACTTTTATCTCTCTCTCTCTCTCTCTTTGAAACACACAGTCCCAATCACAGAATGAGTTCTACTGTAAAACCTTTGAAAAACTTGCCCACGAGGAAACGATGCCTGGATTTAATAGGTAACATACCAAAGAAGTGACAGTAGCACCACCCTGAGAAGACCGACCCTTAGGTAGGACCATTTGGCAATACCAACTTTACCTGAATGTGTTGATGAGCCACATCTTTACAACAGAAGAAAGGTCCCTGCTGGGTCGCGTGAGTTTTGTGTCTTCCACAAGCAAGAAGAAAAACAAGCTCCCTGGAAACTCACTAAAAGTCAAGCCCAGTTTCCCAAGTTTGTTTATTTTCTTGGCTCTGCTTTTTAATATAACACAGTCATCCAAGAATCAGTACACCAAATTGTCTTTGCTTCCACTATTTCCTACCTAGGTTTCTGACCAAGTGACTTCTCCAAGAACAGGTTCTAAAATCTAAGCTTTATTTCTTTGACTGTCTACCTTGTTGTTTTAGCCCTCCTGTTCAGCTCTGGCCTTTCCCAGCCCAGCAGCGGTATCGGTAAAGGGGTAATGAGTTCTGGAGACAGAGCCAAACTGCTTGGATGTAGCCATGATCTTTGTAATAAACTTGCTGTGTGTACAATATTAGGGAAAACACTGAAGCTCTTACATGTCTGTTTTCTCATCAGAACAATAGAGAAAAATAATCTGAACCAGAAAAACAATCAGAAATAGGAAAATGCTATGAGCATGAAGTTCATAGAAGAAAAACTGCAAATGCTCAAATATATGTATAAATTAGAAAAAGATGAATTTTCTGAGAGATGTAATTTTCTCCTATTACATTGTTAGAAATGAGAGATATTGGTGTTACCTCATGTGAGGGATCAAGAACCTCAATAAATTCTTGGAGAAGAATAAAAAATAATTCTGATTTTTTAAAATAATACTCTCTCTCCAAAGAAATATTTCTAAAATACACTTTATAGAAATGTGTGTATATATGCAATGCATATGTAATAGGATATTGATAGAAAATTTCAATATAGTATAATAACATACATTTGAGAATATACTAAATGTATTGATAGTGGAAGAATGAATGTAATTATGATATAGTAACAACAATTATAATCATGCTAAATATTATAACTGCCATATTGGCCTCATATAAGAACAATGTATAAACAAGCACAACTCATATTTAGTCGTTTTCAGTGGTATAGTTAAACTGCATATAGTCTCTCCCCTAACCTATGGGGGTCAAAGAAGGGTGGGGTACTGGCTCAGTTATTTAAGTCAAGCCTCCCAAGCTTCAACTGACTAGAACTCTCACAAGATATATGAAACTGACATAGAGTTGTCAAAATGTATTTTGCCAATAACTACATACCTATCAATAATCAATTTAAATGTAAATAGTTTAAATGCTCCTATCAAAAGACATAGGGTAATTGAATAGATAAGAAAACAAGACCCATACATATACTGTTTACAAGAGATGCTTCAGATCAAAAGACACACACAGACTGAAGTAAGAAAAATGGAAAACGGTATTTCATGCAAAATGGGGGAAAAAGCTGGGTAGCAATACCTGTATCAGGCAAAATGGACTTAAAAACAAAGGCCATAATAAGAGACACAGAGGATATTACATAATGATAAGGGGGTTGATCAATCCAACAAGACAGATAATCCTTATAAACATTTATGCACCCAACATAGGAGCCCCTAAATACGTGAAACAAATATTGGTGGGCCTAAGGGAAGATTGACAGTAATATAGTGCTGGTTAGGGGAGTTTAACACCCACTGACATCACTGGATATATTTTCTAGAAACAGAAGCCTTAAATAACACATCGGACCAGATGGATTTAAATGATGTTTAGGGAGCATTGTCACCAAAAGAAAAGAATATACATTCTTTTCAACTGCACATAGGACATTTTCCAGGATAGACTACATGTTAGGCCACAAAACAAGCTGGCAAAACCAAACAGGATAAACTGACAATTTTATCCTAGGTGTGTTTGACTTTTGAACATTCTGTCACAGAGCTACAGCTTGTAATAAATATTAAATACTGATTTAGATAGTTCCTTTCTATTTGTGTCTGTTCCCAATAAATAGAAAGAAAAATAAAAGCATTTATGCACCTGAAGCAAGGATAAGCTAAAAACCACATCTCAACTGGGATAGAAATATAAGCAAAGCTTAATGGAGAAGGTGAGTTTTAATCTTAGAACCCAAAATTGCATCTCCAATAATCCATACCAGTAATTCCCAACTCAGGCTGTCCACTGAAATTACCTTGACAGTTTTAAAAGAAATATGATAGATTAATCCAATCCCTAGATTCTAATAAAATAGGTCTGGTGTGGGACCCAAGCTTAGGCACTTTTTAAAGAATTTCTCATGTGACTTTAATAAACAGCTACAGTTGAGAGTTGCTGGTCAAACTTTTTCAGTAATAGGAAAGAGTCAATAGTAATGTTAATTATAAGTATTTATTTTGAGAAACATGGTTTATAAACAAAATAAACAGTAAAAAATAAAACTCACGTTATTCAGAAATAATACTCAAATATCTTATTTTGTCCTAATAAACTGGGGGTCAGATATTTTAAATGACTTACTCCAAGTCACAAAGCTACATCAAAATATTGGTATCAGTGTAAAATCTACACATAAAATTGTCCCTTGTCTTTTCAGATGGCTAGTATTTTTCCCAAACATTATGACTATAAATATGATATAGTCAAACATGAATATAAAGCTAATTCTAAATATTGTGATCATAATTTCTTGATATTAATAAGGTGATCTCACATACTGGTTGGTCTCACACAGAAAAAAATCAGTTTCCTTTTAAAAGGCGGTATCAATTCCTCATGGAAGAGATACAATAATGCAGGTTAGGGGTATATTTTCTTAATGGTTAGAATTTGGGACAAGTCTAAGACTTTCTGGCGAACACAGCACAGGTGGGGTGTGAATCTCTCTTTGAACAAAACAATCCAATTAGTCCTGGAGTAACTATTTCTCAAAGTATGCTACTATGAATTATACTGTATTAGCACCAACTGATAGTTAAAAAAAAATGCAGACCCATTGTCTAGAGAAGGCCTAGAACAGTGCCGTGTTAAAGCTCCCTTCATGTTTCTTTTCTTCATTTTTCAATCAAAAATTTATTGTGGTAAAATATATAAAATGTAAAATTTACCATTACATGTACAGTTCATTACTGCTATCCATCTCTGGAACTTTTTCATCTTCCCAAAGAGAAACTAACCCATCCCCCTCTTTCCCCAGACCCTGGCAATCACCACTATACTCTCTGTCTCTATAAATTTGATTACTCTATGCACTGCATATAAGTGGACTCATTCAGTATTTGTCTTTTGTAACAGCCTTATCTCACTTAGTATATTGCTCTCTGTGCTGTGCATTTGAGACTAAGTTTTAAAAATGTTGACTATCAGCTGTAATTGAAAACTAAAATAAAAATTTAAAAAAGAATTCAAATGACTCAAACAGATATTTGCACACCCATGTTCCCAGAAGCATATTCCCAAATGTCCATCAATAGCTGAATGTATAAACACACACACACACACACACACACACACACACACACACACACACACTGGAATATTATTCAGCTGTAAAAAGGAAGAAAATTCTGATACATGCTACAACACAGATGAACCTTGATGTTAAGTGAAACAAGTCACTTCACATTTCTTATTCAAACAAAAATTTAAGAACCATTGTTGTAGGTATGGATCAGGTGGTCTACATGAGACTGTAAAGCACAGCTTTTTATGATACCTTTTTTGGTTTTTGTTTATTTGTTACAAATAACCTATTGTGTTCATATGGGAGTTTGATGAAATATTCAACACAGGGCCCCGTTTCTGAGGAGGGTTTTAGCTAAGCCCAGACAGTATGATTCATATTCAGAAGTGATGCCTTAGAAATCTCAGTTCCATTACATAAGGTAGCTGGTGTTTACTGAGTAGGGAGATTAATAGAAGAAAACACCATGTTTTAATCTTTCCTAGACATTCAGACTCCTACCACCCAGAACTCCTCCTCTCCTGCCAAAATAGAGATAAAGAAGCTTAATTGATACACAGTTCTGTTTCTAAATTTCCCATGGCTTTTAAAATTCATATTAGCAATTGGTCCATGAGTTCTCTAATCTTGTGGCTGCTATATTTCTATGTGGATAGTAAGAAATTTCTAAAGTTGCAAAACTCTTGCATAAATAGTTGTATAAAAAGTGGGACATTATTACTCTAAGAAGGTATAGGTAAAATGGAATGAGCAAGCCAAATTTAATTCTAATTTTGCTTAGAATTGGTATAATAACTTTGGATCTGTAATTGGTGACCATTTGGATTCTGTTACTGATATCTGTGTCCAATATAACTTGTTATCATGCTAATGGTAATTTTTCTTTTGCCAAAATTGGGCATTTGTCCTGATCCAACTTTTTCATTGAGAGCAAAAAATTCCTGAAAATAAAATAAAATAAAACAAAGCATGTCTCTGATGAGGCTCAGAAATAACGTGTATTGAATAATTTATGGTTTTAGTTAAGTTTCTACCATTTATTCTCCATTACAAAATGGCCGCATGTTTGTACACTATAATTAATAGCACCTGCCGTTACAAGTTTTGCACAGCAGAATCCTTTGTGGATCCCATCATCAGCCATACACAACATGAGTTCAAAATATTGAATGTCACCATGGAACAAGCAGGTGAAGATTAACAGTATATTTGAAGCATAATTTCTCTCTGAAGTTTGCAATGAGTCAACAGAAAAATCATCACAGCAATGAGTATACTTTGAAATCACTGGTAGGATCACTTTTACCATTAAGTAAATTATTATTACAAGGAAACAATAGATCACATATTTTGAATGTCTTCTTTGAGCAGAATACTAGTAAAAATCTATAGAAAGGAGGAGAATACAGACATTCAAAACCAGTGTGAGAAGCAATCTCTGACTCTATGGATATTTAAATCTATTGGTTATTCAATATCTACATTAACCCTCTCACTTCTCATTCATTCTTCAATATCAGCTATCCAGTGTTGGGTCCCTATGTCATGGTAAACAATGTTATGTGATTACTTTACTGTCTATTTTGTCCCTTTCCTCAATATTGCTAGAAATTTAAAATTTAATTTACCTGGCTTACCATCCTTCCCAATTCCCCTAAAAAGTATATTCCTAGAATTATTAGGATATGAACAATCAGATTCTTTAAAATTTGATATATTTTTAAATATGGTTTTATTGATGAGAGAGAGAGAGAGAGAGAGAGAGAGAGAGAGAGAGAGAGAGAGAGAGAGAGAACAGAGAGAAACATCAGTTGGCTGCCTCCTGCACATTCCCTGAATGGAAATCAATGCCATGACTTCTTGGTTCATGGGTCAACCCTCAACCACTGAGCCTAACTGACCAGGCTAAAATTTGGTAGATTTTCTTTCAAGAGTGGCTAGCTGAACTATAAGCTTAAGTAGGTGGTGCACTTTGTCATTTGATATGAAGGACACCTCTGAAATGGCACTCTTATCCCAAATTCCTTTTGTGCTTTCTAGTCATTATGTCACACTCACTAAAATGTTACTACTATTGATATATTCCATTAACTATAAAATAATGTGTATTACTGTCCTAATTCAAATAAATATGGATTTAATATTTTTCACTTTTACCAGCAATGACATACAATCTCTTATTAATAGAATAGAAAAAATAAATCTTATAGTACAAAGAAAGAATGAGTGATGAATAAAAGATGACGCTTATTATGAGCTAAGTAGGCCTCTTTCAGGCAAATACAAGATTAAATCAAGCTACTCTCTTCTGTACTCAAAGATTTTAGACTTGTTTAACTTGAGATAGATGTTTTGAGGATTCCCCCCCCCCATCTAATCAGTCTCTTTCATGATCTATCAAAATCTCCAATGGGCATATCCAACCATCTAGTTGTTATTCACTAATATGTACTTTACCCTCAATAATTTAATGTTCATATTTTTCTCTGGCAGGAAATGATCATCTGAGCCCTGGCTGAGTAGCTCAGTTGGTTGGAGTGTTGTCCCCATACCCAAGGTTTCGGGTTCTACACCCCTGTCAGAGCACATATAAGGATCAACCAAGGAATGCATAACTAAGTGGACTATAAATCTCTTTCCCTCACCTTCATCTCTTTAGCAATCATTCAATTAGAAAGAAATAAAAATAAAACGTCATCTGAAAAAATTAAGAATATGGAGTGGGAACAGAACCTTGAGCACATTTGTGTTTCTGACTTTGAAGTCTTTAAAAACAATGAAAACTATTGCCTTTGGAAGTCTGAAGAAAACTGTGGACCCCTTGTCCTGATAAACACACGCAGCTGTGTGCACACGCACATACCCAACACAACTACTTTGTTCACAAATTCCCTGAAAGTCTCCTACAAACTCCTTGGATTATCTGTTTCTGAAAGCACAATTCTAATTTTAGTGATTTTCCATCCTTTCAATGTCTTCCATTATTATTTGATGTTTGGATAGTCTCAGTCAAGCTGTTCTTTATTTCTGCAATTTGAATCTTACATTATAAAGATAAAAAAGTGTCCCTTAGAAACCGGACTTGATTCTTCCCTGGCTTTTGAAAACCCAAGTTTTTTCTTGTTGCTGCGCTGTTTTTTAATTTTATATTTTCTTTTTATTTGGCAGCTATGTCATAGTAATAACTGCTGTAAGTGATAATTATTTTATTAATTTTAGAGAAAAACCTATCAACCATATTAAATTAGAGAAAAAATAAAATTTAAAATAAGAATCAATTCACAACTTTAAGAGTTTGATAATTGAAGAAAATATATATTACAAAGGAATGATCAATGGTCAGAAAATCAAAATATTAATCTTAATTATATTGCTACACACTAGCCAAGTCTGTCTAGAAACCCTAAGAGTTGGAAATACTTCTCTCTCCCTTCCTTCTCCTCACTCCCTTCTTTTCTTCCCTTCTCTCTCTTTTTCTTCCTTTCTATCTTCTTTCTTCCTTGTTTCTCTTCTATTTTTTTTCTTTCTCCTTTTGTTTAGCCTGTGAGAGTATCGTTAAATATAATATTATATAGAAATCCATGATAAGAAGACATTTTATTATTATTATTTTATATGTATGAAACCACTATTTAGAACATTGTTTCTTTTTAATATAAATATTTGAACTATAGAACTTTGGAAAGTATTGTAGGTGTTTTTTTTTTTTTTTTGAACCTTAGAAGTGATGCTATGTGAGTAGAAGGTTGGCAGATTGAAGCACGTGGCAGACTGATAAAAAGAAATGTCCACTTCACCAAATCTTTTACGTTACAGTGAAAAGGGGACAGCTAACTTAAATAAATTAAGCTGAATCCCAATGTGGCTTTGCCATTTGTGAGCCATATGATATTCAAACTTTCCAATTTTTCATTTTGTGTCTTTCAAATTAGAAACCAATACTAACTTTCTAGGGTGATGTTAATGCTAAGCAAATGTTAAAAGTTATCAATTCAATGTTTAACACATATGGAGGCAAAAAATAACACGTCCTTTTCTCTGAAACAGTCACTTATATTCTCTAGGTTTAAATTCTACAAAACGTGAAATGAATGTGTTGCACTAGACTAAGGCACCTACATAAACTCATAATTCTACCACTATTTGACTACATGGCTAATGTGGGCTTTTGTATCTGGCTTGCATTGCTCGCATATGTGTTACTTCCTTTAGCATACCACTATCACCAGAGACAGAGGAGAAACCAAGTTCCCATGCATTTTATCAGAGTCTGTAAGTGGCAGGAAGAACTGCAGAAACCGATACTAAAAACTGGACAAAGCTTTGGTTTCTGTGACTATCTATGTAAAGGAAGAGGCCATTGCAGAATCAGGATTAAACACTTTCCATGAATTTCTATCTCGCCATCATTATTTCAACACCATCCCAGGAACACACACACCATCATTTTCTACCAGGCTGAAATGTGTTCCTGGACTAATATTTTTGTGCTGAAACATACAACATTTTAAATGCTGAAAGTTAGTTCTGATCTTTTGCTGGCGTCAACCATGATTCAGATATCAGTCTGCCCTTTAGAGAGTCTAAAAAGAATAGTTGCCCAATACTGGAAACCAGAGAGGATAACATTCAGCTCTGCCTAAGACATGGTGAAAGTCCTGTGGTGAAAGCTCTGTGGGCTGGGAACTGAGACTTTCATGAGTCTCATAATGCCCTTTGCCTCCTGGTTCTTTTGGGAACTCTATATGACTCACTGCTCTGATACCACATTTTAAGCACTTACCAAATAGTTGGTATGTAATGATAAAATAAATTTAAGCATTATTGCCTGATTTTAAGGTGAAGAAGATATAATGGGGACATAGTATAGAATAGGAGTGGAGTACTTTGTATGGCAACATCCAAAGCTCCACTGGAATAGAGCATGTGGGGAATCCAGAACCAATGTGCTCTGGGTTTTAGGTTAAGTATGGAAGATGAGAAGGGATGTACCAAGAAAATATTGGCATCCTAGATCAGTGGTCGGCAAACTCATTAATCAACAGAGCCAAAAATCAATAGTACGATTGAAATTTCTTTTGAGAGCCAAATTTTTTTAACTTAAACTATATAGGTAGGCACATTGTTATTAACTTAATTAGGGTACACCTAAGCTGGCCTTTGCTAAAAACTCAAGGGGCTAAAGAGCTGCAGTTTACCAACCACTGTCCTAGATGAAGAGACAGAGGATGAAAGAGAAATTGAGAAGAAATTAACAGTAGAAACTTACTCTTGCTATGGCCTTAGGTAGGTCACCTTATTGAAATGCAATATTTATAAATATATTTTTAATCTATAGAGTAACTTTCATTTCTGCCCCATGAGTACTCTTTCTGTTTCTTATTTTACTCAATTTTACCTTATTTTCAAGCTCTACTTCATTCCTTTTTATTTTATCAGAAAATTAATTTCCTTTATACATGGTGGGGCAAAATTACATGTGCAGTTGTATGCAACACAGTTTATTCATGCATTATTATTAATTGTTGTATTGTTTTCCAGACAAACAACTGTAAACCTACTGTTGCCCCACCCTATACTTTGTGGCTATGAGGAGCAACATGCTATAAAAAGCAGTAGATTGTAATTAGGGAACATTATTGTCTCTTCTGCAGGTTGGCCATAAGCACATACATCTTGTACTCAAGTGGGCTCTAGTTTTCAACACTCTAAAAGCTATTGTAACTTATCAGGGCATCATTTTGTTGAAAATTCAACAATGAATCTACCAAGATCTTATTGATGATAATAAGTATTCTCATAGATGAAAAATCTTATTCTGAAAGGCATGTTATTGAATACATTTAATAAATATCACCTTGTAAACTACACTTTTAAAAGGATGTTCAATATATCTAACCTGAAGATTACTTTATTTTTCTCTCTAATTTTGTCTTTATGACTATACATTTCATTTTAGGTGATACAAATTTTATATTGATTTGTTTTTCGGCTTTTGAAGTGCCCACTTCCCCTATTTTTCCTATATCTTAGCACTTTTCCAAATTCTTTTTCTATTCTGCTGACTGAAATTTTTTTTTCACATTTACTTACAAATATAAACTTGCCCGTTTTAACTGTTTAGGCATTTATAATGCTTAGTGTTAATCTAGTGGGTTTAACTGCGTCTAGGGATTCTGCAGAGGGTCATTAGGCCAGTTTTTATTTTGCTATCATCACAGCTAATTAGGAAACATTGACTAAACTCTGCCTATGCCCTGATACGGGTTCTGGAAAGCTGGTGCAGAGCGAGGGGCCCCTCTGCTGGCAGAAAGACAGAGGAGATTGGATGCAAAGCATGGCCTCTCTTGTGGATACCAGCAGTGCTTTGGTGCAGATCTGGCTGGGGAGAAGGAAGGGAAATTAGTGACAGAAGGATTTGAAGGTGTTAATGTCCTCAGATCAAAGCTCTCTACCCCTCACCTTAGCTTTGCCCATCCGTCCCACCTGAATGGCTGTAGGCTTTAGAAGTAGATCAAAATATAAGTTGGGGTAAACTTGGTGAATTAAAGAACCTTGTTTGGCTAAATGATCCTCTGGGCCTCTCAGCAAATCAGTGTCAGCATTAATATTTGTCACCAAATGAAAAGCTAATATATACATTTACATATTACATTTTATTCCTCAAATCAGCCTTCTAAAAACCTATATCATATTTGGTAAAATAGTAATTTCATCACCTGTCCTGCTTCACTACTTTATGCAGTCAGAAAATTCTTCCTGAGTACCCATCATGTGCCAAGTATTATTTGGGGTGATGAAATGAATTTTGTTAAGAAACTAACAAAGGCATTTCAATATTAGGGATAATAATGACAAATCTGCATAAAGTACAGAAAGAGGATAAAAGATGGTATTAGTTGATTCTATTGTGCCAGTAGAAGTGGAAATTAAAGAAGATGGAATGGTGTTAAGGAAAGGGCAACCATTTGACATGATTATTGTCAGTTAAACCTGGAAAAGTGGGTTCAAGAAGAAAGAGCATCAAGGATAAAGGAAGTACCCAACTTGTAATCAGTGTGATTAAAGGGCAAGGTGCAGGGTATATGACCTGAGAAAATGGGGCTGAGTGGAAGTCAGTAGCTCAATTAGGAAAAATCATGAACAAGAATGCAAGAGCCAAGGTGGGAGAGAATTAAGCAACCCTGATCATAGGAATGCTATATTTTTTAGAACGGTGGTGGATGCTTGGATTGGGCCAGAATAAGATTCTACTAGGGGTGTCGAACTCAATCAGAGAAGGGGCCAAAATCTAAAATCCAGCCTAAATTGCGGGCCAAATGGTTTACTGAACAGTCATAAACTGTCATTGTGATGGAAACGCAGCGGAGTGCAGTGATGACAGCGCGGTGCGGGCCACATTGCAAGGCCTGGCGGGACGGATTTGGCCCGCGGGCCTTGTGTTTGACACATGTGTAATCTAGACCAATAGAAACACTATTGCAATAGTTCATCAGAGATGGATTAATGTGATAGTTTTCATGCGGGCATAAAAATAGTTTTAATGGCCGAGGCCGGTTTGGCTCAGTGGATGGAGCATCGGCCTGCGGACTGAAAGGTCCCAGGTTTGGTTCTGGTCAAGGGCATGTACCTTGATTGCGGGCACATCCCCACTAGGAGGTGTGCAAGAGGCAGCTGATCGATGATTCTCTCTCATTGATGTTTCTAACGCTCTTTCCCTCTCCTTTCCTCTCTGTAAAAAATCAATAAAATATATTTTAAAATAAAATAAAATAAAAAATATCTGATCTCTTCATGTAACATTACTTAAATTTTAAAATAAATAAATTGGAATCAAACAAAGCCCACCCCCCCCCCAAAAAAAATGATAACACTTGCCTTATTTTCAAATGACTACCCTACTGTGACATTGTGAAATATTTCTGTCCTGAATTGACCTAAACATTATTAATAAGTTGTGATATGTGTATGGACTATACACGGTACCATAAAAGATCTGGTCCAGAAATAATATGTATAAAAATATTATATATATACATATACATATATATATATATATATATATATATATATATATATATATTCATGTATTTATGTATACATATATATAATATATTCACAAATATATGTCTATATAACCATATATATATAATATAAACTTTCTGCTGTGGTTGCTGCCCCACCTGCTTTCCTCCCTTCTCCTGCCTCACTTGCTTCTCTGCAGCTTCGCTCCCTTCTGCAGGCTTGGCTTCTTTCTATGTTGTCTTGATATGCAAAGTAACTGCCATCTTGGTAGGTTAATTTGCATAATCACCCTGATTGGCTAGTGGGCGAGGCTTCTGTAACAGAGTGATTATTAATTTGCATATTACTCTATTATTAGGTTAGGTAGAAATACACACACACACACACACACACACACACACACACACACACTGTCCCCAAAACATGTATACACACTTTAACAGTTGATAGCTCAATTGATGTTTCTTTCTTTCAGCTAGACTGTGCTTTAAAAAAAGAAAATCCATTTTAAAATGCTGCTGGAAGCTTGAAAACACAGTTGAAGTATAAATACTGACATTATAATTATTCAAAGTATATATGCATTTTGGGGGCACAAACCTTAACAGCTAATAACTCAATTAATTTTCACCTCTTTTTAGGTTTAACTGATTTAAATACTGGGTGAAGCCAGATTAAGCTTTGAACAAAGAAAATTAATTAACTTTTTAAGGGATACATAAAATATAGTTTATGGTACAAAATTGTCAACAGTTGATGAAATAAAAGCACAAAAATATGAAACGTAATGACTCTTGATGTTTGCTATTTCATTGCTTTGAGTTATCAGCCATGCCTGGACCAGAACGATGGTCATCAATTTGAAAGCAAGCATTGCCAAAAATTACTCATTTCTGTAGATTCTTTTAAATTTTAAAAATGAACTGTATGTTAATAAACACTGACTTTATAATTATTCAAGGTGTGCATATATTTTTGGGCACACCCTATGTATATAAAAGCATAAAATAAAATTGCATGACTAATTAATAAACTTATCTATGGAAATTGTATAGAGTGAAAAGAGAAGAATATTGAGTACAGATTTAAAAGAGTTTAGCTCTCAGAAGAGTGAATCTAGAAGAAGGTGAGAAAAAACAAATGTAAAACAAATTTTGGTTCATGGAAATAGAAAAAAAAGTTCTGGATGCCATGATGAAGCCAAATAAAATGACTGAAAGGGATCTGCCATATTGACTAGATAATTATTAGATATCTTGGTAAAGGTTGACTCAGTGGGATGTAGAACTGTAATTTAAAATTTTCAGGTGTGAATATAAGATGCTTACATTGGACCAAGCCTGTTTAAGGAGAGCTGGGGATTGAATAAAATCAAAGTGACAAAGCTGAAGTAAATATACTGGAGGCTGTATATTTGATTTTTAGTGCATAGAACCATGACAAATTTATCTTGCTAGGTTTCACTACATTCTAGCATCAACTTATTACGATGAATTTTAATTTTATATTGGAAAAAATTTTGGAGAAGTTTTCTGGTGAACTTGGGCCTTTCGTCACACCTAATTGAGTTAGAAACTATTTTGCAATATACAGATGATAAAATATAGAATTGAACACATGAAACTTATATAATGTTATTAACCAATGTTACCTCAGTAAACTTAAAAAAAAATAATCCATCCATCCTGCCTTTCTGGGTCCTAGCTATCCTGTGAAGATTGAATTAACACAGTTAATTGAGAGTAAAATTCATGGGTCTTGCTTAAAAGTGAAGGAAATATATAATAAAACATTAAACAAAGTTTCAAGGGAGATTGTTTTCAATTATTATTACTTTAGAATGACAGCATGTTTACTCACTATTGGAAAAGAGTTAGTAGAGGAGAGATTGAAATAAAGTGAAAGAGGAAAGGAAGAACAAGGAAAGAATCAATGTCCTGAAGGGAATTCCTGGAGTGTTGAGTTGAAAATTCTAGTTAAGTGGAAAGACTTAACAGTTTAAAAAAAAGGGAAGAAAAAGTTATCTCTCTAGAGTAATATGGATTTTCCACTGAAGAATATCTCACCATTCACCTCAGCTCCTTCCTTCCCAGGTGAGAAAGCTGATACTCAGAGAGACCTAGCAATCAGTCAACATCTGAGAGAGACCCTTTTAGGCATTTTTTGTTAGTGATTTGTATGTTTTTAATCATTTGGTCATTTTTTTGTCCAGTTCTATTCAGGTTGTCCTTGCCCTACTTAAATATTTATGTCTTGAATCAGTCATGAGTTTCTAATTGAACTAATTAATAAAATGCTAGGGGACTTAGGGAAAATGCTCCTTTTAACATATCTCTTGTTCACTTTTTTTCCTCCTTTATTAATGATGTTCTCTCATAAGTTACTAAATTTGTAAATCAGGCAAGAATTATCTCTAAACTTCTAACTCTCTTCCTATTATCAAGCAATAGTGTTTGGACACTGCCAAGGCTAAGAAGCTCTGTGTGTTGCCTACCTATCACAGCACCTAAGCTAAACATGTGTATTATCATTCTAATCAGAATAGTGGAAACAAATAAAACAATGTTCTCTGCACAGTCAAATCAAATTTTACTTTTAAGTACAATGAAAGGTTAGTTTTTCCTTTTTCCAAACAGGAAATTCTAGCCCATTTTATTAAGCTCCATTCCAGTGACTCAAAAAAAAAAATTTTTTTTTTTAACAGGCTTGCTCATTCTCTTTGTTCCCCACTCCCCAACATCTGATACACCATTAACTCTACCCTGGGGGACATCTTGGGAAATATCAGGCAGTAGTATATGGGAACTATTGGGATCCAAACCAGACTCTGCTTGTCCAGAACTCTGCTTTAACAGCTTGAGTGTCATGAAGACAACAGAGGTCTGTTAAATTTCTCTTAATGAATAAAGAGAAAAACCACCAATAATCTCAATTAAGAAGAGTATTGACCACAAAATATGCCCCAGTAGCCAGGATAGATACACCATTTAAAGCTACTAATATGTCTTCAGGAGAAAATGTATAACTTCTTTCATTCAGCAGCTAACATCTTTCCAGGGCTTGACTTTCATCTCTCAGCCATGGGTTGGGTTTGGCTTCATGTACAATCGTCTATATAAAACCACTGTCATTTTTACATTTGTATAACATATATGTGTATACATATATATGCATGTATATATACATATACATATACGGGACTCTGGTGGGGCTGAGAGGACTGGGTCCTGCTATCTTCTGGCTATGGGCACAGCCACTTTGTGATAGAGTGATGGTGAATTTGCATATTACCCTTTTATTAGATAAGACATGTGTTTATATATATACATATATATACTTATATATGTCATACATTTTGCATATTACCCTATTATTAGATAAGACACATGTTTATATATATATACATATATACACACATATAGACTTATATATATCATACATTTTGTAAAACAATTTGGTAGTTTTCTCAATGTCAATGTGCATCTACCATATGATCCAGCCATTCCACTCCTGCTATTTACACAGAAGAAAAGAGAGAATGTGCATCCAAAGACTTGTGCATGAATATTTATAGTAGCTTAATCTGTACTATCCAAAAACTGTAAACAACCTAAATGCCCTTCAACAGTTAAATGAATAAGCGAATTGTGGTAAAGATCATATAATAGAATGTACTTAGCAACCAAAAATGAAAGGAACTATTGATACATGGAACTAATGGATTAATCTCAAAATAATTATCCTACATGGAAGATTTAATACTAAAGGTGTATACACTGTGCAATGCACTTTTTATACAAGTCTAATATCTCTATATATGTGAGATTGCCTTTCCTAAACTTGTATATAAAGGATACCACACAGCATATACCATATTTTTCGGACCATAAGACGCTCCGGACCATAAGACGCACCAGTTTTTAGAGAAGGGAAATGAAGAAAAAAGATTCTGAAACAAATAGTGTCCTAAAATATTTTATGTGCATTAAAACCCAACATCACAGTCATAAACACATGTAATCAACCCTGTAAAGTAAACAGCAGCATTTAGAACCATTTTAGAGCCGGGCAAGCACACAGAGACCACACAGAGCCGGGCAAGTAAAAAAACTTTTTTTTAAAGTATATGTGTAGGCTATATTTGGACCATAAGACGTAGGGACTTTCCCCACCCACTTCTGGGGGGGAAAAAGTGCGTCTTATGGTCCGAAAAATACGGTACTTTTCAAATTACAATAGTTGGTTTATAAATGTGCCTCTCCATGTCTCTACTTAATTTTGAATTGCTTTGGGGCAATGAAAAAGAAATCCATATTTCTATTCCTTATATTATTTTATTGGATATGTCAATATTGGCTGCATTATTCCATTCTTAAAAGGTAGTATATTCCAAATTTTTATGAATAAATAATTGACCTACTGCCTTTTTCAATAGAATACAAACTCTATTCTATTTAATTACTATTCCAATTAAGGCTAAAATTCAAGGAAATAACACACACTGTACTACTAGGAAATGGAGACTCTTATGGGCAAATTGCAGATGGGAGTTAGTCTCACTGTAACATTTTCTATTCATTCCTCAATTCATTCAAATATTGAATTCAAAACTTTTTTTTCTCCCCCCTCATAGGAACAACCAGATGACAATGTTGGCTGTCTTCACTGGTGCCCATAGAGACGTTCCAAGATTCCCCGACACTACGCAATCGTCAACTCACGCAGGCTGCTGATGCAAATGCCAAGTATTGTTTGTGAGACAGGGGTAGGACTGTGGATGCCACAGACCCATCTCTGGCTTTAGAATGACTGTTGTTTTAAGAATCGGCCTTCTCTGTGACCTGCCTGCTATTTAAAGAGTTGGTATGTCAGTCACCTTCAAGCGAACTTGGCATTAACATAAAGATGAAACAGTGGAGTCAGGGGGAGCATTACTGGAAACTAGGAAGCTCTGTGGTGAAGTGTTCCCCACTCCAGGAAAAGGGAGCTTTCAAAGCAAATGGTGCAATTTGCAAAGCTTGGTAGAGAATGTGCCCTTTGAGATTCTCTTTGAGCTGAATTTTATGACCTGCTGAAAACAGAACCCTGAGTAATACCGTGGTGATCTTAAGAATGTTTTTCCCCCTATTTGTGTGAATCCAGTTGTTTATGCCATCAAATCCACTCATCTCTCAAGATGCCTGGGTTTGTCATATCTGAACATAGGCACACCAGGTTGGTTCTTCTTCTAGTTTTTGGCATTTGGGACACTTCAAAATAAAGTTAACAGTAACAAGATTGAGTTGGCAGCACTGTACTGATAAAAGTTAATTTGTATTTCTACAGTGTCATCTCTTTAAGGAAACAAAAATTCAAATACTGAGGCCTTCATTCATACTGAAGATGAATACCTTAAAAAGGAAAGATATTATGCAAGCCATCTTTCTGGGAAACATCCTAAGGTACATTTAATTACTTACAGTTTATAATCAACTATGTGCCAACTGAGATACAAACATGCTTGTTAGAGGAAGCTTTAACATAGCAAAGACAGATGGTCAGGTAAATCCATGATTGCTACCATACGTTAACAATACCATTATTTTGTAGAAATCCACATATAGAGGTTCTCAACTGTTCTCTGTCTCTAACACATCTGAAGGTTAAGATACAATTTCATCAATAATAATTGATCCTGAGGACAAAATGAGGATAGATGGAAGTAATGAGAACAGTGTCCACAAACATAGCAAGATATATAGGAACAACTAAGTCTCACTCATGTGGCTGGAACACATAAGATAGGACATGAAGAAGGGGGTGTTAACTGTGTGGAGGAGATCCGGTAGGACACAAATTCTGAAGTCCCTTCTATGCCACAGTAAAAATGTCTGTGCTTTAAAATGTAAAGGAGAACCACAGAAGGATTTTACATGAAAGCAAGATGATCTTTGCATTTAGAAATTTCTATCAGGTAGAGGTGTAGAGAATATTTTTAAGAAGGGCAGCTGCAGCTGGGACATGAATAAAGCAAACCATAATTGCAAAGGCATGACACCCATATAAATTTAATGCCACCCTTGCTTCCAATAGGCAATAGTGCTGAGAGTAATTGTGTTCTTAGTCACAGCCAAATTCTTCTTTGCAGTTAAGCTGAGGAAGTGTTGGGGCTTTTCCACCAGTCCTGTTTTTATAGAGAAAACCCCCAAAATTCCCTTTTTGTAGTTTCCAGCATGTCTAAAAATAATATTATAGAATCATTAATGCACTCCATGTGTGACAGAGTTGGAGAATTCAGTTACTCCCATTTTTCTAAGAGGTGTAGGTAATAAGGAAACATTATCATTTATTCCAGAACTTTCAGAAGGACACTTTGCCTCCCAAGATATACAGAATGTAAACTTTATCAATAGAGACTCAGCGTCTGGCTGTTCCTTGAATGGGACAGTAATTTATACTTTGTGAGATCATTATAAAAAGTATTAAAAATTTCACTCAAAGGACACAGAATGCCAATTTTATAGTGAATCTAATAAATTATAAATAATTATTTGTAAAAACTATTCTTTAAATTCTCTAAATTATTTTTCTAAGTGGCCATGAACCACAGGAACCCCTGGGCTAGAGATACATGAAGTCTGAAGAGGAAAAGAATGTGAGCAAGGAGGATTCAATTATGTTCCTCACAATATTTCATAATATTTGACAGAACTTCCTGACACTCTGGAACATATGGTTTTTGAAAACATTCAGTAGCAAAAGATAGGGCGGGAGGAGCTGGGGCAGATAAGAGTTTGTGTGGAGATCTGTGATGTCTGTCAGGATGGTAACTATCAGAAAAGATTAGTGGGCATCTCAGGAAGATAGCCAGGGCTGACAGCACCCACAGAGGGGAGATAAATGCCAATAAGCTTATAAATGAAAGGTGAAATCCAATGTTATCTTATCACTAGAGCTGCTGAAAGACTGCCACAGTGTTCCTACAAAGAAGCTTCCGGAACTAAAGTCACCAAAGGAGGTAGGCGAGGAAGTCTGGGAAATCCTGTTTAGTAACAGAAGCTAAAGGAACCCACCTTAGGGACCCCCGTGGAAGATGAATTCAAAGCAAGTCGGAACATGGGGTTGCAAGTTGCAGCCCAACACCAGTCATTCCCAGACCTCGGAGTTTGGCATAAGAAGCTTGAAGCTCGCTTGTACTTATAGGGAAATTTTGTTCCTTTTCATGTCTCAGATTTTTCTATGCAAAGTCAATGTTTTCACCACCATGGGGGTGCATATCTTTATATAGAAAATACACATATGCTACTTCCTTGGAAACTCTGAATTTAAATTCAGGAAGAGCATTCCCTCACTCATTCATCCATTCAACCAGTGATGGTTTCTAGGGGCAACACAATGAAAATACAATCATGGTATCTATCCTTATGAGCCACTGCATTCTAGTAAAAGAAACTAATATTAAGCAACTAATTACACAAATACTTAATGATCATTATTTAAAGTGAGGATACTATGAGTCTGTATTATCATGCTACTACTATATTTTATAATCAATGAAAAGCCATTGCATGATTGATTAAAGATAGGCCCTGTCACAATAGTATAGAGGGAGAGGGAGAGAGACAGAAATACTGATGAAAGAGAAACATTGATGAGAGGGAAACATCAATCAACTGCCTCCTGTACACCCCCTATTTGGGATTAAGCCTGCAACCCAGCCATGTGCCCTGACCAGGAATCAAACTGGTGACCTCTTAGTGCATGGGATATGCTCAACCAAATGAGCCATACCTGCTGGGAAATATTTGCTTTTCTGAAAAGATCATCTGGAATATCCACATGATGATATGAGCATCTGAGGAAAGTTTTAAAGTGCTGGTATAGAAAGATCTCCAATATATTAATAATTGTTAAATGAAAACGTACATAAGAGTATGGATACTATTACATAGAAAAATAATAAAATGATGTAAAAGTAAAAAGAATAAGCTGTTCAGAACTGTTTTTAAATATTTACGGATTGAAACTCAATCTAATTGGTGGTTGCCAATGTCCTTTATTAGAATATCATTCACCAGGGAGTCATAGGTGTTTCTGCTGCTTCTTTGGAACCATGAGCTCTCCGCTACTGTCACCTCCCTTCCCCAGCCCCACCTCCTGTGCTCCAATGATGTTTTTGAGGTTGGAGTGAAATGTAGAATGGCTTCATCAGCCATCCTGTGACTCACTTTGGCATATGCTTTGGTCCCATAAACCCTCCCTTTTCTCTATGGGCAAAACCTGATCAGAAGATAAGAACAGGATAGATGGTTCATCATGCCTCCATTCTTTCTGATCTGTGTACCAGAAACCTATGAACACACACACACACACACACACACACACACACACACTCTCACTCTGTTGGCCTATATTTGAAAAATACATATCTTTTATGTATATTTTTCTTCCTACAAAGAATTTCTAATTACTCTTTAAGGAATCTATGGAACTATCATCTCAATTTTAGAGTTACATTTACTAATTCTATCCTAGATAATGTATTGAATTTATAGGTTCTTCGATGATAAGAACTTTATTCCAATGAGTAAGAGGTTTTACAAAGGAGGACAGAGCATCCTGCCTTATTTGCATTTAGAGCCTGCCACCATTCTTAATAAGCAACACATTAAAAGGTGTTTTCCCAAAGAAATATTATTTATAGAATTAAATATATTATATAAAAAGGTAAATATCTATTTCCCCATATCACTTGCAGCTATCTGAAATGATACATACATACTAGCCTATTATCTATCTTCCAATCCCTCAGCTATCATGTATCTTTTATCTATCAGTTTATCTCCAGTTTAGTGTTATTCTATAAATTATATATGTTACATATCAATCTTCCTTTATTTCAAAATATTTTTATATTTTTCTGTGATTAGCTATTTGATCCACAGTTTAAGTGTCAAGTGTAAATGTCAGGTGTTTGGCCATTTCCATACATTTCTGTGTTTATGAACTAGTTCATTTTAACTCTGGTCAGAGGACATATTATATTTCAATCCTCTTTACTTTATCCAGACTTTTTTTTATGACCTAGGACATACTATACTTTGTTGATTCTACCATAAACAGTCAAGAACAATATATGTGTACATATAAATGTATATATTTTATATATATATATATTATGTCAAATTGATTGATTGTGATATTCATGTCTTTTAGACAATGATTTTATATTTATACTATTTTACAAAATTAGTGTTTTCTTCATGTATAATTGTGGATTTATTAAATTCTTTTTACAAAGTACTAACAGTATTTACCTAGTATGTTTTGAAATTCTTTTATTAGTTATTTAGTTATGAACTGAACTCTTTTATCATTATATTATGTCCTTGTTTATCCCTCTTTATCCCTGATAATATCCCCTATTCTGGCCTACTTTCTCTAAAACAACATCACTAGAAATAATTTTAAGTTTTTATTGTGTTGTTGAGGATTCCTTTTTCAATTATTTTACTTTTAACCTCTTTATAATTTTGTATTTTAAGTGGCTTTCCTATAGGAATCTTGTAGGTTGTTCTTGCATATTTTTTACAAATTAATAATCTGTTTTTCTCACTGAGGCACTTAGAAGTGGGTAAGCTCTTCTACAAAAGGCCAGAGCATGAATATTTTCATGTTTTCAGGTCTCTGTCATAACTAATCAATTCTGTCATTATAGTGTATAAGCAGCCATAATCAATACCCAAATAAATGGGCATGGCTGATAGAGGCCTTGGAATGCAGTGTGTGACACTGGTTTAGATCATAAAGATTTAATGTGATTATTATAGGATTGGATTCAAATCGTCCCAGCTGTTTTTATTCATTTCATTTATTCTATGTTTCTTTGATTTCTTTCTGCTTCTTTTGGAATGCGTATTCTTTTATTGTTTCATTTTATATTTACAATTGGCTTATTTATCAAAACTTTTATAATTAATATGCCCCTCAGTAGAGGTTTTGGGATTTATAATAAATGTACTTAATTGTGCCAAATAATATTATACCACATACAAGTAAAATCATTTCACAAACTTGTGTTTCTCTGTCTGACTTACTTCACCTAGTATAATACTTTCTAGTTCCACCCATGTTGTTACAGATGGTACAATTTTTTATTTTTATTTTTTTAAATTTATCTTTATTGTTGAAAGTTTTACAGGTATCCCTTTTTTCCCCATTGATTTCCTTCACCTACCCATTTCCCCCTCACCTTCACCACACTATTGTTTGTGTTTATGGGACTGTGAGTCAAGACATTAATTACTCTGTATAACAATTATGTTTCTAGTGTTGCTATGGCTGTTCTCAATGCATCAACATTTTTGTATTCTATTATTGTGAATTTAGAATGATACATGGTTTTTCTCAATGTTTGCTCTAACTTCACTTTTAGTTCTCATCTTTGAGACTGTCTTACACAAGGTCTCCATTCACATTTTCCATCCTTCCCCATTCATAGACTGCTGAACTGTCCAGAAGGTCAAATGGGCTATAAAACCAACAGAGAGTGCTGGTGAAATTCATTGAGCCCTTTTGGTGTCATGCATACCTTCCCACCTTCACAGCAGCAGGAGGATATAAAGCACTTCAGAACCGCGATAAAAAAAACAACCAAAAACACCCATTCTCTTAGAGTGTCCTCCAGTGCCCTCTACTGTCAACCATTTTCTTTTTTCCAGTATCACAGAGTAATTTGAATTTGGAGCTAAAACATAATAAATTAATATATGCTTCAGTCTATGCATTGGGCTCAACCCTAAGAGCAGGATCCAATCAAATGCAAACCTCATCTTGTACATCTCCTGGGGCACTTACAGAATCAATTCAGTATTGTTTAAGAACTGTGTCCAAATAATTGACTACTAAGAGGGGAGAGAAGAAAGTGCTAAGGAATAATCTTCTGCTGAAAGAATACCCCAAGAAGACAGACTTTGAATGGAAATAATTCTTTCAAAGCATTGGACTCAGATTTCATTAGAGTGTATGGGATGCTAGCACATGTTTGCTGAATTGTGTTTGGTCAGATCTGATCTACAGTCACGGGGATGAAGCAGGTGGGTTGAAATTAGGAGCTGGGGCTGGCAAGTTAGACACTCCCCCTGGAGCAGTAGAGATCTGAGAATGGTGGACAGAGAGCTATGAATCAGGAGAGGCAGCCAGTGATTTTTCCCACCAAAAGCATGTCAGCAGGAAGGGGTGAGCGAACAGGAATCACCAAAAAGTTGGCAGGCTATCAGCTGGGTGTGCTGTTGGACTTTCAGGAAAACCTGGCTGGACACCAGCTGGACTCACAAAAACTCATTGGGAAGATGCTGGCAGAGGGGAATGTATACTGTGAGACTGAAAAGCTGAATGGGGTCGCACAGAAGGACCAAAAAAGGGGCCTTTGGGGCCACCTCTGAGTGCAGACACCTACAGAATGCCACTGACACTCACTGTGGGGAATGCCATCAGGTGTCCTCAAACCAGCCCCTCTACTGGAGCAAAAAGAAGCAATGCAGACCCAAAACAGGCACCAGTATTCTTTTAAAAGAAAAGGGTGTTTTCATATCACTCAGGATGGGGAAGAATGAATGAAAATGGAGTTGGAAAGCCACGGATCAATGACTGGAATATTGGAGGTCTGTGTGAGGTCCCCTCAGTGATTTCTTCCAGTAATGACCTGGGCTCTCACCCTGCTCTAGGCATAGGGTTTCTCCTCCATTCTGTTAGCTGTAGTGGGTCTTCATCTTTATCCTGAGCTCATCCTCCCACCGCTTCAGGATGATAGAGGATTTTGGGCTTCCTACAGCAGCCCATCATCCTGTCCAACAGGTCTGCCTCAATGGGAGGCTTTCTCAGCTATATTTCCTTGCCTCCATTTTTTCTTGCAGACACACAGGGAGATGCATGCTAAACAGTCTGTGAATGGATAGGAATCTCCCTTATGTCTGCTCAGCTCAGGGTTCCCATTTTCTCACACCAGTCCCCAGTCAACCATTAATATTCTGTTGACAATTTTAGCTCACTTCTTCCTACTGTCTGAAATATCATCCACAGGATAACAATTGTTCCAGGTGCACAAGTGCTCATGTCCCATGCCACCTCTGGCACTTGCTGCTCTTTGATTTGGGGTTATAGATGGTTTCACTGTGACCTCAGCTCTGATGAATTCAAGAGAAATTGTGATGTTACAAATGTTCTAGTATAAGTTAAGTTGGAAACCATGCTCTTTCTTGTTTTTTACATTGTAAGGGGAAATAGAATATCCAACTTAGACAAAAGGTTTATAGTTGTGAGTACACAAAACACAGAGTTTATTCTTGTATTATTATTAATTACTGCATTATTTACCATATGAACTGCAAACCTATTTTTGCACCACCCTGTATGTTTGAAGACAACAAAGAATTAGCGCAGATAACACTTAAAACAAACAGAAAAAACTAAACAAAACTACGAAAGTATTTCTTACTCCCCCAAACTGGAAGTTTTTTTGGATCAACATGATTTGCTTCATCTGGACATGGACTAGTTATCTAAAATCCTCATTAAGATGTACTCTTTTAAGTTTAATGCAGTAGGTTCATGTTTAATAACAGATTTGACTAAACCGGAATCATGATGCTCTTATTTAAATTTCCCTTCAGAATATCTTGTTTGAATCGGTCATCTATATCACAACTTTGTATTTAATTTTTGTTTCATTTATTATTAATGTCTTTGTAAATATATATATATATGTGTGTATATATATACGTATATATATGTGTATATATATACACGTATATATATATATATATATATATATATATATATATATATATATCCATGTGCCTTATATTACATGATAATAACAATATCAAATATTGGATAAATAAGAATAAACAAAAACATGAAAAAAGCATATAAAAGTACCCATTCCATGTCACAACTTAGAACCCCAAAGACCCTTGAAATATATGTTTTCATATGATCTTTCTCTTTTGTCTTGGTTCTCAAGTTATCTTCTTCTCAGTCCTGGGTTTATATTCTCTATTCATCAAACACTTGGCAAGCAGTTTGTACTTTAAAAATGTAATAAACCTTGCTTTTCCTTTTTTTGTAATCCAATATGGTTCAAATTATTCTACAATTTACCAATGTAATAAATGGATAACCACAAAAGTTTGATCTCCATTGTGTTAAATACAGTCATATCTTCCAACAGCCCTCACCTTAAATAATGTTATTTAACCAGTTCCCATTATCTACTGTTAGCTCTCTAATCATTTTCTTCCATGGTGTTCTATCTGATCTATATATAAAATGCCGAAGAAACCAACGGACTGGTCAGTAGCTATGACATGCACTGACCATCAGGGGATGGACACTCAATGCAGGAACAGAAACCACAGGCATGGAAACATATGGATCTCAGAGGGAAGGGGGAAACAGGGAGGGTGCGAAAAGATTAATCAAAGATCTTATATGCATACTATAAGCCCAGTACATGGATTCGTGCACCAGTGTGGTCCCTCTACCTGGCCCTCTTTCTGTTGTCTTCAAACATACAGGGTGGTGCAAAAATAAGTTTGCAGTTCATAGGTAAATAATGCAGTAATTAATAATAATACAATATCCCAGGACCGATCGAGGGATATTGGACTGCTGATTTTGGCCCGACCCCCACAGGCCAGGCTAAGAGACGCCACTGATGCACAAATCCATGCACTGGGCCTCTAGTAATTTTAAAGAAAATGCAAACTTCAATCATAGCAAAGTTTTGAAAAGTAATTAACATAAAATCTAGAAATAGTTTCTAATGATCTGGTTTTTACATTCCACATTTATCCTTATTCTTCCCAGACATTGACACTCTTTAAATATATATGAATGTAAAAGAATAAGGATAAACTTATTATATAATATATGTATATATACATATTATGTAATATGCGTATATACATATTATTCTTCTTGCCTTCAGATATGAAAGCTGAACTTTCTAGCAATAATGCTTTCTCCCGGCCAGTAATCAATACTTTCCCCAGTTTCCCCCTAATCATCTTTCTCTTCTAAATAACATGCTCTGCCCGATCCCAACTGGCATAGCTCAGTGGTTGAGCATCCACCTATCAGTCAGAAGATCATGGTTCAATTCCCAGTCAGAGCACATGCCAGGGATATGGGTTCCATTTCCAGTAAGGGGACGTGCAGGAGGCATCCAATCAATGATTCTGTCTCATCATTGATGTTTGTATCTCTCTCTCCCTCTCTAAAATCACTTGCAGAGTAATACATAATCATTCCTAGGGCTCTTCATACTAGTGAATATTTATGCATTACTGTCATCCTCACTATATTCTAAGCAAAGTGAGTGCAGAGACAGTGTCTAGCTTTGGTACTGCCAAATTTTAAGTTACTCCAATCTGGTATGTTGAGCGTGATTGAAATTTAAAAATGTGTTATTTTTTTAAAATAATAAAACTATTATCAAATATGTTTTTTCCCTTCCTTTTCTAACTGGATGAGTTTTTAAATCTATTTTTTAGCATTTTGTAGTCTTTTGTAACCCTGTTGTTCCCTATTATTTCTTTATAGTGTGGCTTAGCATGTAATTCTCAGTTCTTCAAATTATTGTCTCAATTCATTTTCATGGCAACAATTATGTATTGTCTATTATGGACTACAATGGGCTATTTTTCTGACAGGTGAGTGCCACCTTTGGAAATTAAATATACACAAATATACATTTAAGTAAAAATAACTATTTTGGAACATAAGAAATCACAAAAGACATTAACTGAGAAAATAGAATATTTCCATATCTGTCAATAGCTGAGAAAGTATTAAATAATGGAGCTGTAAAAAAAAAACCAAAAAACATTTTTTCCTAGGAAGAAGGATGTATACTCGGGTGGAAAAAGTTTTTCCAAAGAACATGAAGGGAAGAGAAGTCTTGAGTCTACTTAATCTCAGGCAGAAGGAAAAGTTCTCATAAAGGTGTACAAACCAGTGTGCTCCAGGTAGAGAAAAGAAAAAGAAATATAAGAATCAGAGCCAGAGGTGTTTAAAATGTTAATCTGTGTGTTTATTTCTTAAAGCAAAATGGAGATTTCTTACTGGAGGTGTGGGATAGCTGATAACAAATGAATAAGCCCATATAAAGAAATAGAAAAGCTGCCTAAAAATACTACAGCAATGTGTTTAGAGAAAGCACAGAGTTGCTGAAAAGATGAGAATGGAACTAAAAAGAGCAAAGGAGAGTTAATGTCTACATTGTGTAGAGAAACTGGAGACCCTAGAACATTTTTTCACCTATAAGCAATTTAGTTTCCAATTGAGTAAAAGTACCAGAGCATTTACCAGGCTAAGGAGTATTTAAGCACCCAACCGTTTTTCACCCCCAGTATATTTGGCCCATGACAGGAGAAGGTAAAAAGAAAGCATAAAACATTTGAAAAGAAAAGCATTGCTATCTCCAGAAACGAAATTAGAAGTTAGGACACAACAGTAAGAGATGTGATGCAGATTACATAAGTTCCTAGTTAATAACAATAAAGCACCAGGCACAAACCACAGGTAAATGGCAGTGACTGAGATACCATGGTTCCATCACAGATTGAACTCAGCATGTCCTATTTGGATTATACTGGTCAGTTATCGCTCTATCTGCCCTGTAGAGCGGGGAGTAGAACCTTTAAGAGGCTGATGAACTTATAGAGCCTGTTGAATTTTTATACACAATGTCCACATTTTGATTTTTAAAATGTACTAAGTATGTAGAAAAAAAAACCCACAGGAAAATATTACCGAAAATAAGGATAAATCTAAACATTAAACACTAAATCAGGTTTTAGATATCAGACCTAGCTCACTAAGACTAGAAAATCACTATTATAATATGATACCTAATAAACAGGAAAAAAAGGGGGGATAAATAAATGAAAGGTTGGAGAATTCACTAAGTAATAAGTATATAAAAATAATCAAATATTAAGAAACAAACCAAGTGTCATTTTACTTTTTTAATTTATGGTTTATCAACTTTTTTTTTTTTTTAAGAGAGAGAAAAGAACGGAGGGGAAGAGACACGCAGAGAGAAACATCATTGTGAGAGAGAGAGATCAACTGGTTGCCTCCTGCTCCTGCCCTGAACTGGGGCATGGATCAAGTCTGCAGCCTGCAACCAAGGTACTTGCCCTTGACCAGGAAGCAAAGTGGTGACTGCAACCATGGACTGATGGTCTAACCACTGAATAACTGGTGATGGTGTTAAAAGTGATATATATTTTGAACAATGTACTACTAAGGGACTTCAAAAATACAAAAGTGTCTTATTTAGAAAATCAGTCAATACAAATCATTAAAGGGTAAAAGAGAAAAATCATTTGATAATATAAAAAACAATAATAAAAATTCTTTCACAATAAAAAAGAATCCGAATAGAAGGGAATCCCCTCATTTGCTAAAACATATAAATATATTTTTGTTTTTTATAAAATATATTTTTATTGATTTCAGAGAGGAAGGGAGGAAGAGATTTATAAACATCAATGAAGAGAGAGAATCATTGATTAACTGCTTCCTGCACAACCCCTGCTGAGGGTTGAGCCCGCTACCCTTGACTGGAATCAAACCTGTGACCCTTTAATCTGCAGGCCTATGCTCTATCCACCAAGCCAAGCCAGTCAGGGCTCTAAATATATTTTAAAATAAACCTACAGCAAATATCTTACATGACAGTAAACTAAATGTTGAATAGGATATTTTAACTGTGCTAAAATATCATGATCAACATGAAAAAATAATTTTTTAAATCAAAAGAAACAAAAGGTATGAAGATCAGAAAGGAAGACATCAGTATCACATTGACAAATGAGTTTACTGTATATCTTAGAAATCATGAAGCTAATTTATCATCTTTTTTTGTCTTTTTAACTCATAACTTATGTTGTAACTAATCCAATAAAATTTACTTACCGTAGTTTGGAAATATTTTCTACTATAAGCTCTTCAATTTTTCCCCATTATTAAAATGGCATTTTATTACTTTCTTACTAATACAATGAATGGCTTGAGGTAAGAAGTTCCTTTTTTCCCCCTCCAGAGATATTCATTTCTTAGAGAACCAGTGGTTAAAATGAATATTTTTACATTTGATGTTTTATGTAAAAGGCTATTATATCTCTATTTTTCTATTTTCTAAAATCAGTTTTCATGTATGTACAAATATGTTTGGATTCTATCCTACTACCTTGACTCATGTCTATTATTAATACTATCACACTCTATCAGTATAGCTCTATACATTTTCCAAATATTTTCTTTTACCATTTCTTGTATTCTGAAAACTATATATTTCCACAAAAAGCTGCAATGACATTGTTAAGTTTCTATAAAAACCCTCCTGTCATACTGATTGAGTCATGTTGCATCTACACAGAAATTTGTGAATTAATATCTGAAGAATATTGTCCTTTAATAGATGAACAGAATATGAGCATATCCTTATACCTGGAACTCTTTAATTTCTCTCAGCATAGTTTTGAGTATATATACATATGCACAGGCACACACATGTACATATAGTGTATGTATATAATTTTAATGCTATTTTAGGTGGTATTTTTGTTTTAAATTTAAAATTAATTTTTAAATATATAAATATATATTCTAATATTATTTTCCTCATGAGTTTTAATAGTTTTGTCTTTAGAAGACCATTCCATCTAAGTTTTACAATTTATTGACAGAGCTGTTCATAATTATCTTCTTGAACATGTTGCTTTGCATGGGTCTTAAAAGTCAGTGACAAAAAAAGTCTAGGTAGTATTATATAAAGTTAATATTTTATGGGTAAGATCAAATTTTAGCTCAATGCTGTTCTAGAGACATTAATTCAGTGTCCTCGTAATGAAAATAAATTATTCATGAAACTCATATGTAGAACTTGAGCAGTTGCCAGGGACAAACGTATGTTTTGTATGTCCATCTTTAACATTCAAATTAAACAATTTATTTTAAGAGTTTGGAGTAAAGATCTAGCCAAGACATAGACCTCCAAGATGTCATGAAGCGTGATGAAATCCTTAAAAGCTGCTGTGGTGTGCAGAAGGTCTGGCACCAATCTCTTGCTCATTTGCTGTCAGACCCATTCTCCACTCATGTTCAAAGGATAGTTTCCCAGATGCCTTCACAGCTGGCTTCTGAATAGATGCCCTAGTGTGAATGAAGTACCCCTGGGAGATTCTAGCACCAAAGTAAAGAGAAGTTTTTCTTTCCAATCTTTCTGTATGCTTTGTGATTTTTTCCAGTAGGACTCTCTTCCCCTTTGTGGAGAAAATAAAAAGGGCTGAGCTGTTATTTTCTGATAACATCAACCTTTCCTTCTGTCCCTCTAATTCTGTGGCCAGCAGTAGCTTCTCTCATTGTGAATCTCTGGGTTGTCTCAACAAACCATATCTTTTTTAACCCTTTCAACACATTTGACTTTCCTATATAAAATTCTTTCTCCTGAACTACTTTGTCTGTGCTCTGTTCTCCTGACGGCAATCTAACACATTGAAATAAAAAAGGGCAACTGAATGAAAATGGTAAAGAGATTAAGCAAAAGTTCAAGCACTGCATGGGCACATGTTATTAGTGCCTACTATTATGGTCTCTAAAGCTCTAATGTGAGAAGAGTCACAGAAGTCCCAAGAGTAATGTCAATATGAATTGAGAGAGGAAAATCATAGTAGAGTTGGTCCTTAAGTAGAGATGCTAAATGATGTGGAGAGATTAAAAAAATCATAGTTAATTAACTCAGCATACTCTTTTCTTTTATCATTCTTGGACCATACCTAAATGTTGTATCATATGTGCGCTTCTATTTTTTTTCTCTCTGAAAATGCTGCAATTCACATGAAGAATTTACTTATCTTATGGTTCCAAGAAAATGGAGATCATTGCAAATGCTAACATGTGCAAGATAATCCATTGCCTTTGTTTTCTGAGGTATGTTATCTCTCAATTCTTTAACTTTCAGAGAACTCTAAAAACACTATGAGCTTAGACTTTTATTCTAAGGTGAAGCAGATGTGCAATTAAAAATAATAATAAAATCAAGAGATAGTATTTGAGAAAAAATTTATTTTGTAGACATTTGAGGAAGCTAGAGCTCAAAATTATTAGCAGAGACCAGGGAGTTTAATGGAAGACAGTGGGGCAATGTTTTAATAAAGTGAGAGCTGATGATAGCACATTTCAGACAGGAAGTTTAACTCTAATTATATTATGAAGTAATATTTTATTGTGGCTAAGAGTACCATGTTTCAAAGCACAAGACTATATTAGTATTTCAGCTACATTATTCACTGATGCTGTGACATTGGTGAATTGCTTAGACTCTTCAATTATAGAAAATATGAAAATATTGCTTTCAACATCCAATAAATTGTTAACACTTCTGTCCACTACTCTTCTAGGCAATATAAACCCATAAGTGAATAACAGAAAGTCCCTTTTCCAAGGAGCATGCCTTCTAGAAAGAGAAGAAAAATAATAATATTTCCATAACATATCAGGGCAAATGTCATGATAAAAATAAAGACCGCTAAGGAAATAAAGAGAAAGAAGTCTGGAGTGACATTAGACAAGATGGTCAGGAAATGCCCTTTAACAACAAAGGTTGAGGACAGGCCATTATGATATGAGTGACAGCTGGTATTAGTGACTTGAATTTCATACCCTGGAAAGAAATTCCCTGCAGGTGAAAATTGGATGTACCATTTAATGGCTATGCAGACTGAGGGAGTTTCTAACTTCTTCATATTTCCATTTCCTATCTAAGAAATATAGATAATAACTTTATCTTCTTATCTTATTCTGGGGATTAAACGTTTGATTATGAGAAGATCACTCAGAAAAGATCTGTCATGGAGTAATAGCTCACAAAGGATGTTATATTAATGAAATCATACCATATGTAACCTTTTGAACTCCCCTTTTTCTATTCAGCATAGTGTTCCTGAGACCAATTCAAGTTGTCAAATATATTAATAATTTGTCCCTTTCAAGGACGGGTGGTATTTTATTGTTATGTATGTTTACAATTTTTTCTAGCTCTATTAAGGTATACTTGACAAATAAGTAGTGTACACATTTAAGGTATATGACATGATATTTATATAAATTGTAAAATGATTACCATAATCAAACTAACAAATGTATCCATTACCTCAGATAGTTTCTGTGTGTAAACATTTGAGACATTCTCTCATAGCAAGTTTCCAGTAAAAAATACAGTATAATCAGCTCTAGTTATCATACTCTACATGAAATTCCCAGAATTTACTCATCCTCATAACTGAATCGTTGAACATTTTTACCAACATTTACCATTTTGTTCTCCCTCTAGTCCCAGGTAACCACCAGTAGACTCTCTAGTTCTGTATGACATTTTTAGATTTCACATATAAATGAGATCATGCAGTATGTGTCTTTTAGTGTCTGGCTTATTTCACTTAGCATAATGTCCTCCAGATTTGTCCATGTTGTCACAAATGACAGAATTTCCTTTCTTTTAAAAGCAAAATACATTCCATTTTGTGTGTGTATCTAATATATACATTATATGTTATATAAAATATCTTCTTTATTGATTCATCTGTCAACAGACACTTGGATTATCTTGATAATTTGACTATTGTGAATAATGCTGCAATGAACATGGAGTACAGATATCTCTGTGAACCACTGACTTCATTTCCTCTGAATATATATCCGGAAACAGGATTCCTGGATCATATAGAAGTTGTATTTTTTGTTTGTTTTGTTTTTAATAACCTCCATACTGTTTTTCCATAGTAGCTGCACCAACAGTGCACCAGAGTTGCCTTTCCCCACATCTTCACCAAATTTATCTTCTTGAAAATAGAGTAATAAGTATGAGGTAACATCTCACTGACGTTTTGACTTGCATTTTCCTGATGATTATCATCAGCCTTTTTTCCATTCACCATTTGAAGGACATTTACATTGTTTGCAGGTTTTGGCTATAAAAAACCAAGATGCCATTAAGTACTCTTGTATGAGTATTGGTGCGAAGGAGTTTTCATTCATCTAAAATAAATATCCAGGAGAATTTCTGAGCCAATTGTTAAATAAGTGTTTAACTTTATAAAAAGTGCCAAACTGATTCCAGATTGGTTGTGACTGTTTTGCATTCCCGCCAGTAATGTATGAGAGACCCAGTCACCCTGCAACCTTGTCACAACTTTGTGTGATCTATATATTTTTCACATTTTCCATTTGGTTTGGGGAGGTATCTTCTGATGGCTTTATCTACATTTTCATAATGACTAATGATGCTCATCATTGTTAGATGTGCTTTGTGCCATTCATTTATCTTCTTTGATAAAGTGTCATGTTTGAATAATCAGCTGTTTTGCTTATGGGTTTAGAGTTTCCATCATATACTCTGGATGCAAATCTTAGGAGAGATATACAACTGGAAAATAGTTTCTTCTAAACAGGGCTTGCATTTTTATCCTCTTTACAGAAACATTTACAGAGCAAGTGTATGAAATTTCGTTTATTGTGTATGTTTTTTTTTCTTTTTTAGGTATGCCTTTGTATTTTATGTAAAATGCTTTTGCCTAAGCCTAGGTGGAAAATATTCTGTACTAACATTTATATGGGCATGGTTCAGAAGACCCAAAACAATTACCATAGTGACATCAAAGATTACTGATCACAAATTATCATAACAAAGATAATGATAATTAAAATGTTTGAAATATTGTGAGAATTGCCAGAATGTGAAATAGACACATGAAGTGAGCAAATATTCTTGGAAAAATGATATTGATTATCCAGCTTCATACAGAGTGACCACAAAGCTTCAATTTGTTAGGGGGGAAAAAGCAATGCCTCAAGAAAGCAAAGCACACCGTAATGAACAATCGGCTTGCCATAGGACATAAGGGAAAACAGAACAAAGTGACAGAGCAGTTTTTAGAAGAGAGAGAATGAGAGAGACAGAGAGAGAAAGAGAGAGAGAGAGAGACAGAGAGAGAGAGAGAGAGAGAGAGAGAGAGAGAGAGAGAGAGAGAGAGAGAGAGAGAGAAAACACTAGTCTGTACCAGTGATCCTTCTGAGCTACCAATGTGACCAGCATTGTACTCTGACGCTTGGGACCTCTCTTCCTTTCTAGCCTACAGGGTAAGTTCTGTTAGTCAAGAGTGCTAGAGAGACACAAGAGGAAGTAGGTGCACCTCCCTCTGTCCGGTGCGCTCTTCTTCCTTCACACACCTCTGGCCTGTAGGACATCAAGAGGAGTCCACCCTTGATGAGTTTCAGCAGCATTCACTCAGGTGACTTAGCAGGAGGTTCCAGCATTTCTCCTGGTAAGATGATCCTGTGCTACTCCTGTGGGTGTTTTGCCAGGAAGTCTCTGCCAACCCAGAGGAGTTCTTGAAAATGAATTCAGTGACACACTCCATGAGTGAGTTTTCAGTAAGATCCCTGGTAAACACTGCCAGTTTCTTGGGGAATTCACTAGCACATTCTCACAGGCAATATGTTGAGGAGTTCTGCATGTTCAATCATCTTCCTGGACAGTTGAGCAGCACAAACTACAGTTGGCTTCCTGATGAAGCCGGAGGTGCCTCATGTGCCTTCCTATAAACTGTAACCACACAAGACAAGGGTGGTTTTCTGTCCAATTCTGTCAGCACACCAGCAGGTGGTTGCCTGTCAGGCAGTGAGAAAAGCTTAAGCCTGCCAATCTGGCTCAAGATTCCCTACCATTCAGCTTTGATCCACCAACTTTGGACCAGCAGTAGCCTCAGAAACTTCCAGTGAACTTCTCTGTCATCCACTGGGCTGAAAACACATCCTCTCCAATAAGGTCTGAATCCCAACTTAGCGGAATGTCCCTATTTTAACTTGTTCCTCCTCCTTTTACGACTCTTCATTAAGCCGTATGATATGCCTTAGAGTTTAATTTATTCCCTTTCAGTTTATAAATCTGTGTACACAGATAATAATTATTTATATCTTAGCTCCCCTGTTCAAATTATTGTGTTGTTTGTATAATCTTGACTGGAGCCTGACTATAAAGAATAGGTAGGATCAGTGGCCCTACAATAAATTCCTGAAAACAGTTGTGTTGGGGATGGGTCAGTCATCTCTTTGGCTGGGTTTATTGCCTTTGGGAAATGGAAAACTGGTAATCCATGGCACAGAGCGGTATTAAATAATTAGGCTATCCCCACTGTTGATGGTAATAAAGTGTCAACCAAATATCTTAGGGGTTGCTTAATGTCATTGTTAGGGATGCAAGGCTGAGTACAAAGACTCCAGTGTAAGTTGCATTCTGATGAATCCACTGTAGTACTTTCATAGAAAATGTAATCCCAAGCAAATTAACTCTCAATATGAGTCACGGCCTTTAAACCAGCAGTTGACCATGACACCCCTAAAATATTTGGTTGCATATAGCCACAGAATTGATATTGTGTGTATGTGGAGAAACACAAAATTTAGTCATATAGGTAGTTGAATACATCTCAATTAAACTGATGGTCTCACCAAAATTCCCTTGTAAAATAAGAGCTTTGGTTAGGTAAAAATGGGATCCTGAAATTTCGAATGGGGACATCTGTTGGACACATATGAAACGAATAATTTCTAACCTTCAGGTCACTTTTTTTTTTTTTCTTTAAATAACAATCAGATATATTTAATTGAAAAAAGGGGGCTTAGGTACTAATTACAATTGAAAACTACTCATTTCTCTGATAATATACTGAGATCTAGAGAGCTTACTAGCTCTCTTTTCCATGGTTACACAGAGAATTAGAAGAAAAATCCTGATGTCCTGTGGTAAATAAACTATTTTAAGACATTCAAGTCCCTCTTAGCCTCTTCTGCCAGCGGAAGCTTGCCCTGCGCATCAGAGGGGACTAGTCCTCCATGTTTGAAAACACCATGAAATCATTACTAGGGTACATGCCATAAAATAGAAATGAACATTCTTTTTAAACAACAACCAGAGCCATCCTTTGTCCCACAAGACCTATTACCAGAATCAAAATTCAGTATGCTTCCAGTACAACCCAGTAGAAAAATCACTTATCCAGCAAAAGAATTGCAACACTTTGCTAATAAATAGCTGCTGAAACCACAAGAATATGTGGTGGGGCGAGGAGGGGGGGGGAGTGGATTCTAAGGCTGCAAGACCAGTGAGGACAAAATATAACACACAATTGTATCAAGTTCCATTATATCCCTGACTTTAATAGATATTTAAAATTTTATGAGTTGGCTCATCAGCTGGAGGTGGCGTTAAAATTTCAATAGCTGACTAACTGAAACTTAAATATTATGTAATATCTTGAGGTTGAGATGCCAGACCTACTCTGGGATAATGTTAAAAAAAAAAAAAAAAAAAAAGGAGGATCCTAAAACTGGGGTTAAAAATGAATGGCTGGATTCATCACCTATAAACTGCATTACTCACAACATTACATTTCACAAGACATATAAGAGCTTACATTTACTAAAGAATTTAAAAAATATATTTTTATTGTGTCTCAGTTGGTTGAGTGTTGTCCAATGCACCAAAAGATCACAGTATTCAACCCCCTCAAAAAATACATGTTTGTTAAGGTATGTAAATGTCTAATCACAATGCTGTACATCTGCAACTTCTATAACAGAATATGCCAATTAAAATTGAAAAATGAAATTTAAAATGTTTGAGAAAGCACAACACACTCCCTTAAAAATTTTTGTCTGCTCTGCTTTTCAGGGTATGTATGTCTATAGGAGATGACACCATTCAGTGGGAGTTTCTAATTTCAATAGTTCATAGTGCTGCAGCTTAGCAAAAGCCAAGTGGTAGCACTTAATCACCAAAAATTAATTTGGCAAATTTACCAAAAAAGGAAGCAGGGACACATTGGGAATGTAATGTCTTGACTCATAAAGATCTTTGCAGGCCTGAAATAATACTGTGTCTTTAGGAAAGTACATGAGTAATTTCTTGAACATATTTCCTTTTGTTATGTTTTTTAGTTGAAGTATAATTGACATACTGTATGATACTTGTTTTCAATGTACAACATAGTGACTCAATACTTATTTCATTATAAAATCATAATGAGTCTTCTTACTCTGTCAGCAAAGTTATTAAAATATTGACTATATTCCCTATTATGTCCATTATATCCCCATGACTTACATATTTTGTAATTGGAAGTATGTAACTCTTAATCCCTTCACTTATTAATATTTTGCCCAAACACCCTCCACTCCTGGGAACCACCAGTTTGTTCTCTATATATCTGAGTATATTCCAGTTTTCTTTGTTAATCTGTTTTGTGTTTTATTTTTAAAAATATATATTTCATTGATTTCAGAGAAGAAGGAAGAGGGAGAGAGAGATAGAATCATCAAATGATGAGAGAATCATTGATTGGCCTCCTCCTGCACAGCCCTACTGGGATCAAGCCTGCAACCTGGGCATGTGACCTTAACCAGTATCAAACCCAGGACCCTTCAATCCACAGGCTGACACCCTATCCACTGAGCCAAACTAGCTAGAGAAATTTATTTTGTGTTTTAGATTACATGTATAAATGAAATGGTATGATGAAAGTTTTTCTCTGTCTGATGTATTTTACTCACCATTAAATGCTTTTGGTCAATCCATGTTTTTGCAAATGGATTACCTTCTGTTTACTGCTGAGTAATAGTGTGTGTGTGTGTGTGTGTGTGTGTGTGTGTGTATTTATCTATTAATGAACACAAAAATTGCTTTCATACCTTGGCTATTGTAATAATACTGCAATAAACACAGAAGTGAAGGTGTTTTAGAATTATTATTTTCAAGTCTAAATATAGTGAAGTTGCTGGATTGTATGGCCATTCTATTTTTAATCTTTTTGAGAAACATCCATACTGTTTCAACAGTGGCTGCACTAATTTACATTCTCAAACACAGTACACAAGACGTTGCTGTTCTCCAAATGTCTTGCTGTTTGTTTTGGAACACATTCCTCTGTCTCCTCATGTGGCCTGTCTCTGTGTTTTTCTATATGTATTCGGCAAAACTGGGGCCTCCACCAGTCTTGGAGGAATGGTTTTTTGTTTTGTTTTGTTCTATTTAGAAAATGAAGACTTTTATTATATACATCTCATTTCCTCTTCGGTTATTTGACTCCCACCTTGGGATATTGAGAGTTAGCTTTTCTTTTTTTTTTTTTTTTTTTTTTTTTTTTTTTAAATACATGACTTACTGTTTCAAGTATTACATATAGTACTACATATGCCTCCTTCTCCCCGCATTGACCTCTCCCTGGCCACCCTTAGCACATGCCCTCACACCCCTAGTGTCTGTGTCCATTGGTTATGCTTATATGCATGCATACAAGTCCTTTGGTTGATCTCCTACCCCTGCCTCCCTCCCCTGCATTCCCAATGAAGTTTGATGGTTTGTTTGATGCTTATGGAACAGAGCAGAGAATATAGAAAGCAATACAAACCATTATGCTCAATTAATATTTGAAAAAGGAGGCAAGATCATACAATGGAGTCAACACAGTTTCTTCAATAAATGATCTTGGGAAAATTGGACAGATACATGCAAAAAAAATGAAACTAGACCAGCAACTTACACCATACACAAAAATAAACTAAAAATGGATAAAGGACTTAAACATGAGACAGGAAACCATAAACATTTTAGGAGAATTCATAGGCAGCAAAATATCAGATGTATGTCATAGAAATATCTTTATCAATACAGCTCCTAGGGCAATGGAAACTAAGGAAAAAATAAACAAATGGGATTGTATCAAAATAAAAAGCTTCAGCACAGCAAAAGAAACCATCAACAAAACAAGAGCCCACCGCATGAGAGAACATATTTGCCAAAGTTATATCTGATAAGGGCCTAATCTCCAAAATTTATAGGAACTCATACAACTTAACAAAAGGAAGTTATAAACAATCCAATAAAAAACGGGCAAAGCATTTACAGAAGGCCAAGAGACATATAAAAATACGATAAAATCACTAATCATCCAAGAGATGCAAATCAAAACAATGTGATAGCATCTCACACCTGTCAGAATCGCTATCATCAACAAATAGGCAAATGTAAAGTTCTAGTGAGGATATGGGAATGCAGACTTGCTGGTGGGAATGGAGTTTGGTGCAGCCACTGTGAAAAGCAGTATAGAGATTCCTCAGAAAATTAAAAATGGAACTCTCATTTGACCCAGTTAATCCCACTTCTAGGAATATATCCCAAGAAATGAGAAAGAATATATGCACCTTTATGTTCATAGCAACACAATCTACAATAGCCAAGATTTGGAAACAGCCTAAAGTGCCCATCAGCAGATAAGTGGATTAAAACAACAACAACAGTAGCCGAGACCGGTTTGGCTCAATGGATAGAGCGTCAGCTTGGGGACTGAAGGGTCCCGGGTTCGATTCAGGTCAAGGGCATGTACCTTGGTTGCGGGCATATCCCCAGTAGGGGATGTGCAAGAGGCAGCTGATCGATGGCTCTCTCTCATCGATGTTTCTAACTCTCTATCTCTCTCCCTTCCTCTGTACAAAATCAATAAAATATATTTTAAAAAACAAAACAAAAACAGTGGTACATCTACACAATGGAATACTCCTCTGCTATAAAAAAGGAAGAACTCTTACCATTTGCAACAGCAGTGATGGACATGGAGAGCATTATGCTAAGCAAAATAAGCCAGTTGGAGAAAGATGAATATCACATGATCTCACTCATTTATGGACTACAATGAATAACATAAACTGATGGAGTGGTCTTGTGTGGAAGATGCTCCATGTGGCCCAGAAGCACAATCCCCTTGCACTTCCAGGGTCAGGAATCTAAGGTTCTGAAGATTCTGTTTCTTTCTCTCCTCCCAGCACCTCTATTACATTGCATAAAAATGAAACTAGACCAGCAGCTTACACCATACACAAAAATAAACTAAAAATGCAGAAAACCTGTCTCCCATTTCTTAGCATGTGTTCCTTTTTATTCAGTCCCTTTTCTGTCATTTGTATTAGGTAGTCTATAATAATAAAAAAGCAATATGCTACTTAGATCAGACAACTTCTGGATGTCCTTCCTGATGAAGCCGGGGCTGGAAGGAAGTCAGCTCAAGTCCCGGTTGCCTGCAAGTAGCATGAGGGAGGTTAGCCCAGGTCCCAGGTGCCTGCTGGCAGCCAGAGGAAGGAAACAGCCTGGGTACAGGGTGCCCGAGGGAAGCAGGTTTTGGCAGCCTGGGGAAGGAAGGCCCACTTTCGCATAAATTTTTGCGCAACAGGCCTCTGGTGTATATTATAAGAGTCTATATTCAAGATTTATCTTCAAATCTGTAAATTCCTTGCTCTACAGTTTCGATTAAATTTTTGACCAACCTAGTGGCCATTTTAGCTATTGTACTTTTCATCTCCTGGATTCAATTTTAGTCCTTTTTAAGAATTTCTATCTCTTTTTAAAAATATATATTTTATTGATTTTTTTTTTACAGAGAGGAAGGGAGAGAGATAGAGAGCTAGAAACGTCGATGAAAGAGAAACATCGACCAGCTAGCTCTTGCACACCACCCACCGGGGATGTGCGGCAACTAATGTACTGTACATGCCCTTGACCGGAATCGAACCCGGGACCTTTCAGTCCGCAGACCGACTCTCTACCACTAAGGCAAACCAGTTTCGGCAAGAATTTCTATCTCTTTATTGTTTTCTTTTCTTGATGAGATATCCTCATTCTTCCTTTTTCTCATTAGGCCAGCTGATGTTATATCTTTCTGTGTGTACTCAGTGGCAGCATCATTAACCACACAAACGTAAAGCTATATCAAACAAACGTAGAGTTGGGGTAAACAATGTGTGTGTTCTTCTAGTCATGTTTACTTTTTATAATTAAATGTTGCAACTTTGATTCTCACAGCGCCACCATTACAATATATAAGCTTTGGACTTGTAGAAAATGCTGTGTCATATGTATTTACTGCATGTGTTACCTGGCCTTTGAATTTAAGTATTTGTACACTGCTGAATTAATGATTATAGTAGGAGAAAAGTTAAATACTCATAATAACAAATCACCCAAAGCTCACAGAGGAATTGGAAGCTACAGAGCATGGCATCACACCCTGGAATATGAGGATACTGTAACTCTACGCTGCATTTAGTTCTGTTTGAGCAACAGCCTCTGTAATTGAGTTGTACTGACCATCCAATAAAGGTATGAAAATCTGTCCTTCTTGGTGTCAGGTGAAACAATATGCTAAGAATATCTGGGCCTAAATTAACTTACCCTAACATGATGAGAAGATTCTTCTGATTGATCTCTCATAGCTTACATGTTTCAAAGCTTCAATGATAGAATAAGGCTGCCTGGGTTCAAATAGCTCTTGTTCCTGACTAATGGTGTGACCTTATAAAATTTCAACGTTTTAAACTGCTGTTTTATGATTTGTGAAGAGTGAATGAATAGGTATAAGAAGAATAAAGTTGTTATAGGGCTATTTTTAAGTCATGAAAATCGCATTATTAATCTACTACTTTAAGTATTCACCTATTAGTCTATTTCTAGTTTAATCTTGCTCAATATAGGTATTATTGTCTTATAAGGTAAGTTTTTTAAATGTGTCCATTTGTTCTTATATTCTGTTTTGTTCTTAGTTAAACATTTAATTGTGGTATTGAAATCCACAATTTGGTTTGTGAGTTTTATTTTTTTTAGGGTTTCCCTCCTCAACTCAGGCACATAAGAGAATTTTATATGTTTTCTGAATTTACATTAGTTTTAGAGTTTATTTTTGCATAATCAAATTTTAAATTCACCTTTATTGATAATATACTTATCATGAAAGGCTATTTACCTTTATTCTCACCATATGATGAGCAATTTTCTCATCTCTATCAACACATATTTGGCTCCATCTTAATTCTCAATAAGATAGTCCTTTAAAGACATCTGTAAACATTTTAACCCTTATTTTCTTCTTTATTGATTCAAAATTTTTATCTATAAAATTGATTATAACTTTATTTTGCATGTGGTTTAAGAAGGTTAATGTCTATTTTTTTTACTACTGATTGTCAAAATAGATCCAATACTGGCAGACTTGCACTTACCATAAATATGATAATTCTTTTTGAAATTGAAATTTTAGTGTTTTTCAGCACTCATGTGTTCAACAGTGATGTTAGATTGTAATTAAAGAATAATATATATTTATAATTATAGACAAGTTAGTATTTTTGAGTTGTTAAAAGTTACCTATATATAAAACTGTAATACATTTTTCATTAAAATGTGCACATTTTTTTAAAAACTCTTGATGTGTACACCATTTTTTAAAGCATTCACTTTTGTAAATAAATATAATGAAAACAGCATAGAATGTTCTTGGACAGTTTGACAAACATTATATAGCAAACATACATGTAAATACTGCCCAGTTAAAAAAAATAGAAAATGTCACACCTGAAGCAAACTTTTAGTTGCATTGCTAATCAGGTGACTCTTCCTCCATTAAGTTAAAGATAATGTACTTTTAATGGAAGAGTTCTTACTTTTTTCTTGTTTTTATATATAAAAAAAAAAAACCAATATACTCGATTTCTGCCTCTCTTATTAAGCTATATGTTATAAGAAATTATAGCATTGTTATTGTTTATCCTAATTGTGTACTCAAGATTTTTACAAGGCTCGGTCACATTGTTCTAGGTCAGTGTTTGCCAAAGTGTGGTATGAGTACCCCCAGGGGTACAGGAAGAGTTTGGTGGGGGTATGCATTGCACCAGAGTTTGGTGGAAATATGCACTGCACAGTGCTTAGCTGCTCCTAATTCTACGTTCTCATGAGTACGAGGGGTACTCAGCGTTACAAAAATTATAGAAGGTGTACACATATGTCAAAAGTTTGGGAAATACTGTCTAGGTGAATATTTCTCTAATTATTAGAAACATAGTGAAGTAGGGTTTCATATGGTTAAATTTTAAACTCTGAAGCATCTAATTGAATTTTTTACTAATTTTCAATTAGAATGTTTGTGTTCTCATGATTGAGTTCTGTGGATTACATTTTTGGATACTAGCTTTTATCAGTGATATGCGTAATAAATAATTTGCTCAGTGGCTTGTATTTTCTGTCTCTTTAGGATGTTTAGACAAGCAAATGCTCTAAATATAATATAGTACATTTTATCAGTTTTTAAATTCATTGATGATGCTTTGATATTCTTGAGGACACATTTTCTTATCTAAAGAAATAAATTGTTTTTGTATTATCATATGATAGCTGTATGGTTTTCTCTTTCTATACATTTTATTTAATCTACTAGAATTTTAGATTTATGTATGAGGAAAGACAATAATGTAATTTTTCCCATGTAGATATCATTTTTTTCCTCTGATTTGATACTCATTAAGAATGACGGTCATTTCCCTACTGGTATACTAGTACAATGCTACCTACAATAATGTAGTAGTTATGATAAATAGTTCTTCAAAACAGTTATTTTTGTTTCTAATTATTTTCTGTAGAAAATTTTTTATTCTGAAACCATAATTTAAGATTCATACATAATATACTATGACCTAGGTGATTGAAACAAGTGGTAATTACAATAAAAGGGGAGGGGGGGAAACACTTCAAGTTACCTCTTATCCTGAAGATTTTCTTTTCTAGTTATAGTTATTGTGGAGAGGGCCTTATGTTAGATCCATAGCATTGTTCTAGTTCTGAGTCTTAGTTCTGTATATGTGTTCAAACAAATTTAATATTTTCCTTACTATATCAGCTTGCCCACAAAATAAATAACTTTGAACCTTACTTACATTAAATTTTTATTTAACTTTTACACTAATAATTCCTCAAAAGCTTGTCTTTCTACAAAGCTTTTAGGTCTGTACCCAAATCTATTTGTATGTCTATATCACTTTCTTTATGTATAAGTGTTTTTTCAAAATTATGGTATATTAGGTAATAATATGCCTCAGCATTACTGAAAATAAAAAGCCAACAAACCATATTTTATAGGAAAGTAAGAAAAGCTAGTGTCACTATGTCCACTATAACGAACTGTTTCTAGTCATACTTTTATAAATAAATATTTAGAGAGATTTTTCTGTCAATAAACTAGAAATATTTGACAATGTCAAAACATTTCAAAAAAAAATTTATTTCTCACATTGTTGCTTCCATCCCAGACCATGGCCTTCTCTGAACTTCTTCAACATATGGGAAACTTTGGAAGATACCAAATTATGCTTGCCATTTCAATATTATCAATAAGTCTACTTTTGCCCATTCAACACTTGGTGGAAAACTTTTCTGGGGCCATTCCTGCTCACCGTTGCTATGTCCATCTCCTTGACAACATCACATCTAAAAGCAAGCTTCCAGAGAACATAACCATGGAGGCTCTCCTGAGAATTTCCATCCCAATGGGAGTAAAAAATGAGCGGGAGCAATGTCATCGGTTCCGTCAACCCCAGTGGCAACTTTTAAACTACAGTGATTTGGCCATAAATACTACTGAACTGGAGACAGAAGCATGCTTGGATGGTTGGATCTATGACCAAAGTATATTTACCTCCACTATTGTAACCCAGGTATGAAATAATGCAAAAAGTCACCAATCAGTAATTTTCCATTTATAAGACTACAAGAGGCCCAGGGCGTGGATTCGCATACCAGTGGGGTCCCTCAGTTTGGCCTGTGTCCTCCCACAATTTGGGACTCCTCAAGGGATGTCAGACTGCTGGTGTTGGCCTGAAACCCACAGGGCAAGGAGCCTATGGGGACTGGGCTGAAGGCAAGGGAGGAGCCAAAGCCCAGGCACCACACTACTCCTGCTTATCCCAGCCTTGCTGAGCCTGCCACTGCCAACACCACATGGTAGTGCTGCTATGGAGGCAGGAGAGGCTCATACCCATTGGTCAGATGAGTGGTGCTCCAGTTGTTGGAAGCACACTGACCACCAGGGGCCAGCTCCAGCTTTGAGTGGCTGCTCCGTGGTGGTCAGTCCACATGATAGCCACCGGTTGACCAGTTGTTTGGTCGCTGAGGCTTTATATATAAATATATATAAATTTTATGGTGCTTTTAGGGTTAAGATATGTTACCCAGATAACAAAAATATTTAAATATATAAAGGACAAGAAAAGAGGAACGTGTAATGAAGTGTTATCACTCAGGGACTGTATTAGTTTTTCAGTCTATCATAATAGAGAAGAATCATTATGGGAAGCAGGCACACCAATGTTTAAGTCCCCACTTTGGCAATTACTTGCCATGTGATCTTAACATTGTTTTGAACTCTGTAGCCTCCATTTCATTTAGTTCTTTTTCTGAGGACTTCTCCTGTTCCTTCATTCGGGACATCTTTCTTTATCTCCCAATTTTGCCAACTATTTTGTGTCTTCACCTTTCTTACCAGTCATGATGAGTCTTCTTTAAATCCTTGGTTTTAAGCTCTCTATTAAGCTAGTATTCAGTTGGCTATTCAGATGAATTGTTCTAAAATTTATTTATAATTCTGATTTGTTCCTAGAAGGAGATGTATGTGGCTTCCATCTTCTCCACTGTCACCTTGGATCTATTCATTATTTCTTTCATCTTTTTGTTCAAAATTTCAGATTTCTAGTATAAGAAATAAGTGAAACTCCTTAAAGTATAAAATAATCTATTGCAAATACCTATTTGAATGCCTCAGAAAACACTTGATCTAATGTATTTTCCCATTAGAATTTGCTACTCAATGTTGTACATCTCAGAAATGTAAATTTTAAACATTACGTATTCTGATCACATATCTAAGGCCATAATTAATTTATCTTCCCTTCAACGTTTTACTCAAAATTTTAATAATCTTATTATAAATCTTATATGAGTGTCTAAATTGATATTTCCACTTGTAATGCTATCAAACCAGTCAAATCACAAACTGTATTTCCATTATTTTAATGGACTTTTATTTTTATTCCCCTATATATTTATTCTCCTCTGATATGTTTTAAACACTACCATAAAATTTCTTTTCTTAAACAGGAATTCCTACTGTGCTTAAACATATCAAATTATGTGTCTTAGTATCTGTATTCCAGTAAATAATTTGAATCATTTGAAATATAAGATCTCTCCATTTTAATATCAACTTACAGTTATTTAATCTCCATAAATTATCCCTATAATTATTGGCAACTTTCATGAATGGAATAAAATCCAATGGCATAAAAGAGTTGAATCCTTTTTGCCTAATGAACACTTATGATGCTCACCCTTTCCCCACAATCTTTCCATCACTTTCATACTGGCATCAAGTTTTAGATTTATTACACTTTTCCACAAAAACAATTCCTGTCCTTTCAGATTATTTTAGTTCCTCCATTAACATATCACTTTCATATTTCACTTTTATTCTCATTTCCATTAATCTCAGAAGTATGTGTTCCATACTTCTCTGCCCTCCATAGATTTTCAAACCTTTAACAAAGCATGTATTAGCTCCTCATACCACTTAGAACAAACTGAGCATTTATGAAATGCACTTATACTATATTATAAAGTATTTTGCAACTTTTAAATATATTTTAAGCATACATCTCCCATTTTTCAAGTACAGATCATCAAAATGATTTGTTATCTCCTACTAAATAATTTTATAACTTGCACGTTCAGTTTCAGATTGTTTGTGACATTTGATCTATCTCATTCTCTCTTTTTTTTTCAGTGGAATTTAGTATGTAAATCAAAGTCACTCAAATTTTGGTCACAGGCCATATATTTTTACGGTTACTTATTGGGACCTCCTCTAGGTGGCTATATTTCTGACAAGTAAGTCTTATATTTTGTTTCATAAGTGACCGAAGATATATAATGCATATATTTTCTAAGATTACAACATTTAAGGCTGAAGATGTAGAAAGTGACAAAAGCAGCTTTATTAAGAAAGTAGATATTCTACATACCGTGTTTCCCTGAAAATAAGACATCCTCCAAAAATAAGACCTACTTACAGGTTTTCTTCTGAGTGAAATATAAGACATCCCCCCACAAATAAGGCCTTCTAGGCTAAACATGAGAGATTTGGTCCACTGATTCTGAAAGAAATGGAGTTACAAGAAATTCACCAGGAAATTCAGGAATTGGATTGTTATGATGATGTGGCAGAAGATAATGACATGATTGTCATTGAATAAATGAGTAAATTCCTGATACTGTAGAATTCACAGTTTGTTTGCTTTGTGTTGACAACTACCTTACTACTGTACTGTATACAGGTAACAAATTTCCTTTATTTTCATTTAACAATAAATGTGTACTGTATTCATCTTCAGGGAAAAATAAGACAACCCCTGAAAATAAGACCTAGCACATCTTTGGCAGCAAAAATTAATATAAGATACTGTCTTATTTTCGGGGAAACAGGGTAGTTGCAGCTTGGATCCAGGCTAAATGCCAAACAGTGTTGAATGAGTCTTTCATCATTTGAAAGGGGAGGCTTCAGATTTAGTTTGGGTTGTTTTTGAATCACATTCTAGGATGATTTGTGTGCAAGGCTTTATCTGAGATGGGATCCAAGGAGACATGAAGTGGTAAGTAGGAAGGGAAAGGAAAGTATAATACAGGCAGTCCTCGGGTTACTTCGGACTCGACATATCAATATATCATTTGGTGGTTACATCACCATCTCTCATCTATTTATATTAAAAAAAAATTTCCGTCATTTCAACGTATGTACATATGTGCTTTATGTTTATTATTTACTGTATTTGCCACAAGTAAAGGTCAGGAATTGTTATCTCTCTTTTAAATTTTTGATACTGTGTCACTTTTCATTGCTGTGTGTGAGCTCCATGTGAGTGATGCAGTTGCTCATGTGGGTGGGTTTTGACTTACAGCGAAAACCACATTACTTAGCACCATAGGAATGAATCTCACTGAGGATCTGCTGTATACCTAAGCAGGTTACCGTATGGGAACCTGAGCATCAATCCCTTTGTGGTCTTCTGGGAAATGATTAGCATGCCTCAGAGTAGTGCCACCTATAAGGTAAAGAAAATGGTGTACAGCATGTCCTGGCACTGAGAATCTTCCCTGTGCCAAACTACTTCATCTCTGTGGCCAGAGAAAGCTCTTTGGTGTTGGATACAGCTCCTTCACCACAGAAGACATTTAAAGGTATGAGAGAACATTGAGTAATAACGTAATTGGCAAGGTACCAGGATCATCTGCTACAATATCACAAAGACTGTGATGTTACTTTTAGCTAATAATTCAAGAAGCAAAGCTAATGGTGTAATGCTAAAAATGACAAAGAGGTTTTACAGGGAGATTCACTGCATATAAAGGAGAAAATAAATTAGTTGGATAGAGTGCATAGAGCAAAACGTATAAAAATCAAGATTTTTGAAATGATTTCAACTCAACCATATTAAGTTAGATAGTATATTTATACAGCAAAACATACTTGAGTTATTGGTATTGTTTAGACATAACAGAAATATTTAGAAAAACACTGTGCAAATATCTTCACTGGGTAGTCAGAATGTGATAAATGAATATATATAGAAACGCTTAAAAAAAGGATTTATGAGGGATATTGGAGATATTATGATGACCTGATAAAGTTATTCAGAAGATAGGGAAAACTTTATGAATTAGATTTGAGAAGAGTCAGTCCAATGAACCATCAACAAAAGCTACTATTTTTCCATACATAATTAAATACTAATATTTCTACGATATGTAAAAACTATTCTGATCACACCGAACTTATTCTTTTGGGAAAGTGGTATATTTATTAGGATGTCTCCATAGAATGGGATACCCATCATGAGAAGAAAAAGGAACACAAAAGAGCCATTATCTTCCAAGCTGGAAATTCTCAGAATAATTCATACAATTTTACAATGGTATGTAGACTTTTATTTTTTTTAGATTGCTTGCTCATTCTACTCATTTCCTCTTAGATTTGGCCGGAAACCTGCATTGTTGGCTTCTTCCCTGTTGGCTGCACTACTGGGCACTGGTTCCATTTTTGCCCCAACCTTCCCAATTTACTGTGTAATTCGATTTCTTTTGGCAGTATCACTGGGAACCATATACAGCGCATCTCTTTCACTTTGTAAGTTTGACTTTTTTGTCTTCTCTTATCTAATTTTGTCATGTTTCTAGCACACTTTGTAAGATTTATGTCAATGCATTTTCTTTAAGTTGTAGAATGGATGCCATCTAATGTCACAGCCATGATTATAACAATGAGGGCTCTGGCTCTAAGCACTGGACAGGCGCTACTGGGTGGACTGGCTTATTTCTTACGAGATTGGCGCATGCTACAATTGTCCATTTCTGTTCCTTGCTTTGCCTTTTTCCTATCCATATGGTATGTAGACTTTTGTTTGTTTCCCTTGTGAAGATTGGGCATGAAAGCTTCTAAATAAATATGAAAACTGCTGGGAATAAGAAAAACAATGCAGAAAAGGACACAATAGATAAATCTTAGAAGTTCAAGGAATAGATTAAATTAATATAAGCAATTAAAAATATAAATTTCTTAGGTTCACACCCATTATTATCACTGTTAAGGAAATAATTAATGGAGAGTATGTTTGTTTGAGAAATATAAAACTTGTATTAATGAATGACAATATGGAAAAATTAAACCTTGCAAGAGACAGGATGGAACCCCATTAAGGTTGAGGCAGGGGGATCTTGACGGTCTGAAGCTGGCAGTAGTTCCTATGATTTGAAAAAAAAATGGGGACAATAGCTTATGGGGCATCAGAGATGTCTGTCTCTTTTTGAAAATTAAAAATCAAAAATTAGAAATGCTGTTTTTAAATCTGAAAGTAATATAAATACAAAATATCAAAGATAAAATTTTAAAAATAAATTAAGTTAAATGCTGAGAAATGAAAATAACCTGAGTTCTTTCAAAGATAGAGAGGCATCATGTTCTCATGAATCCCACAACTGAATGGAATCTAGGTCTCTTTGAAGTCTTATTTATGATTGATTTCCTCTCCTATTTCAATGTCTCTGCCTTAAAGGTGGACATCAGAGTCTGCCCGTTGGTTGATTATATCTGGCAAGCTGGACAAAGCACTCAAAATAATGAGGAGAGTAGCCCATATAAATGGGAAGAAAGATGTTGAAGAGACTCTGAATATTGAGGTAAGGAAAAATATAGGAATGTCTTGAAATTTTTCTTTATCAAGGCAAACTCAATATCAATAAACTGTACTGCCACAATGAAAGCAAAAACAAACCAAAAATGAATGTAAATATACACAAAGATATTGAACTTTTTTTTTTTATTAAGCAATTAATCCTCTCAGAAAAGAGCAACAAAAAATTCACTGCTGGAGATAGCCTGGCTAATAGGATATTGTTGTGACAAGAAGATAACTCTATATAGATTTATGAAAAATGAAAACATGGAAGTTTTTCATGAGTTCAGAAAAGCTCGCTTAGTTATTAGATGATGGAAGTGGTATTGGTATTATCCCAATACCTTTCATTGTTCCCTATAAGACTTTAGAGGACCTATCCTCTCAAATGTCTTTGTGAACCATGGTTTTAATTTAAAGGAAAACATTAGAAAAACCTAACCAAATGGCAAAGGTACTAAGATCCTTTAGTAAGAGAAAAGCTCCATTAATAATTTTTCAACATGGATTTATAACTGAATAACTGATTCCAAGGCTAGCAGGCTATGATGATTGAATAATATGATTCTAAATAGTAATAGCCTATATTTCAATATCATAGTAAATACATTAAATGCGGAGTGTAACTTAAATGGGTAAGCTATAGGCATTCTTCATGAGAAGGATTACATGTTGTTATTGTTTTTACAATTGGACTTGATTCCATCACATAAAGTTATTACACCACAAAACGTAAAAACTTGAAGAAGTCCATTGTTTTCTTCCTTGTCCTCATAGGAAGATATTTATGGAAAAATAGATTACAGAGACCTGAAAGATGGGGGCTGGCAGGATGAAGGTCAGGGAAAGCATATGAGTAAGTGAGGGGATGAAAGGAGAGTGTGTAGATGTGTGTGGTATCTGTGTGTGAGTGAGTGAGGGACAGTAAAATCTGGCAGGAGCAGCAGGGGCTGACAGACCAGGCTCTCTTAGTCAGTGAGAAACTGCCACCACGTAGGCTCTCCCTGGACTGTGGGACTTGGAAACAGAACCCACACCATCTTGAAGGGGAGAGCAACCTCTTCTAGGAACTCATCAGCACCACCACCCAATCAGGCCTTTGACACTGCCCACAACCTGACCTGACTGGCAGCCACTCCAGCTAAAATCATGCTCCCCATCCACAGATCCGAAGACCCTGAGACCTCCACCTCCAAAGGGGCATCACTCCTGCATCAGTAAGTGCAACCTCCCGCCTCTCCAATGGCAGATATCCTACACCATAGTACCATGTTTCCAGCGTGCAGGACTCCTGGGCACACAGGCAGCTCTTGGGTGATGCTATGAGCCTCCATTGGCTTCACAGGGGAGTTTTACCAAACATTCAAAGAGGAACTAAAACCAATCCTCCTCAGACTATTCAAAAATATTCAAAAGGAAGGCACACGTCCAAGCTCTTTCTTTGAAGCCAACATTACCCTCATTCCAAAACCAGAAAAATGCACGACAAAGTAAGAGAATTACAGGCCAATTACCGTGATGAACATTGATGCTAAAATCATCAACAAGATTCTAGCAGACTGGATCCAGCATTACATTGGAAAGATCATACACCATGAACACGTGGGATTTATTCCAATGATGCAAGGCTGGTATAATATCTGCAAATCAATAAATATGATACAACACACAAAGAAACAGAGAAAAGGAAAAATCACATAATCTATTGATGCAGAAAAGGCATTTGACAAAGTCCAATACTGTTTTCTGATAAAAATGCTCAGCAAAGTGGTAATAGAAGGATCATACTTCAACATGATGAAAGACTGATATGACAAACCTACAGCCAACATTATACTCAATGGGAAAAAATTAAAACCATTTCCCTTAAGAACATCAACAAGACAGGGATGCCCACTTTCACCACTCCTGTTTGACATAGTACTGGAAGTATTAGCCAAAGCGATCAGAAAAGAAGAAATAAAAGGCATCCAAATTGGAAAACAAGTAAAAACTGTCATTATTTGCAGATTACATGATACTGTACATAGAAAACCCTAAAGACTCCATCAAATATTATTATATTTAATAAATTAATTTGGCAATGTAGCAGGATTCAAAATTATTGCCAAGAAATCTTTGGCATTTTTATACACCAATACTGAACTTACAGAAAGAGATTTTTAAAAAATCCCATTTACCATTGCACATACAAAAAAATTTAAGATACCTAGGAATAAACTTGAATAATGAGGTAAAAATCCTCTACTCTAAAAACTATAGGACATTAAAATAAAGAGATAGAGGAGGACATAAGCAGATGGAACAACATACTGTGTTCATGGATTGCTAGAATTAACATCATTAAAATGTCTATATGATCCAAAGCAATCTATAGATTCAATGCACTCCCTATTAAAAAACCAAGAGCATATTTCACAGATCTAGAAAAAAACACACCAAAAATTCATCTAGAATTTAAAAAAGACCCCAAATAGCTGCAGCAATCCTGAGAAACAAAAACAAAGCAGAAGGGATCTCAATACCAGATATCAAGATGTATTACAAAGCCACTGTTCTCAAAACTGCCTCGTACTGGCAAAAGAACAGACATATAGATCTATGGAATAAAATAGAGAACTCAGAAATTGACCCAAACACTATGTTCAATTAATATTTGACAAAGGAGGCAAGAACATACAATGGAGTCAATTCAGACTCTTCAATAGATAGTGCTGGGAAATTTGGTCAGACACATGCAAAAAATTGAAACAGACCACCAACTTACACCACAAAAATAAACTCAAAATGGTTAGGAAAAAGGACTTAAACATAAGATGAAAACCATAAAATATTAGAGGAATCCACAGGCAGCAAAATCTCAGATATATGCCAAAATAATATCTTTATTGACACAGCTCCTAGGGTGAGAGAAACTAAAGAGAAAATAAGCAAATGGGACTACGTACATAAAAATAAAAAGCTTCTGCAAAGCAAAAGAAATCATCAACAAAACAAGAAAATCTACTGCATGGCAGAACATGTTTGCCAATGTTATCTCTGATAAGGGTTTAATCTCCAACATTTACAGGGAATGCATACAACTTAACAAAAGGAAGACAAACAACTCAATAAAAAAATGGGCAACAGACCTAAATAGATACTTTTTGAAAGAAGACAGAAGGCCAAGAGATATAGGAAAATACACTCAAAGTCACTAATTATCTGAGAGATGCAAATCAAAATGACAATGATGTACCATCTCATACCTGTCGGAATGGATATCATCAACAAATCAACAAATGACAAGTGCTGGTGAGGATGCAGAGAAAAAGGAACCCTGATGGGAATACAGAGTGGTGAAATCACCATGGAGAACAGTAGTTTCCTCAAAAACTAAAAATGGAACTCCCATTTGACCCCCCGTGATTCCACTTTTAGGAATACATTCCAAGAAACTAGAAACACTAATCAGAAAGGATATATGCATCCCTATGTTCATAGTGGCACAATTTGCAATAGCTAAGATTTGAAATCAGCCTAGGTGCCCATCAGCAGATGAGTAGATTAAAAAACTCTGGCACATCTACACAATACTATGCTGCTGTAAAAAAGGAAGGAACTCCTACCATTTCCAACAGCATGCATGGAGGTGGAGAGCATTATGCTTAGTGAAATAAGTCTGTCAGAAAAAGATAAATATCACATGACCTCACTTAATTGTAGATTAAATGAACATAAGCCAATGAACAAAAACCAATCTAGAGACAGAGAAGCATGGATCAGATGCTCAAACCTCAGAGGGAAGGTACAGGAAGTTGGGGGTAAAGGGCAGAGATGAAACAAAGGACTTATGCATGCATAGAAGCATAAGTGATGGACACAGACAACAGGGAGTGAGTGGGGGGGGCAGGATTAGCGGGTGGGAGGTCAATGAGGTATAAAAACACATGTGTAATACCTTCTTACCTAATAATAGACAAACATGTAAATTTACCATACCTTCACTATGCCCATAGCCAGAGTGACTCTGAAAATTAACCCAAAAAAGATGGCGGTTACTTTGCATACATAGGCGCCCAGCAACTGTGTCCCAGGAACATCCTGGCACCCAGGTCATTGTGAGGTAAGGCCTGTGCAGGAGCAGAACACCTGTGATCAATTGCAGGGAACTGGAGCTCCGCTCCTGTCCAAGAGGCTTTTGGCTTGGGCAGGGGAGGAGTTGGTAATCAAAGGGATCTGGAGAGCCCTGCCCAGGCCTAAAACTTCGGCCTGGGTCTTTAGGCCTGAACAGGGCCTAGCTCATGATTGGTGTGAACTATAGAGAAAACACCTTTTCTGACTGCACATTGGCTAAGCTTTCTTTATGACACGGGTATTATTCTTAGTAACTTTGGTAATAAGAATCTGAAAAAGTGATCTAGGGTTTTTCCATCACATTTCTGCAGAAAAAAAGATGAAGGTTAACTACTGGAGGGTTAAGAAATATCATATCCTGCCCTAGCCAGTTTGACTCAGTGGATAATGCCTAAGTCTACCGACCACAGGGTCAGAGTTGGATTCTGATCAAGGACATGTACCTAGGTTGTAGGCTCCTCCCTGGCTGGGGCCCAGATCAGGGCTCTACAGGAGGCAATCAATCAAAGTGTTCCTGTCACGTTGATGTTGATCTCTGTCTTTCCCTTTCTCTTCCACCTTCTCTAAAAGTCAATTGAAACATCTCCTCAGGTGAGGATAAAAAAAGAAGGAAGAAAGGAAGAAAGAAAGGAAGAAAGGAAGGAAGGAAGAAAGGAAGGAAGGAAGGAAGGAAGGAAGGAAGGAAGGAAGGAAGGAAGATAGACAGAAAGACATATCCTATGAAAGACACATCTTGAAAATGCCTAAAGAAAGTTGTCATTTTTTCTTGGTGAAGGAACTGGAATCCTGTGGATGAAAACACCTTGGTGGCTATGGTGACTGGCAGTGGCTGTAGCATGGGGTGATGGGGCCTTCCCCTGATTAGCCAGGTTGCCTCCCACAAAGGGAGGCCAGACTCTGGCTTAGGCCCGCTCAGTAGGACATCCCCTAAGCCATCAGTAGGACATCACCTGAGGGTTCCTGGTATGTGAGAGGGGGCAGGTTGCACTGGGGAACTCACCACACCCAATGCACAAATTTCATGCACCGGGCCCCTAGTAATCAATAAAGAAAAAATGTAAGTCAGACCTAGCCCCCCGAACACGTGCAAAAAAAAATAAAAAAAATAAAATAAAATAATTGAACTGTATCAATAAACTAAGACTTGGAAGTATTCCTAATTCATAAAGAAATAGCCCTGGAATATACACATATGACTAGTTCTGCTGAAATATTCACAAATACATGAAATACTGTAACACACCTTGATAAAAATGATATTAACAGTAGCTATTTAAACTTGTGTAAGATTCAACATGCTTTGTTACTTAACCTCATTCAGTCTTCCTCCTACCCCCTCCCCTTTAGAGCAGAAGTAATAATAATGGTTTAACTTTCACATAGGATTTGTACATTTTCAAGTGATATAAAAAGTTCAAAATAATTTATAATGTATAAGAGAGCAATGCATAATTTTGGGTGTAAGAAGACATTTCTTTAGCACAGAAATTATATTTCTTTTGTTCTTCGGTAGGATTATAAAATAATGTGGAGAATATAAACTATATCATGAAGGCTTCCGGCAAGTCCCCCCCCCCTTTTTTTTTCTTTTACCATTAATGCGTTTGAATATGTTTCAAATACCTTTCACTTTGAAGGTTTTACAATCTGCAATGAGAGAAGAACTCGCTTTGCTCAAACGTAATTCCAAGAAAATAAAGGTCATGGAAAGTCCCATCGTGTACAAGACAATCTTCCTGCTGTGTTTCCTGAGGTTTGTCTTTTCTCTTCATTTTGTGACTTTTAGATAACCTCTAGAACAATGCCTTCTGCCTAGTGGAGTGGTCGGCAAACTCATTAGTCAACTGAGCCAAATATCAACAGTACAACAATTGAAATTTCTATTGAGAGCCAAATCTTTTAAACTTAAACTATATAGGTAGGTACATTGTTATAAACTTAATTAGGGTACTCCTAAGCTGGCCTTTGCTAAAAACTCAAGGGGCCAAAGAGCAGCATGTGGCCCCAGAGCTGCAGTTTGCGGACCACTGTAGGGGATGCCAGTACTGTATTTTAAGTCGCAGGACTATGCTCACCTTCTTGCTAAAATACACACTCTCTATGTGATATTGGGTAAATTGTTTCCCCTCTTTCATTATAAAATTGTGATATTTATTTCAAAATGTTGCTGTGTAGTTTGAACATACAATCTTCAACAAATATTTTATGTAACCCTTATTTTTCCATTGTTTTTATGAACACTATACACCCAGTAGTGTGCAATATAGATGAAACCCCATGTTGTCATTAAATATGCTGTATTTTTTTTAAAAAAAATGTATTTTTTATTGATTTCAGAGAGGAAGGGAGAGGGAGAGAGAGATAGAAACATCAATGATGAGAATCATTGATTGGCACCCTGTTAGTTTCTGCCTGATCTCTGTAGGCCAGACTGAGGGACCCCATGGGTACACAAACTATGCACTGGGGCTCTAGTCTTCTAATAAGTAAACTGCTTATCTTTAGAGAAGATTCATAACATGTATAAATTATAGATAAACATGTTGAGCAAGACAGTGGTCACCATGTAAAATAAGTCTTAAGCCTCTATTTATCCAGCTTTAGTGAGTAACATTCCACCTCTTGGAAGTAAAAATCCCAGTGATAACTTTTGTCCTCAATATCAAACAGGTGGTTTAGAACAAGTACATTCATCTTCCTCACTTCATTTGATCTTTGTGCTTTTTGAGGAAGTGGGGTATAATATCACTGTATCTTTGACTAAGTATCTATAATTTTCATAGGCATGTGTATTCACAATGAATATATAATGTTCAAAATGTAGCTGTTTTTAAAGTGTCCATTAATTTTCTATTCTCTTTTACAGATTCTGTGCAATTTTCTTAGCTTTTGGAGTGTTCTTTGATCTAAAACATTTAGGGAGCAATGTGTTCATGTCTCAGGCTCTCCTTGGAGCTGTGGACTTCCCAACAAAATTTCTTTCTTTCTTTGTAATCAAGTTCCTTAAACGCCGGCCTTCCATCGCTTCTTCCCTTTTCTTTGGTGGATTTTTTATCTTAATCCTTATATTCGTGCCCAAAGGTGAGAATGCAAGTTTCCAGAAAAATGTTTGAGAATTTTAATGTGGCTTCAAATTCTGATTCCAAGAATATAATATTGGAAAATGAAGTAATATAACAATTTCAGAACAGGGGAAAATTATAAACTCATAACTGTAGAAAATACTGAAAAATATCACATATTTTCCATACCATGTATGTTGTTTTTCTAATAATCATCATTAACTTTGTCATTCTCATTCTGGATTAAACATAAATATACTGGATTAACAATTATGTAAAATATTAGGCTCTTAGTAAAACTCTTAGTAAAATCAATAAAAATATTCTTATTCATGTTACATATACTCATTAAAAGGGGGGGGGGGGCCATTACAAATAATTGATAGTAGATGAGGTTATGAAAGCCAGGTAATTTATGCATTCTTTCACTTAACCTCACAGATATGCCTATCATACGGCTTGGACTTGCTATGTTGGGTAAAGGATTGATGGCAATATACTTCAGCACTGCTATGATCTATAATCATGAACTCATACCCACAGGACTCAGGTAAGCCACTGAACTCTCCTTACTAAGACTACAATTGAGAGTTTCCTAGAATTAGCTAGATACTTAAATAAGTCTAAATGAATTCTGTACTCAAAGGAACTTCAACTAATTTCTATTGTGATTTAAAAACCACCCCTGAACCCTAATCAGTGTGTTCAGTGGTTAGAGCAGTGGTTCTCAATCTTCCTAATGCCACAAACCCTTTAATACAGTTCCTCATGTTGTGGTGAGCCCCAACCATAAAATTATTTTTGTTTCTACTCCATAACTGTAATTTTGCTACTGTTATGAATCATAATGTAAATATCTCTGTTTTCCGATGGTCTTAGGTCACCCCCGTGTAAGGGTCCTTTGACCCCCTAGGGTCATGACCCACAGGTTGAGAGTCGCTGGGTTAGAGCATCAGTCTGAGCACTGAAGGGTCTTGGATTTGATTCCTGGTCAAGGGCACATAGTTGGGTTGCAGGTTTAATCCTCAGCCAGTCAGGGTTCTTGTAGGAGGCAACCAGTTGATGTATCTCTCTCAAAGACGTGTCTCTCTCTCTCTCTCTCTCTCTTTCTGTCTCTTTTTTTCTTTCTCTCCCCCCCCCCTCTCTCCCTCCTTCACTTCTATTCTCTCTAAAAAGCAATGGAAAAAAATATCCTTGGGTAAGAGTTAAAAAATAAAAAAAAGTAAAAACCATCCTTGGCATAACTTTTGGTTTAACCCACGGTTAGTCTAGAATACTTTTTTTTTTTTCAAAATTCTGATATTTTTTTAAGTAATCATATCTACTTGTCCCCAGAGATTTCCCATTGAATTCCTCTTATCTTCACAAACACATTCATAAAAAAAAAAACCCTACTAAGCTTTCTTTCCAAACTATGATCTTAGTTACTAGATTATTTCAATTCCACCCTGACTTTGTCTTACACAGCTAAATTTTTTTGTTAATGCTCAGTCCCTTAGACACAGTTAAATACTTTTGAATGTTGGCTCTGAATTTAAACTATAACATAATTTAAACTGAATCATTACTAGAAAACTGTATCTAGTCATTGTAACATCCTAATCACTAAAAGGGTTTCACAATATATCATAAACCAGAGTAATGCAAGTTTAATGGGATTTCAGACTCAATGTTCTACTCAATCACCATGTGAAACCTCTACCCATTTTTTTGTTACTCCTCTCTGGAGGATAATTTTTCCACTGATTTTTAGAGAGAGTGGATTGGAGGGCGAGAGGTGAGACAAAGAGAGAAACATTGATGTATGAAAGACATAACCTGCAACCCAGGTATGTGCCATTAAGTGGGAATTGAACCGTGATTTTTTGCTGCATGGCCCGATGCCCTAACTACTGAGAAACAGGCCTGGATTCTACTCATGTTTTTAATGTTAGAGATCTATCTATTCATTTTTAAGAGTGAATGTGAATACACTAAATATTTAATGGATTCTGTATGAAACTCATGATAATCTCTCAATAGAATGGACTAAATTCATAGATAAAGAAATAATATTCTCTTGAGATAACAAATATTCCAAAGTGGATGCATTCCGAAGTCATTGGGAAACACAGGGTTCCAAAGTAATTTATCTGTATATAAAAGGCACATAATTATACATGTGATATAATTAACATTTTGGTGCACCTCCTCTCAAAAGGCATATAGTTCATTAAAATAAAACACATTTATATACAAAAAGAGGAGGAGAAGGAAGTAAAAAAGGAAAAGAAGAAATGGAGAGGACTGAAGAGCAAGAGGAGGAAGAGGAATAAACAGAGAATAAGATTTAAGAAATTTCTATGAACTAGACATAAATATCGGCCCTTGACAATAAGTCCATTAACACAAAAAAAACAGGGCTTTCTTCCATAGACCTATTTTATTAGTCAGTGACAATAAATAATAAAATATAAATAATAAGGAAATGCCACCTTTACATACATGGTCTAAAGCAGCTGTCCTCAACCTGTCACAGAGGACTCCTAAGACCATTGGAAAACACAGATATTTACATTATGATTCATCACAATTATGAAGTAGCAACGAAAATAATTTTATAATTGGGGGTCACCACAACATGAGGAACTGTATTAAAGGGTCATGGCATTAGGAAGGTTGAAGACCACTGGTCTAAAGGACATTAACAGTGTTTTTCATTAGACCAAGAATGAGGGATGGGTGAATCAGCAAGAGAGGTTAGAGTAGGCCTCATTCTTTCTGGATAAGCATTCAAATTGTGATCCAAAGGCCAGCATGTAAAGTTAGCTAAAGGAAACAAACAAACTTATACCACTTGTTGTCTAGAAACTCAAAAGGCCAGTGTAATTGACATTTAACATTTAAGGGGAGAAACACTATTATGAGCACCAAAGTTGGCAATATGGTAATGACCTCAGGAAGGCATTTAGATTTCATTTCCAGGCCAAGGAGAATCCCTATATATAAAGTAGAAAACAAAAGCAATTGCAAATTGTAACTATTTATCTTGTCTTTATTTACAATATAGCATGCACATACTTTAAACCAAAAGAACCCAGTGAGAGAAAGATGACCTTGTGTTCAAGTTGTCAAGAAAGGCTTAACAAACAAGTCTCCAGGAGAACAAAAAGATTTACTTAAACAATGTTTTCTTATTCTCAAGGTCCAGAGGAGAGGGCTTAATTATATTCGTGTCTGGTCTGGGCGCATCTCTAAGCAGTCTAGCATTAATCACAAGGCAGTATTTTGAACACTTGCCAACGATTCTGTATGGAACTTCCCCCATTGTGGCCGCCATCTGTGTCTACTTCCTACCAGAGACTTTAAACTTTCCACTTCCAGACACCAACCAGGATGTAGAAAGAAGGTAAGAAACATGGCATATTTTGTTTGTTAGCTTTTCTTTGAAAAATAAGTGGGGTTTCTTAAAAAAAAAAAAAAAAAAGATCATGTGATGAACTGGAAAAGAATAAAATAAGTTATTTTTCAACATGGTTGAAAAAATCCCAGTATAAGTGATGATATGGTGAATATTGATTTTAGAAGTCAAATATTTGACATTGAACCTGGTAGACCCTATGACTCATCATAACCATTTGAATGTGCTAAAAGTAAAGTTGTATAGCTCTAGCTCCGAACCTTAAAGAAGCTGAGAGTTGGATGTTCATTCAGAATTCCTGGAAATTTGCCCTACCTGGTTTGGCTCAGTGGATAAAGTGATGGGTCCTGGGTTCCATTCTGGTCAGGGGTGCATACTTCAGTTGCAGGCTCCTCCCATCCAGGCCCTGGTTGGGGCTCATAGGCAACCAATCAATGTGCTTCTCTCACATTGATATTTCTCTCTGTCTTTCCCCCAGAACCCATTGAGAGAAAGATTTCCACTCTCTCTAAAAATAAATGGAAAAATATCCTTGGGTGAAAATTTAACAAAAGAATTCCTGAAAATATAACACATAGGTTTTGGCTCCAGAGTCTCTTCTGGTAATGGCATTATTTTTTTTCTACAAAAATAGGACCCCAAGGCAAGGAATCATGACACTGTTCTTGGGTGTACAACTGTGCAATTTATTTGGTGGTGGTTGTTTTTCATCTTCTCGGCATTTATCAGTAATGAGAATAATTTAGCAAGCCACTTCAGCAGATTGCTGTGAGCAGATGATGAGGGGGGTGTATAACTACCCAATGAAGTACAATTAAGTTGTATTATTACCTATTTGCCACCATATCCAACATTTACAACGAATTCTGTCATCCCTGTTTCTTTCATTACAGGTACAAAAACTATAAGGAAACAAGTACCAATAAAGAAGAGACCAATAACCTCCAAGATACCACAGAGTGTTAATATGGTCTTCAGACTGCGTCCATGAAATCAGGAGCTTGTTCACATTCATCCTCCTTAGAGCAAACACTGAGATATGTCCTTATTATGTCAATTCATGACCCACTCTTTATGGCTTGGAAGAGCATTTAGGATTTCCTCAAGTCCACATGAGGAAAACCTCTGGATTTGAAACCAGAGAACGCCGATTCCAATTCATGGGCAGAAACTTACTAATCATTAAACACTGAGCAAGTGTGTGTCTCCTCAGGCTTGCTGCTTCCTTTGAAGTGGGATATTGAGATCTGCCCTTGTTACCTTACAGGGTTATTGTGATGACAGTGTGAATAAAGCATATAAATAATTTCAAAATATAAAAATTGGAAAATGTTCCTGTAAGGAATAAAATGTTGCAGTACCTTAAACTGTTTGTTTTTGACATTTTGTTTGAGAGTTGCTGTTCTTTATAGAACCGGCTACTATTTATTGTCATGCAGACCAAATTTCATATATTAGCTACATTTCCCTGCCTCCAAATCAAAATTTATTTCTAAAAGCATGAAATGAGCACCATTTATGTGCGAATCATGTATCTGTCACAAAGAAAAAAGGACCCAACACAACATCTATCTTCAATTTCCATTTAATATTTCTTATATAAAATAAATTCTGAATACTTTATCAAAAAATACTTAAATTTGCATTCTTTGACTATGCATTGAAGACTAATGTTCTTTTTTTAATATATTTTATTGATTTTTTTGCAGAGAGGAAGAGAGAGGGATAGAGAGTTAGAAACATTGATGAGAGAGACATTGATCAGCTGCCTCCTGCACACCCCACACTGGGGATGTGCCCGCAACCAAGGTACATGCCCTTGACCGGAATTGAACCAGGGACCTTTCAGTCCACATGCCGACCCTCTATCCACTGAGCCAAACCGGTTTCAGCTGAAGATTAATGTTCTTGAAGAGCAATCAAAAATAGTAATAGTCATTTTAAATTTGCTATATGACTATTTACTATTATTACATATTGTAGCTTCTAAGTAGAAATAAGTTTAGTACCATAGTCAGTGGAGGAAAAGTTAAAAAAAATTGATAAGAACAGCATATGAAAGGTAAATAATTTTAGTAAATACAAAAGTATATATTTTTTAATTTTAAAAAGCTAATTGAATATAATTGTTTGGAGCCACAAGAGTAATAATTTGTTTTGGAGTTTACAATAAGCTAGGAGCCCAGTGAGTGACTTGAAATCACGTGGCACTACCCACACTTGAGTCGCCAGTCCTGCCCTGCCTCACAGGCCCCTGCTACCCTACCCCCAACACTGCATGTGTAATCTCCTCCTGTCCAGTCAACCCATTACAGCATCCTGGTTAATTAACATATTTCTCTATTTTATATATATATATGTAGAAGTAAGTTATATGCAACAACAGTAATGTGGACACACAAAGAGAAAAATATAGCGATATAAAATTCCTATATATAATATGTGCTATATTATTTGAAAGTTAGCTATGAAAAATTTAAATGCATTAAAAACATTAAAACACTAAAATAACATAAAAATACATAAAGATATTAACTATGGTTTCTAGCTCTCTATCCCTCTCTCTTCCTCTCTGTAAAAATCAATAAAAAATATATATTTTTTTAAAGGACACTTTAATATCCATCAAACTGAACATATCTGGGATCTGAACAAATTACACTAAATTAAAAACATACTGCATTCATACTGACTAGGTCCTCTGAACACAAATTTCATTAAAAACACACAAAACTAATAATAATAACAAAAACATTTGTGAACTGTTTCTATATAGCTGTATATTGATTTCAAATATTCTAAATAATCTGAATAGGAGCAATACATCAGAATTTTTTAAATGTATTGAAATCAATGATAATGAAAATAGAACATAAGGTTATGAAATTCAGCTGAAGTAAACTTAGAGTGAAATGTACAGCTTTAAAAGCTCTTATTGCTTACTAGAGGCCCAGTGCATGAGATTCATGCATGAATGGGGAGGGGTGTCCCCTCAGCCCAGCCTGGACCCTCTTTAATCTGGGACCCCTCGTAGGATGTCTGACTGCCAGTTTTGACCCAATCCTAAGGATCAAGCCGAAACCAGCAGTCAGACATCCCTCTCACAATCTAGGACCACTGGCTCGAAACTGCTCACCTGCATGCCAGCCTGATCGTGCCCCCGCCCCCCAGCCTGGTCACCCCCAACTGCCTTCCTGCTGGCCTGATTTTCCCCTACTCCCCCCCCCACCCCTGCTGCACCCTTCTGCTGGCCTGGTTGCCCCTCACTGCCCCCCTCTGCCAGCCTGGTCACCCCCTTCATTGCCCCCCCTGCTGACCTGGTCATCCCACTCAGCCTGCTGGTCAGTCATTTGGTCAACCCTCACTAACACCCCTCCTGGCCTGGTCACCTCATGCAGTCTGCTGTTTGGTTGTTACTGTGAGGGCGTCGTGACCAATTTGCTTATTACCCTTTTATTAGTAAAGATAATAAAAAAGAATTATATATAAAGCTACATGTTCACCTTATTGGATTTGATAAAAAAGTAAATAAAACCAAAGTGAATAGAATCAAAGGAAAAATAAAGGAAAGCAATCAATAAAATAAAAAATTAATAAACAATAAATAATAGTTTAAAATTATTTACCTAAATTTCAGTCCTAAGAGGCTAGAAAAGAACAATGAATCCATGGCAATATATAGAAGAAAATGATAATAAGTGCATAAAACAATGAAATAGACAATCAATAAAACTATAATCTTGCTTAAGATTAATAAAACCTATAAGTAGATAGGTAAATAAAAAGAGAGGGAGAGAGGACAGGAAAGAGGAGACACAAATACTTTTTAAAAGGCCATAAACCTTAAAGAAGAGCAACACCATCAGTCTAGAAAATAAAATTGAGATCAGAGTATTAATGGAATATAATATATGTAATGTATCTATCATATGTATGTAAAATAAGATAGTACAGAGTAGCAATATTAAAAACCTTGAAGTGTTATTTTTCTCATTAATGGGCCTGCCACTTTAAAAAGGGAATAATGTCATTAAGAGTATTTGAAGTATAGACATTGGCCTAAATTATATGCAGAAATACATAAAATCTCAGCTAAATAGCAATTTGGCAAAGTGGTGGGAACCTTAGTAGCCATATATCATTAGGAATAGTGAGAAAGCTAAGCTATAATTATATTAGTAATCTTGAAAAGTCATGATTTTAAAGTTGGAGAATAAGACCATAACATAGTGATTTAGGTCCATTGACAAGGTAAGTAGATCCTCCACAAGTATAAAATAGAAAAGAAAAAATAAAAGAATTCTTGTATATTGGATAGAAAAGAAAAGTCAGTATTGATTTTCTAATATCATTGTCATCAAGACTGGAGTGTCCAAACCTTTAAAAAAAAAAAAAAAAAAGTAATGTGTGAATAAAGGCCTGGGTTTTAGTGGCAAGGCTATCTATCTAATAGAGAAATATGCAAATTGCCCAGGACACCTTCATAGTAACCAGCAGGCTGCCTAGAGTGGCAAGGCCAGCAGTTGGGTTAGTAAGGGATGACCAAAGGACTCAACATCAGGCTGCATGGGACAACCAGGCTAGCAGGGGAGGCAGTTGAGGGCGACCAGGCCATCAGGAGAGGAGCATTTGGGAGTGACCAGGCTGGAAGGAAGGCGCAGTGAGAGGTGGTCAGACTGGCAGGGGGGAAGTTAGGGGCAATCAGGCAGGTGAACAGTTAGGAGCCAGCGGTCCTGGATTAGAAAGGTTGCAGGTGGGGCTGAGGGGACCTCTTCCTCCTGTCCATGCACCAGGTCTCTAGTCACAGATAATAATAAAATTAGATAAATAATTAGCTGAAATAGATATCAGGATAGATTGTTAAAGGCAATCTAAATTTTTTTAGATAACTAAAGAAATGTAGCATATAAAGTAATTACATACTTCATAGATAAAGAATATTATGTGAAGATACTATTAATATATCTCCTAGAGATAGATGGACTGAATTGGTTAAAGCTGTGGCTAAAAGAAATGATCCATGTATAGAAAATCTCAAATGGATTCAGATGAATGACATTATTTTAAATACTATTTGTTTTAAAAAATAAGAATAAAATAATACCATTTTCTGTCAATAAATGAAAATATTCTATCAAAGACAAACTATTACAGTTAACATAAAAAGAAACAGATAACTAGAATATAATCCTATACCTATTAAATAAACTTTATCTCTAATAAAATACCATTCTACACAGAAATATCCAGCACAAGACAAAATGGCTTTGATGAAGAAATATGAATTTAAAAAAAAAAACACCAAAACAATAGCAAAAAATCTGACCAAATAATACAAAATCTTCCAAAAAAAAAAAATGAAGAGGACAAACTCACATTATAAAACTATGATTAACCTCATACCCAAATTATACAACAAAGAAAATATACACAGAATTTTACACTTCTTTTGGTAAAATATATCTATAAAATGCTATTGTGAATGGAATTTTCTTTCTTATTTTTTTTTAAAAATACGTTTGTATTGATTTCAGAGAGAAGAAGAGAGAGGGGGAGAAAGAGATAGAAACATCAAGGATGACAGAAAATAATTTGTAGGCTGCCTCCTAAATACCTCCTACTGGGGATCAAGCTGAAACCCAGGCATTATGGGAATTGAACCATTACCTCCTAATTGATAGGTTGATGCTCAACCACTAAGCCACACCAGCAGGGCTGGAATTATCTTCTGAATTTCATTTTTGGAATATTCATGGCTAAAATATAGAAATACAACTGATCTTTGTATATTAATCTTGTTTTTAAAAAATAGGGGGAAAATACATCTTATGGACATAGGTGCAAAAATTATATCATAGAGGGGAAAGCAAATTGAAACCTTGTGCCCTGTATTAGTTTGCTAGAGCTGCAAGAGTTCTTCCTTGAACTCAGATTGTACCTAATACATGTGTTAGTTGATTTGAAGGGGGAAATTTTTCACACCATTTTTGTATGTTGGTAAATCGCCACAATATACATTTTAAATATCTTAAAATTTTACATGTCAGTTTACTTGAACAAAATTGGAAAAACTGTGTTCTTAAAGCAAATTTGCTTCATTCATTCAACACAGCATAAATAGACACATCAAATTACTATCTCTGTGTCTGCAGGAAGCCTGGTTTTAAAAGGTTCTACCACCAATAAAGATTATTTCAATACCACTAAACTGGTATTGAAATAATCAAAGTTTGTATCTGCAAAATTTGACCAGCAACATTAGTAAAAGCACAACTCCATGGCTGCATGCCTGTCTGCTGTATATTTGACTCTTACTTAATTTTCACAAACTAAGTTTTCACAAGCTGTTTGCCTTCCCCAGTCTTTTATCCACCTTTGTTGCCTTGACCTGTAACTTCACCTTTCTGCTTAAATTCACCCCTTCTTTCATCAAGCTATTCTCTTAGACACTCAATATTATAAACTCTCAACACGATTCCTCCTCCTACTCCATTTCCAGTGTCCCTCATAGGCAGTTCTGTTTAGCCTGGGCAGCACTCTCGGCTTCTCGTCTTTTGTACTTGGATCACTAGCTCTAGAACATAGTATTCCAGTGTACAGAGGTAAGTGGACTGGAATGCAGGATAATATAATAGGAACCTGTGTGTATAAGGAAATGGCCTTTGGTAAATATTGGGTCGGCAACTAAGTAATTGCGGATTTAAAAAAGAAAATCAAAGACAATTTTTTCATGGAACTAAATAACTTTATTCTGTAATGTATTGCCCATTTTGATCAATGACCTTTTGCCATCTTTCAGGCAGCATCATAATCCCACGTTCAAAAAACTTCTGGTTTTTATTAGCAAAAAACTGAATCAGGTACGATTTGACATATCATCATTATTGAAATTTTTACCATTCAAGGAGTTTTGTAAAGATCGAAACAAAAAGTAATCAGATGGTGCAAGGTCAGGACTATATGGTGGATGTGGCAAAACATCCCAACCAAGCTCCATTAATTTTTGCCGAGTGACCAAAGATGTGTGTGGCCTTGCATTGTCATGATGGAATACAACACCTTTTCGATTTGTCAATTCGGGCCGCTTTTCTTCAACTGCATTGTTTAATTTCGTTAGTTGTTCAATGCAGACATCAGAATTGATCGTTCGGTTGGGTGGTAAGAGTTCAAAGTAGACAATTCCTTTGTAATCCCACCAAACTGATAACAAAACCTTCTTTTGATGAATATCAGCTTTTGATGTTGTTTGAGTTGGTTCACCTGGCCTGCTCCACGATCTTTTCCGCTTGATATTGTTGTAAACAACCCATTTTTCATCCCCAGTTATCAGTCGTTTTAAAAATGGATCATTTTCATTACGTTTCTTTAGCAAATCGCAGCTGCTAATGCGTTGCGTTAACTGTGATTCTTTCAGTTCGTGAGGAACCCATGTATCGAGTTTTTGAACATAGCCAAGTTGTTTTAAGTGATTTTCAATGCATGTATGTGATACATGAAGCTTCTCTGCAATCTCACGTGTTGTACTGTGACAGTCCGAATTGATTATTGCTTTGATTAGGGCGTCATCAACTTCAACTGGACAACCAGAGCGTTTTTCATCTTTGAGTGAAAAATCACCAGAACGAAATTTGGCAAATCAATTTTGACACTGCCATTCTTTTAAGGCTTCGTCACCATAAACAGCACATAACTTTTTATGAGCTTGCGATGCGTTTTTCCCTTTGCGGAAATAAAAAAGCAAAATATGACGAAAATGTTTCTTTTGATTTTCCATTTTTCAACGAACGCCAAACGAAAACTACAAAACAGATCAAAAAACTTTTTTTACTGATTAACAGCTGAATAGCCAACTATCAAATAACAAAATGTGTTTTACATTTGTACTACGTCTGCAAACCTAAAAATTCAACTGAATTTTTGTTGTGTGAAACCCGCAATTACTTAGCTGCCGACCCAATAGAAGGCACCTTTAGGGATATGAGTTCTTCTGTGAGAAAAGCAGAAGGATTCCGAAGAAGCAATATGGATCATTTCTCAACTTCGTTCCACAGTTCTATAGTGAAATGTTGGTTCAAAAATAGCCACTAGACATTGAGGAAAAGCACAAAATATATGACTGTTATGTTAGCAAGGGTAGGGATCCAAGAGCTGGTGTCTCAGCCGTGGCATCATTCTCAGCTTTTCATCAGTACCCTTAACTCCATGCCCTTTCCATATTCTGTATTCTGAACATATCTGGTAAACCTGCTTGATGCCCAATTTGATCATTCCCACCTGATTATATTTTACAAAGCTTTAGTTGAAGAGCAGCAAACAAATAATTTGTTTCTTCACCACCTTTTATGTGCCAGTCAGTCTAAGTCATTTCCAGGCACAATCTCACTTAACATTCCAATAATCCTCTAATGGATATCATTTGTATGTCTACTTTATAATTAATGAAACTGATGCACAAAGAGAAAAAGCAAATTTTCCAGGTCACACAAGTATGCTCAAAGACAGATATCTCCCTTCAGGCCCCTAAATTTTTGTAGCTTCTCCTGCTCCCCACCCCCACCCCCCACCCCTTTTCCTTCCTTCTTCCCTCTCGGCTTCTGTTTTGTCATCCTTTATTTCAAGTGATTTCCTTTAGAAAGATTTTTTCTTAACTTACTGACCCGCCCCCTGCCCTTACCCCTTTAAACTCTGATTCACAAACACCTATTTTAAACCTCATTTACTTATTGGCAGTAAAGGAGTTTGTGCTCAGACATTTTGAAAGATGTCTGAATTGTTTAGGTGACCTTAAAGAAGATTGATATTTGATAAAATTCTAAAGACAGTATTTTACTGAATGAAAAAACAATCTGTCACATGACTTTTACCTATGTCTATGAGAGGCATTAAGGACTCTAGAAGGCTGTAGTTAGGATTTAATATGTTAAAAATATGCGGGGTGAAGGAGGGTAATAAGAGGGTAAGGACACATATGTAATACCTTAATCAATAAAGACATTTTAAATATATATATACGTAAGAAATGGTTGCTGTTATTTATTATAAAGAAAAATATTTCCTTCCAGAATCCCATTGTTATGTCATAGAGCAAAATATCTCTCAAGAAAAGTTTCACTGGTACTTAGTATTAATATTCATTTGTTTACTTGTCTACTCAATCTATTTACCTTTTCTTACTAGTTCCAGTGATTTTTTCTTGTGTTTATACAGAGAACACATGCCAAGCTGCAGAGTTTATTGACAGAAGAGTCAAATAGTCAATAAATACAGCTTTAAAAAATCCAAACCATTATTTGACAGCAGTTGGCTAACTGATTTTTCCCTGTAATGTTTAAGCTCCTGAGAACTAAGACACTTCATAGAATTGGGAACCACAGATTTCATAGAATTGAAATGAAGTATCCAGATTTAATTACACAAGCCTCAGGGAGATCCACTGAGATATTCCAGGGATTCTCCTGAGATGACAGCAGTGACAACCAGCCACCATGTTGAAAAAAGCAGCTCCACTTTATTCTTTTTTTATTGATGTTCCCTTAAGATTTCACTTTAAGAAAGCATAGCACAGCCTTAATAAAGTTTGAAAAATCAGTGATTGTCATTCTCTTACAATTTATAAATGTGATAATAGAAAGAAATGTAATATTGTTTCTAATGTCACATACCTAATTATAATTAGTGGCAAAGTTTTACTCTTACTCCCTGGTGTGGGATCTTCTTACTATAACAGCTCCATTAACACAGCTCCAGATTTTTCCATATAGGGTAGCTACTGAGTGGTACATGGCAATAGTGACAGTATCTCTAAACTGAGCCTTTAGACATGTATAACACCCTGGCCTTCAAACAGAAAGAGTTGAGATCTGTAATCAGGAACCTAATACACGAAGAAGGAAGTTCCAATGAACAACAGAGAAGTTCAGAGACTGGGTTAAAAATTTCTGTCTAAACAAGCAGAACTAAAGAAACTTAAAATGATGGTGGAAGATGAAAAGAGAAAGCGATGTAAGAGACAGAGCCAACCTTAATTTCAAGAGTCATTTTGTGATATGATGAAAGGATAAGATGCAAAATCCAATAGGGAACCTGGAATTAGTACCCAAAATCCAACCACCAAAATAAATAAATAAATAAATAAAGTCTGGGGAAGACAGTCTTGAAAGGAAATCAGAATAATCAACAATGCAACACCAGCAACCCAGCGATGTTTCATCTGTGAGCTCTGTATCAAGCAGGTTTCTCTCTGCTCACTTTATTTAAAAACCCAAAGAGACAGAGCTTATTCTTCTGTTAGGTAGAAAGCCAGAGAGAGAGAATGCACTGCTGGATTGCCAGGTGGTCGGTCCGTCAGTCCTGGGGTAGAGATCTGGCATGAGATGGACATGATAATGAGTCATTATAGTAGGTAATGTCCTGATTCCAATAAGAGCAGAGGAATCCATGGAGAATAAGTGCCTTCATTAAATCAAAACATAATAGTTTTGATTTCTACATCTTGGCTCCAATAAATGATTTTCTTACTTGTGCTGAGACAGGTCAATGATTTCAATATCAATTCTGAAAGACTGAGAAGCCAATTAAATGCTCATAGCTCAGGGCCACTGTAGGCAATAGCAGCTTATCTACTTTTGACCAAGGACTGTGAAGAGCAGAGCATATATGCCCACTATGGACAAGAAATGTAATTTACCTGTAGCTAAGTTTTATTTTGCAACAATTTGGCAAGATCATATTCTTAAGGTGGACTAATTTCCTCAATTTTGCTTGGCGTTTCTTGCCTTCTCAAAATTTGGACACATAATATCAAACAGATGGCTTGAACCAGTGAATAAATAGGTCATAAAAGAGTCTTGTGTACTTCATTGTTCTGGATTATGGCTAAACAGAGCAATCAAGCTCTGCTGAAACCTGGATAAAATTGCTAGTTTCACTTTGTTTGAGTTCCAGTTGATCTGGAAGAAATAAAACTTCTCCAGGAGCAAGTGTTCTTGGAATCCCTTCTTTACATAATTTGTCCAAGAAATCAATTTAACCTCTCTGAAGTTTTCCAAGCTATAGCTTAAAAAAAAAAAGACCTAGGAAAATCATGTCTTTATTATTATTCATTCATAGAAAACATGCTATCTCTTTATTAGACACCACGAATGTTCAATGTAGAGAATTATTATGATAGAGTGGGAAGTAAAGACACAGAAACTATGGAAGGTTGAGTGGGCAATACAAATGCAGGGCTCAAATCAATGAAAACATACATTGAGCACCTACCAGCCCAATTTCAGTCTTCCCATATGGCAATAGACCACATTCAAGTAACCTTCAATAAAGGATTATTCTTTATTATCTCTCAACTCTGAGAACTAGATTCTGTATTTAAATTATCAATCATGTTTTGGTGTTTTTTTTCTTATGTTTAATGGACTGAAGAGGTTCTTTACCAGATTTTATGAGAACCACAGAAGATTGAGACACAAACCTATACTACAGACTAAGCTATCTAAAACAGACCAGTTGTAAGATATTAGGGGAATGTGATGACAGTGGCAACCGGGAAAGTTAATGTTCCATCTAAAGCCAGATGCTTCTCACCTCCAGTCAATGATGTCATGCATGCTTTGTCAGACCTGGTTTTTCAAGAGAAACTTGATTGACTACCCCTTAGTTTTATGTCCAGTTGCCCAATATGCAATCTGGTTATCTGAAACCTAGGATATATGCATCTCAAATCACTGAGTGAGCTCTACAAAGAGCACTGAACCAAGGAGTATCCAAATCTAAAGGAACCTTAGTTACCTGCTAACATAGGAACTCAACTGTGATGCAATACCCTTACCTAACAAGTACATTGATTGCTCAACCATTGCTTTAATACCCCCAAGGCAAATTACCATTGGTTGTATTAAAAGCTTAAATTTATACTCAAGATATTCCCACTGAGGCAACATGGACCACTATAAAGATTTCTATTCTGCTCAGACCTAATGAGGTGAAACTAGAAATTGATGGGTTCTGCATTTGTGTGCTCCATGGAAAGATCTTTGTAACTGAAAAATGGACACTAAAGTTTACATTGAAAGCCATAATAAGCTATAGTTTATATAGCACACATTATGTATGTAATAAGTACTAATATTTATTTAATGCAATGTGGTAGCTTGCATTGTATCCCAAAGAACTAACATGAACTTCATAATGAATTTCTCTGTTCTCTAAATGACATCACCCTTTCTCATTTTCAAAACAGAAACAGCTTTAAGGTAATGTGTCTCTATTTTATGAAACTAACAGATAAAAATAGATCTCAAAAATTGATTTGTATTCTTTGATGTCCAACTATTTTATATCATTATAGACTATTCAGATACTTGAGCATACATTATGATAACATAAGCACCGCAGCGAGGGGGGGGGGGAATGGAATGAGCTGATAAACCAAACTATACCTATTCACCAATGTCCTAAGCAGGGTCATATTATGACCCAATGGGTCATTAAGATCTTTAGGATCATAATGATCAATATGATCCCTTTTGACAATAATCATCAGAAAAATTCAGGTTTTCTGATCACATTCATATTATACACAAAACAGTTTCAACCAATTTAACTGATTCTTCTCAAAATCAAAATTGCTTTTTTAAAAAAACTACCTTGCCTCTTGATTATGAATGGGTCAGCTAAGCCTCTGTTAACTCCCTGCTAGTGGGAAGTCAGAGGATTCGCTTCTTAGTGACAAACCCAATCAGACAGTACAGGGCCAGATATGAAAGGGCCTATATAAATATATTGGTCTCCTGAGATTCCTTTCCTTGATGCACAATGGAAAGCCAACTAGGTTTTACATTGTAGAATATAAAGTCAAAATAATGAATTGGCACCATATAGACAATACTGGCAGTTATGATGGACAGATGGACAGAAGAAAAATAATAGGGGTATATGCATGTCAATCACCAAACCAATAGAGATCTGAGTGTCTACCACATCTTGCTCTGGTGAATGACCTTCATCTGCTTATCTCAAGATGTAAAGACCCAAAAGTTGTCAGAGTTGCCATTCATTATTCAAATGTTAGATTATCATTCACATAAATAATTGTAGCAAATAAAAATGAAAATAATGTTCTATTCAAAATAAATACAGAAGAATAAAATGACTACATTTATCAGTACAGTAGATCAGGCCTTGGGGTAAATACGTGGTATATATTACTTGCCATCTTCATCACCTGCTTGATTCTTTATCACGGTGTATTTAATACCAAATACATGTGAGATTTAGGAATGGAAAGGAAGAGTAAAGTCATTGGACTTTTCCTTTTGACAATGGTAAAGAAAGATTGTCCATCTGTCTTTTCTTGACAAGGCTAGTGTGAAGTATTAATGTTTATTTTTGAGTGGAAACAAAGTAGCCTAGTCATCATACTTAAGAAATGAGGCTACTATAGATGATAAATATGTCGTTGCTATCCTCACTTAAGAATATTGTTCCATTGATTTTTAGAGTGGAAGGCAGAAGGAGAGACAAAGGGAGAGAAACACCAACATGAGAGAGATATATTGACTGGCTGCCCCCTGCACATACCCCCCAGGGCCAGGAATCAAGCATGCAATTGAAGTACATGCCCTAGACTGGAATAAAACCCAGGACCTTCAGTCCGCAGGCCAATGCTCTATCCACTGAGCCAAATCGGCCAGGGCTCATATTTTGACAGGTGTGTTGGTTATATGTACACATTTAACTGTGCTCTCAAGGTCTGTGTATTTCACTGTATGCAAATTATACCTTACAAAAATTATAAGAAGAGAGTAACAGGGACGTGAGGTGGACATGTAAATTAAATTGGCACTGAGGAGGTACAGTGTTTTGATTATTTCTGAGCAACACATACATCACTGAGGAATTCTTAAGTCCCCCCATTTGATAGAATCAATGAGTCTAATACCAAACTGAATATATTGGTAGGTGGGGCTTGCCTTTGAAGTAATTGTGTAGTTTCTACACAGATGAGGAGCAGGGTGTGCAGGGAAGTGAAGTACTAGCTTTGGAATCCCCATCTGTTCCCCACTTGGTATCCCCAGAAGCATAACAGGATTTGGCATCAGACTGACACACAGATGGGAGGGAAGCCCTGTGAACACTCAGAGGGGAAATAGCCCGGGTGAGGCTTCTCAGCACTATATACAAGATTCCTGTGATAACCCACAATCTCTTCAGCCAAGTTTCCCCCTTTACAGGCTTCTCTTGTGCAGTCAATCCTATACAGTATGATTCATGGTGTCCTCAATCCCCAATACTATCCTTCAAAATGATCTCAACCTCTTAACAGTGTTATTGCCTTAATGGGCCAGATTCTCATGCTCTATAAAAACTCTATGGGAATCCAGGATGGCCTGGAGCCCATGTTAGCAGTGCTGATGGCTGCAAATCTTTGTCCAAATGTCTGTGTCAATTTCAGGACTCCCACATAATGTGGGTGGCCAGAAATACATTCCTCTGTGGCTACTAAGCCAACTAACTGCATGATTTCCCATTAAAAAGCATTCCCTTAGCGACTCTGAATTGGACACATCTAGAGTAAGCTACTGTAAATAAGTGTAGCTGGGCCTGTCTACTGGTGACATATGGCAGAAATTCCATATTATAGGATAGGGTTTACTTGCCAGCTCCAATCAACTGACCACAGCTTCCTGGTTGCATTATCGACCATACTTGCAAAGCATGGCCGGGCTTACAGCAAAGGAGAGAGAGTCACAGTGATTTCCATCAGGGAAAATGGTGAAGAGAATGACAGGGCACCATGCTACCTACTCACCACTTCCAGTACTACTAAGACAGCACAGGACATGCCGTGCAAAGACCTGAATTCTAGACCTGCACCTAACACTGTCTAGCTCTGTGACATGATGAGTACAGCGTCACTGTGGGTCTGATTTTACTCTCAGGAATAACAAAGGGCTCAAATACTAGTTGGCCTTGAAACACCACTTCCCCTACATTATTCTGTGAATCATCAGATCAGCAACCCTCTTCTCCTAGAGAGGCTCATGTCTTCCTGCATTTTCTCTCATCCCGTAATATTAAGTGTATACAGGAACGAATTCAATGAAAATATACTTTATCAATTGCCATACCATTGTATTCCCTTGAGCATGAAATGTTTGTTTTCTTTTTAATCAATTATTTATCTGACCCATAAAGTGGTTGTAGGTTGTAAATAAATGTTTACTGAGAATTTCCACCTGCCTATCTTACCATGTTAGTTTTCGGAATGCGCATATAAAGAATGAATGTTCTATCATAATAGTGCCATTTGCTTTCTAGTTTGCAAACAATTTTGACCTCAGTCTTATTGGAATCATACAAGTCTATGGAGTTGTATGGTAGGTTATTATCATATGTTATTCTCTAGGTGAATAAACCAAGGTTTGGAAGAATGAAACCACTGGCTGATTCATTCAATTGCCAGGTGGCATTTCTGGGACTAGAATGCAAATCTCCTGCTGAATCTAAATGTTCTTTGCACTGTGAGGATAGGATTTTAAGTCTTCTAACTTCAAGGCCAGTGGTGTTCCTATCCCTTCAACTGTACTAATTGGCTGAAAACCTAAAACAATTGGCCATATGTCCTAAGTGAGCAGAAGGCAAGGAGCCACCAGGTAGAGCTTTGGTAAAGGGGATTCAAGCACTGAAAGAAGGGTCAGAATAAAATAAGGCATATTCAGGACTTGAAAAGCTATTTTCTGAGTGATTTTTAAAAACGTTTTGCAGTCCTTTACTTTTTTCTTTTTTAAGTCTGTTTTTATTGATTTTAGGGAAAGAGGAAGGGAGAGTGAGAGGAACACCAATAAAAGAGAAAAACATCCATCTGTTGCCTCCTGCACACCCCCTACTGGAGATCGAGCGTGCAACCAGGGCATGTGCCCTCACCAGGAATCAAACTGGTGACTTATCAGTGCATGGGATGACACTCAACCAATTGAGCCACACCAGCCAGGACCACCGTCCTTTACTTTTGTTCGTTCTCTCTCTGCATTTGGTTTTCCTATAAGTCAGAGAAAGAGAAGCTCTGGAACTCACAGGTGAAAAAGCTTGGATTATTATAACAATGCCACTGGTATTGACCATTCCCCCCACAATGCAAAGAAATTAGGAAGATTTTGGGATCATGACTTGTTCACTGCTATCATCTGCCTCAGGACTCATCCCTCCCCCCGCCCTTCCGGCACAGAAGTAATAACCTCACAGAAAGATGTGTCTATATAACTGAAGGATAGAGAAGGGTCATTTAAAAGTGTTTATTGTTACAAGACAGCAAAAGGGAAAAGAGGGTTAATTATGGCTCTTCTAATTATGGTTAATTAGAAGAGCCATAATTAACCTACTTATATTTAGCATGGTCTGTATTACTGTGATCAATTGCATTTTGTAGAGAGACTGGTATTCTAGCATTGTCTAAATCACATGTGTCAAACACAAGGCCCGCGGGCCAAATCCGTCCCGCCAGGCCTTGCAATGTGGCCCGCACCGCGCTGTCATCACTGCACTCCGCTGCGTTCCCATCACAATGACAGTTTATGACTGTTCAGTAAACCATTTGGCCCGCGATTTAGGCTGGATTTTAGATTTTGGCCCCTTCTCTGATTGAGTTCGACACCCCTAGTCTAAATACTAAATAATGCCATTTCCCTGAACAAAAATAGAAGATAGCTGAGACATTAGAAGACATTTCAGTAGCAGCTGCAAATTGTGATTATGCATGTATGCTTGTGGGGGGAGAGGGGGTGTAAAATGGGGTATTTCTATGGCCATATGGTTATTGTGGAGTTTTTTCTTCAGAGAAATAAATCATCAGATGGAAGCCTTAATGGATTTGAAGAGATGCAAACCAACTCTCTAAATGTTGCCATTCTTCCAATGTCTGCTAAGATAGCAAGATAAAAAATAAATAAAAATAAAATAAAATAAAAACCCACAAACTATTAAGATTAAGAATGTTAGGTCTGAAAAAGAAAATTTCCTAAATCTTGAAAAGGCACTTTCAAGAAAAGAAATCACTCTGCTGAGGAAAAGAAGAAATAATCTCTTCCAGCAAAATACAAGAATGATAAATCAGGAAGATTTTGGGACCATCACCTATTGTTCACTAATATCATCTGCTTCAGTACTCCTCTCACCCCTCCCCTTCCCCCACCAGCATAGAAGCAATAACCTCATAATACCAACAAAGAGTATTTTAGGAAGACAGAAAGACAATGGAAGTGTCCAGATCTGTTAAGGAAATCAGTTATCATTAAGATCTAAGGTGGGAGAAGTTAGCATGTACAAAAATATTTATTTAACATTTATTTAGTAATTCATTTATTCATTCATTTTCTCCAGGTATAAATAAAGTCCATGTCTAGGCAACCTCTGCTTTGAAAGCTGACTTCTATTTTAACATGATTATAAATATTATTATCATGTAGGCCGGTTTTCATGGACAAAGCACAACCTTAAATATTATTTCATATTTAATAAGCCATTACACAAATGTCATTATTTCAGCAAAATGTAATTTATCTGTATAAAACTTTTAAATGGAAATAAAGCTAAATCAAAGAAATGAGTAACCAAAAAAAATTGAGACACGTAACATTAAAAACACTGTATTCACAATGAAATGCACATAATAGCTATAGTGTATTTGGTTGTAATTATGTGTTTCACAGGTAGTACTTTTCTAATCACAAAATCTGAGCCACGCTAAGTATAAATATTTTCACAATGGTAAATAACTTTAATGATTGACTTAAAATGAAATTTTAACACTCGAGACTTTTTTAACAGTGCTATTTTATTTAGTTTAGCTTCAGTTAAATATCCTAAAAATATGGTTTCAATTATTTCACTAGAAAGTCTCACTTTATAGCCCACAGGAATACAAAAAGCAAGAAAAGATATGTATCATCAGTAAGGCTTTTCGAATGCATCATGCTAGTACTTCTTCAAAGAAATATGGAAGTCCACAGGGAACACTTGTGCACTTCAATGTTGCAATGGAATGGACATTGCTCAGCGTGGGAAAACATCACCTCACATCATCACAGACATGCAGTTGTCTGTCAGCTCTACAGTATCTATAACTCCAAGTAGACAGTTATTTCTAAAAGATTATCTCTTTTAAAAATATAGTCTAAAGCATTGCTTGAACAATATTATTTTTAAACTCAATGAGTTTCATACTTCTGATTGCATCTTGGTACAAAAAATGGTGAATGAAAGGAGAGGAACCTAGAGTCATAGAATGGAGAATTTTAAATATCATATAAAGAAATGTGTACTTACTACTTTCATTCATTAAAAGATTTATTGAGCATTTACTATGTGGCAAGCACTGATGGGGATGTAGTGGTGGTGAACTCAGTTTCTGCTCTCATGAAACTTGCATTCCAGTAATGACACTACCAGTGGATTAATAAAGACAAAATACTAAGTTTGAAAGTACAAAGACTGAATATAGATAACTCGTACAGGAAAATGGAAGTCATAAACATGTTTTAGTATAAAAACAGAAAAGGAACCATCTAAGAGTTTGGAAATGACTATCATAACTCCCATCCTCCTCCCCTCCCCACATACACACACAAAGCCAGAAAGAGCAGACATATGTCAGACAACAGAGGTAAAATTGTAAAATTTCAGCTGATAAATCTGCACTGAAGAAACAGTTTACCTGGCCCTGCTACTGGATTCCTCAGATCCCAGCAATATCAGGTTTGGACTTGAGATAACCCTCTCACAAGGGAGCTTGGCTTGGTGGAATCAGTTCTTCCCAAACCAATGCCTCCCTTTACTCATTTGCCTCAAGCACTTCAAGCTTCAGTGGTGAGGGACAGGGATAAATAACCTCCAGGTCTGTAGCTCTAGAAGAAACTACTAATTTTCCCTGGGAGGTTTATCTGGGAAAGGCAGGAGGACTGGCTGCTTCTATGAGGAGGCAAAGAAGAAATGAGATAGAACCTTAAAGTGGCTGAGACCTTTTACAATCTCACCTATCAAGTATCATTGTTCTTCCCTTGGTAAGGAGAGAATACTGGACAGAGAGACTAAAACATTTCTTATACTAGAGGCCCCTACATAGAAAGAAAAAAAAAGAGAGAGAGAGGATTTATGCTCTCATCTCCCAAAAACAACTATTAAGCTAACCTTTGGAGCATGTGATTAAATTTAATGTGAAAAGCAATTATATAAAAAAGACTTAAAAAAAAAAAAGTTACAAACATGAGAAGCCCAGAAAAGTCATCCCAGTTCACTGGCATGGAACTAGTCTCCAAACCCAAGTTGGCTGGTCCAGGTATCTAACACCTTTACTCTATACCCGTGGTACTGCTGTTACCTCCAAGCTTCGTGGAAGTCTGCACTGTCGCCAACAGACAAAATAATCTATTATTGAATTGCTAATTTGAAATTTATTGGTTTCATAGCTTTGAGTTTATAAATTTGATTTAGATTTTATAGATATATAGAAACTATAAGCATATATAGGCACTTATATTCAAATTAGAGACCTGGTCCATGAAATTTTGTGTTACTAGAGGGTGGGGGGGAAGTCCCTCAGCCAGGCCTGTCCCCTCTCACAGCCTGGGAGCCCTCAAGGTGGGAGGCGACCCTGTGATCAGGGGAAGGCAATGCCCAATCACACCTTTGCTGTTGCCACTGCCTACAGCGCAAGCCTCTGCTGGCCCTGGTTGCCCTGGGCAGCCTGGGCAGCTACCATCTGAGGCTTGCTTATATCTTGGGCTGGCCCTGGCAGTTGGACTGAGGGGACTGGGGAACTCCAGAGGCAGGCACATAGTAAGGCCCTGCCATCTTGTGGCTATTGGTGCCACCATCTTTGAGGGCATGGCAGTCAACTAGCATATTCCATCTTTATTGGCCGTGGGTGCTGCCATCTTTGCAACAGCATGAGGGTCAATTAGCATATTTCCTCTTTATTAGACAGGATAATATCAAAGTAAAAAATAATGTCATCAGTGTAGGTTTATGAGAATATTTTTTTTATTGTTAATCTTCACCTGAGGATATTTATTTATTTATTTATTTATTTATTTATTTAGAGAGAGAGAGAGAGAGAGAGAGAGAGTATATAGAGAGAAATGGGAGGGAGGGAGAGAGAGAGAAAAAAAATACCATAAATGTGAGAAACACACATTGATTGGTTGCCTTCTTTGCCAGGGATGGAACCTGAAATCCAGGTATATGCCCTTGACTGAGAATGGAAACCATGATCCTTTGCTGCATGGGCTGACACTCTAACCACTGAGGTTACACTGGCCAAGGCAAGAGAATATTTTTGTATTTTAAGTTGGCAATACAGAGGACTCGTATTTGAATTATTATTAGCTCACCCTTTAATACCTCCCAATAAAGTGGCATTTGTCTTTAGTTAAAAATTCTGAAAGGGGTAGCTTTCTGGAGAAGTGACTAATGAAGTAAAAAGATTATTTTGGATATTATTTTAATAATAATATAAGAAATGTGAAACAATAGTATGAAACAATTATATATCAGTTACTTGGTGGCCAGGTGCCCTGGTCATGGTTAACATAAAAATCTATCACAACAAAGACATTAAATATATTGGATTCTCATAGATCGTCCAATCATATACACACTTTTAAACAAGAGCATCAAGATATCAAGAAGAAAATAAAGCAAATATCAATCATTTTAATATTTATTAAATTGCTCATAAAACAATTAAATAGGCTTCTGTGGTATCTCCCAAGAATTAAATCACCATGTAAAAACAGCTAAAAAAAATAGTTATTTAAAAAATTATGTCCAGTGCCTTGAAACTAATTCTGATTTTGGCAGTATGGCTACCCTTGGACATTTGAATGTCCATCATGAAAATAAAGTGATGAAGAAAATGTGTACACGTATCTATGTATGTATGTGCATGTGTGTATAACAGTTAATGGATAAGATTAAATAGATAAATAAGATTAAATAAAACATACAACATAGCACACTCCTACACACATAGTAAAACTAGAGAACTCTGGCTATTTAAAAAAGTTATTTTTTAAATAGCCAGAGTACAATTACCTAAAATCTACTGGTTATTATATTGACATCTGACTTCTCATTAGCAACAATTGAATCTAGAAGATAGTGGAATGTTAATTTTAATGAGTTGAAGGAAAATGGAATTCTACACACCAAGAAGTCTACACTCAGCAAAAATATCAAGAAAAAGTAAAAAAAAAATCCTATAAAAAACTAACAATAGTTATGTTTTTTAGTATTGTGATCATCATATTCTGTTTATAAATATTTATAATAACACACAAGCAGTCCTAGCTTAGCACAATAGTGGAGAACCATAAAAATATGCTAGCTGAAATTTTACAAAGCAACCTCAATAATCAATGGACAAAATTATAATAGTTGTTTTATGATCTTTAAATGATTTTATAAATTTTGACAGTTTTAAATATATAGATAACTAAAAATTATACAGCAAAACTAATATTTAGTACACTGTCATTAAATACATTCAAACGTTGAGAAGCAAAATATTTTACTTTTTTGTAAAAAACTTATCAGGATTGGTTTGAGCAGTGTTTGCTTTCTTCTCACTATATAACTTATAGTATTGACCAAACATCTTTATTATGCCTTGCTAAATTGTAATACTCATTTCTAAGTTTAGACCAGCTTCCAAAATTATTTGTTCTTTTTAATAGTTCCAAGAGTTATTTTAATGTTTTTTAAAATATGTTTTTATTGATTCAGAGAGAGAAGAAGGGAAAGGGAGACAGAGAAAGAGAAACATTGATGTGAGAAAGAAAACATTCCTAGCATGCCTTTACTGGAGATCGAGCCTATAACCTGGGCATGTGCCTTGACTGGGAATCAAACAGGGGACCTCTTGATGGATGGGATGATGCTCAACCAATTAAGCCATACCAGCCAGGGTGCATTTTAATGTGCTCTTTTGTCAGCATTACTTCCTCTGGGATATCTATTGTCACACAACTGTCATTTATGTTGGTAAGTTCATCTTCACTTAACCTCCTCTGGCATTATATAGTTTCAAACATCAGCACTATCAACATTATCGCAGGCAACTATTTATTCTATCACTCCATTTATATTAGGTTCAAATTTCACTTGCAGCCCTGTGTGTGTGTGTGTGTGTGTGTGTGTGTGTGTGTGTGTTGCACTTCCTTGTTGTTTGGCCAACTCCCCAATTCCCTCTTTGGGTTTTCTAATTTTGTAAAATGCTGCATGAGAATATCATTGAGAAACAAGGAGGAACACAACTATATGGTATGTTTTGCTTTTTGCAAATGAACTGAATGAGAAGAGGTGATGTAAACAGTCACTGAGAGATTTTTTGAAAGAAGTGATGTGACTGGTCAAGTAGCATGTGTTGTTTACAAAGTCATTTGTGAACTGAAGAGCTAGTGGCAAAGTTTGTATTTTACATAACTATTCAGTCAATTTAACATGGTAATTTAAATGTGAACTGTGTTGATGGGAGGCTGGTATTACTTAAACTGTGATAACTAAAATTTATGCATATCAGAAAGATGAAAAGTAAGGATTGCCTACACATGATAGTACATATTGTTCTGCGTGGTTTTCTGCATCCTCTACAATAAATATTTATTACTTTTGTGATAAGTGAAACAATTTTCATAGCAACAAAAACTGACCGTATTTACCACCCATCAATTAGTGGAAGGTCTGAGATGCCAAATGTAAAGAGAAAAAAACTGGTAAATATATGTGTATGTCTTTTTTAAATGACTTTATTAAAAAGTATAATGTGGAAGAACAGAATTAAAATACTTGACAAGACATTTCCTTATTCAGAAGGGTTGTGATCAGAAGTAAATTGTCTTAGTATCTTTTTATTTACAAAATAAAAATATTGCTTTCTTAAATATTGTTGAAAGAGCTACTGGGAGTAAGCACTATAAGAACAGATATAGAGCATGTACATTCCAAATAACAGAGGAGAGAAAATAAGTGAAGAGAAATTAGAAACAATCCAAAAAAAAACAAGAGGGGAGGGAATAAATATAAACCAAAAAGAGGAAGAAAAAGGCAAAAATAGAAAACCCAATCCCAATGAAACTAAAAGTATCTATGTATTTTACAGTGCATGAAGACTAAATAATGTAATATGTACAAAAGAAACAATTGCATTCCAGATCTTTATCAAGTGCTTAATAAACGTAATTGGAATCTGAATCAGAAAGTCACCATGCATATGCACTAGAACAAGGATCTCCCCACTTCCATATACCTGAGATAGATCTTGGACCCAGATCAAACTTTTGACGATAAGTGAATACAACATTTGGTCTACAACATTAAAATCTGTGAATGCTTGTTTAACAAGTAGGATCTCTGTTCTGTGCAGTTTGCCCATATTGTGTAATTATTGTACATTCATCAACTTTGGGTCTACCAACAGAACCCTTTAATGCTCCAACTGGCTGGCCATGATTATCATATTAAATTCTTCAAATACACAGGGCCCTGACTCTAAAGGTCACCACTAAAACGTTTCACTAGGTTGTATGCATATTCAGTGGGAAATGTATACACAGTGTCTAAACAGCTTCTATCTGCTCTTTCTTGGAAACCCAAGATTTGGGGTAAATAAAGTTTTGGTTCCCTGTTGGTGATCTCTAAGAATTTTTGCCTTAAGGTACACAAAATGACTTTAGATCTGGTAACAACAAGACTGAGTTCAGAGAAGTTTTTAATAATCACTCAACAAAGCAGACTGGGTTGGAATGGACAACTGGAATAAGGCCCAGAGATAGTTAAAATTATTGCCACTGGGAAAAATAGCTGCCATAAGAAAGACAAAATAACTTTGTTTGCTTATCCTAGGAAAAGAAGAATCAGCATGGAATGTGAGAAATTTAATAAAGATTCTCCACCCCACAGAAAACTGTTTGTTATTAAACAGCTTTGCAGTTTTCATTTGAGAATTTACATGGCAGTGATTTTCATAAGGCACTAGGCATAGTTTCCTCCATGTAAAAGTGAGCAAAAATGCCATTACCACAAAAGAACATAAAACTCGTTTCTCTGAAAACTTCTAAAAAAAAGAAAAGAGAAGCACTTTTCCATGAGTACCTATTTATTATGTGGCAAACTTTGCCATAGAAGGTAGAGATATAGAGATGTTATATAATAGATAGATGATTGATAGAGATATACCTATCTCTACCTATTTTTATCTCTAGTTTTATCTATCACTATTTTTATATAGTTGCATATATAAATCTAAGCTACAAAATAACCCTTTGAACATGAAGAATTATCTATTTCATTTTATAATAGAAGAAAACTGAGAACCAGAGATTTAGCACTTAACACTTTGCCTAAGTCAATACTACTGAACAATGAAGAATCCAAAATTCAAGCTTTTGTTTCTAAGGTGCTGGTTCCTCTGCCTTTTACACCCTATCCTGCAGGTATGTTTGGGTTCATTTTATTGATTTCTCACCTCCAAGTGATAGGAAGAGTGGTGGACAACCTAAACATTTCTAAACTTAACACTATGCTGCTATTGTTTCATGAAAACACAATCATACAATCATAAATGAATGAGCATGGCTGTGTCTCAATATAACATTACTTATAGACAGGCCCCCCTTCCTCTCTAAAAATAAAAATCTTTTAAAAAATAAAAATGTACAACACGGTTTTAGTTCATTAGCCATACAAAAGAAAAAAGAAAAAAAAAGCAGTGGGTCACATTCAGCTCATGGGCCACAGTTTTCCAATCCCACTCTAGAAAAAAACAAGAACCTACAGGAAGACAATGGCCTCTACTATTTTTATTGTCCAGTTTGTGGAAAATCAAAATAATCTTCCGGTAAGATACTTGAGAGAAATCTGGACTAGAGCCTGTTGGAAAGTAAACCATCTTCATGAATAGTCTCCCTTTGTCTGTATCTGGCAAGACTGTGTGCAGTCAGCCATGTTCCTTAAATTAAATGTAGCAGTTGAAAATAAACATACTAGGCATTGGTTCATTAGCTTTATAATGAGACTCTCTTGGAATCAAAGACTTAACAGTCTGAAATGGCTCTGCTAGAAAGAATGAACTTAGTCTTTAATCCTAAATTCTTCTGAAAAAACAAAATGTCTAAGTAAATATATGTGAGAAACTCACATGTCAGAGAGAAATGGTGCTTGAGTCAATATGAAATTCATGAAAATGAAAGTTGGACATGTCTGGGCATAGCCTGCTTGAGCTTCCGGGAATTTAAAAGGCAATAGACCGTTTTTCTTAGAAAGTTTGGGGATTAGGGAAAAGCATGTCACCATCAGAATCCAAGTCCTCCGTGGCTTTCCGGATGTTCAGTTCTAATTCAAACAAAATTTAAGACTAACGATTCAAGGCCTCTGGGGTTTACAGCAGGAAAGGAGTCATTATAATTTTAGGTTTACCAATTTGTTCATATCACACAAGTTTTGGCATAAAATTATTGTATAAATCCCCAACTCCTATTTAAGCCCCCACCTGCCAAATAAAATCATCTTCCAAGACAGCTTGAGATTTGCTGCTTCCACTATAAGCAGAGTTTTGGGCCCAAACCAGTTTTTATTCAACAGCTACTAGCATTAGCAACCCTGCTGACTAGGACTGGGGGCTACCTACTGCTATGTCTCTGAAAAGAGGCACCAGACCATTATTGGTCTTCAGTATCCCTACTATCCATCCAATCAACATTTGTTGAATATCTATTGCACTAGTTCAAACACATGAACAGATAATACACTTTATGCACAAATAATTCATTTTCTTGCATTCAGCAGGTATTTAACATATTGTCTACCAGGGGTCCTCAAACTTTTTAAAGTGGGGGCCACATCACGGTCCCTCAGAGAGCTGGAGGGCCGGACTACATGAACTACTAATTCCTACTGTAACACCTCGGCTGCGCTCACTGCCCAAAAATCCTGGTGGGCCGGATCAGACTCCTCTGCGGGCCGCATGTGGCCCGCGGGCCGTAGTTTGAAGATGCCTGGAACGAATGATTTGATTGAGTGAATTAGTGACTTCCAAAAAAAAAAGGACTTTGTTGCCAAAGTTGGATCTTTTTGGCAAGGGGTACTATTAATACTGGCAAAGCTCTTCTTCTTATAGGAATTCTTATTCTCATAAATTGCCGGCAACTATTGAGCACCTCCTTTGTTCCAGAAACTCGTTATCCTTATGTGAGAAGTGATAATCTGATACTGGTTTTATAGTCCAGCAATTAAAATTGAGAAGATAAGCAAAGAAGCTAAGTAAATTGGCCTAAATTACACAGAAGGGACCAAATTAAGACTCCAAATTCATTTCTGTTTGAGTCAAAACTCTAAGGACTACTCTTAGTTTACAAGCTTGCTAGTTTTTTCCATTGCAGAGCGAACAAGAAAATGATCACTTTTACCTGTATATGGATTCCTTCAAAAGCCATTTTACTACCCTTTACTTCAGGGCATTTCTGTGGAAAACAAGTGATTTTCAGATATACTAAAATCCAAATCCAGGAAAATAAATGTAACTGAACCAGCCTCCCTTCACTTCTATTTCTCTCTTTCATAATATGTATGGCTACATATAATCAGATATAGACACACACACACACACACACACACACACTTAATACTATATTACTATATATGGGCTCCATTTTCCAGTTTCTAATACTGTCCTGTCCTTTCAGTTCTTTACAAACATGCTTTTTGCTGTCTTTTTGGAGTTGAGCAGAAGCAATTGTCTACCTTAAAACATTTCTTTAGGGATATGGATTCTCATTATTTTTTAAGAAAAGAAAAACTTTGAGCCAATACCTTAAATATCTATATATTCCTATTGGTTCTGTCTCAGAAGAAGCCTACTTCCAATGGTTAAGTGAATGGGCTCTGAGTTTGGACCTGGTTTTAAGTCTTGGCTCTGCCACCTAGTAGCTATGAGAGGCAAGACTAAGTCCCTCATCTCCTTGAGTGCCTGCTTTCTCATCTGAAAAATGGGAATGATGACAGGTGGAGCATGGAGCCTGGACCACAAAGCCCTCAGTAACCAGGGCTGGATGGAGGGACCTGAGGCTCAGGGAAGGGGAACAACTTCCCCAAGTCACATATTAGCAGGTGGCCTCCCCAGGTCTCAAAGCCCAGCAGCCTGACTCTAAAGTGCTTTGCTCTTTACCATGACCTTATAGGTTGCCAACTTGAATCATAGAGGGATGGAAATGAGTAAGTCGAATGGGACATGGTGGCCTGAGTCCATGTTGCTATGTGGAATCATGAGTCCTTCCAATTTTCTAAGAGAGTTCAGGAATCTAGGGGGTGGAAGGGAAGGAAAGGAAAACTCAGGAGAAATGTTTGAGTTTTCCCCTAACTGCCTAAAAGAATTTAGATAGAGGACTTATTGCAAAAAGGGAAATAGCATCATAGATAACTATAGTTTAATCTGAACTAAGTGTGATAGACAGGGAGGAACCTCACAAGGCCCACTGGATCAAAGTCTTTTCTGTGTCCCATTATTAAAGATGTCCTGGGAAACATTTATTTACCAAGCATTTGCTTTCCATCTCCATGTGAATTGTCCTCTTGTCCTCTGATGTCCTGAACCACAGCCTCCCAGCCCCTTCTCCTTAGCTCAAGATGGCATATAAGCCTTAACTGACCAATGTGTCCTTGGCTTGGATCTCATACTTCTATGGAATCCCTATATGTACAGACATAATAAGTGCATTTATTCCTATGAATCTGTTTTATGTTAATCTGATTATTAGTCTAGCCAGATAATTTAAAAGAAGGAAAATCATTTTTTTTTCTCCCCTACACAAGTTCAAGTCTTTCTTTGGGTAGTAAAGGGACAGTGATAGAAAATAAAAAAGGAACAATGATTCATTAAGTACTTAGACAAGACCTAGCCAAGGCAAGAATCAAAGATATAAACTAGTGGATTAGTCAAACCTGCAATACATTTTGAAAGAACCATTTTTTTTTATTTTGAGGGTGGAGTATATAAAAGGCAGTAAATGTCTCTTCTGTTCCTAATGCATTTTTTCCAGAAATAAGCTCATTCTTCCATAGAGAATGATTTGATAAACAGGTGGGGTCAACACACCCAAATAAAGATACATTAGGCACCAAAGAGTAGATAGCTTTGCCAAATACAACATTCAAAAGAGATTTTTAATAAAAATTGAATTAAAAAATATTGCTTCACTATTTCAGGCTATTATGTTCTCTGAATATTCTTTTTCCTTTGAAGTATCTGTTTCATAGAACCTATGTGATTGTTTTTGTATGTTCTATGGGTTTGAACAAAATGTTTAAGAAAAACAGTCTTCTTCAAGAAAGTTGATAATAGTACAATGATTCCCCATGTCACATAGTGCAATTATGAGGTAAAACAGAAATGACAAATGGGTAACTCGTGGCCTTTTTAAAACTATGGACATATTTTTAAAAGACACACTATATATTTATTTTTAATCTGAGTTCCTAATATTTAAAAATCCAGGCTCAAAAAATAAAATGATTGCTGTTAGGCAACAGTCAGCTGAGCTGAAAAGAAGCTGCCCCAGCAGACAGAATGTGCATGGTCCAGTTCAGCATTATGCATAGCCAGGTGAACACATGTGATATGCCCCACCCCTGAAGAATTTGAGTTTATACATCTGATGCCAAAAATGTAAGGATTTTTCATTAAATTATACCGTGTGTTGGGGTGGGGGAGGATCATTAGAATTTTAGAGTAACTTGAGGAAACTTTAAAACAGAAGAGATTATTATCCTTGCTATGTTGGAATTACTTCCATAAAGTGGGTGGTATCCTTCAGGTTGGTGGGAAAGGACTGAAAACATCTTTAGATACCCCCATAGACAGAAATGAGCAAGCTTTTACATCTGTTCTTTGGTCAGAATATGTACCTCAAAGACTATTGAATACATTTCAGTTGGTGCTGTTGGTTTACCTTGGCAGAGATGAGTTACCAGGATTGCCGGGCATCTTCAGGCTGATCGTAACACTGGGAGACTTCTTTATAATAAAAGAATGAGTCAGAGCAATTGTTTGGAAACTTCTAATGCAGGGAATGTTTTCTCTTCCAGATTCTCGTGTAATCCAAAATGTAGGACAAATAAACACCAATCTACTATGCTTGAACATAGGGATTTCCCACCTTTTGGAACACATGCACAACTCCTAAGCTCAACAAGTAAGAGTGTGAGAACCATGGGGGGGGGGGGAATTTACATTATAGTGTTAGGTCACTTTCAGCTCTAAGTCTATAATTCACTAACACTGGAATAACATCTGTTTTTCTTAAAGTCTTCTGTCAATGTAAGAAACGTCCAAACTTCAGAGAATTTTTATAAGACTTTATTTGAGCCAAACTGATGACATATGCCAGAGAGCAAGATCTCAAATGCTCCCAAGAACAACAGTTTTTCAGCTTCTTTTGTGCATTTGAAATTAAGGAGAGAAGTAAGGAAGATTACCTGGAAGTGGGAGAAAGCAAGACAGGGATGGGATTACAGGATAGTTAACAAGGTTATGTGATTTCTTGAGGGTAGTTAAGGTGGGTTAACCTAGATGCACAGAAACAACAATGGACAGGACTTGCATAAGGCAAAAAATAAAGTTTTTACTGAAAAGGTGCATGTCCAGGGCGTAACTTCCCACTATGACCTGCCAGTTAAGAATTTATAAGCATTTGAAATTAAGGAGAGAAGTAAGGAAGATTACCTGACCAGAAAGTGGGGGAAAAACAAGACAGGGATTGGATTATGGGATAGTGAGCTTACTTTCCATAGAAACCCCATTTTTTTTTTATGTCCCTACCTCTTACTGCTTATTATCACCTTAGGCAAATAACAATGTCAGAGCATCTTCTTTTTATAAAATAAGAATAATAGTAAAACCTGACTGTAATACACATACATACATACATACACACACACATTGAGTGTCTGTGGGTATTTTGTGTGTGTGTGTGTGTGTGTGTATATATAATATATATATTATATATATAAACAACATTTCTTTTCTTAATATATTTTATTGATTTTTTTTTTACAGAGAGGAAGAGAGAGGGATAGAAACATCGAGGAGAGAGATTCATCAATCAGCTGCCTCTTGCACACTCCCCACTGGGGATGTACCCGCAACCAAGGTACATGCCCTTGACCACATTAGAACCTGGGACCTTTCAGTCTGTAGGCCAACGCTCTTTCCACTGAGCCAAACCGGTTTTGGTGGTATTGTACAATATATTTTGAATCCATTCCTTCCCCACAATTGGCCTAATAGATTCAGATAAATTTGATTCCATGCCCTGATTTCAACAGTGTCACAAGATGAAGCTTGGAAATTGCATCCAGAAGCTATATGTAAAGTGCTTTCTTTTCTGAGGGTTGCTGAGTTAATAGAATGCAGAAGAAATTGAATTATATGCAGGCATCTTTGCCATTATGTGACAAAAAGAAGACATTTTGGGGGTCTAGCTATCTGCACATGTCCCAATAACTTGCATTCTGAAGCATACCCTTGCTTGCCCATAAACTCCACTCTTATCTTTCATGCCTGTCTGGCCTTGCAAAACGTGTTTCCCAGAATTCTCCCATTTTACAGAGGCCATAAACCACAAATCATATGCAAACCCGAGGGAGCTGGCAGTGTTGGTGCCAGACAGGTGTCATAGTGATATATAGAAATGTTTTTAAATGCTTTAAAAATGCCTAAAATATATATTGAGATGGTTTTTAAATATTTAAATTAACTTCCCTTGAAACTTAACGTGTGATTCCCCACTGCCCTGTGTATCTCATAGATATGAATTTGAACTTCAGTAAACAACTCAGAGTGACTTGTCAAGATAACCACCTGAGTGAGTGATGTACCCTCCCTAGATAACCACATGTAGCCCTCCTTGTCCTGTTTGGATAAACATGTAGTTAATGTAATTCATTGATAGCCACCTGGACTGCTGCAAATAGGGTGCAGGCTTTAAAAAGGGGGATCCTGACCATCCCAGTGCTTGCCTGTCAAGTCAGCCACAAAGGCATGTCTTTTTGTCAGTCCAGCAAGTTCATGCTCTTCTTCCTGCCAGACGACAGAAGAAAGGCTAATAACTTCCGATTGAGATGCAACCCAGTTCTTGGCTGAGGAACGCTGGTCCCCTGCATCCAGACCAGACCAGACCAGCCTAGCTACCCGACCCCAGAGGAAAGCACCACTGGGATCCCCAAAACATCTATACCTGTAGTATCAGGAATTGTGTGAGTAATAAAGTGCTGTGTGATTTGCAACTTCGTAAGTTTCATATGGTGTAATTCCTTTGGCAGTTAATTGAATTACTTTGCATACACTTAAAATGTAAAGTATAGCTTCTGGTCTTCTTGGCCCTATGCCTGCCCTTGGTCCTGCTTGCATAGAGTAGCCTCTTTGCTAGCAACTACTAGAATGCCCTACATCTTCACGGTTAAAGTTTATCTCAAGGGATGCCTTAGATAAACACCCCAGATCCTTTCCTGGGATTACTTGGGACAATATTGATAAAAACTTATTTAAAAGTTCAAGAGAAGAAATATGTTGAAAGAAAGGAAGGAAGGAAGGAAGGAAGGAAGGAAGGAAGGAAGGAAGGAAGGAAGGAAGGAAGGAAGGAAGGAAAAGAGGAAGGGAGGGAAGGAGGGAGGGAGGAAGGGAGGAAGGGAAAGAGGAAGGGAGGGAAGGAGGGAGGGAGGAAGGAAGGAAGAAAGGAAGGAAAGAAGAAAGGAAACAGGTGTTCTTTTAAAGGAAGAAAACTGAAATAATGGAACAAATTTGAAGAAACATCTTCTTAAAGCAGTAAGAGAGTAACTAGCTTATAATCAGCTAGCATGAATTGATAAAATATATCATACTAACCAAATAAAACAATCCATTCTTCTAACTGAAATATTGAATTTATGCCTGAAGGAAGAGGTTATATGTATATTAGCAATTTTAATAACGCAGTAGGTGAGAAACCATTTAAAGTCTACATATAAATCATTCTTAGTTACCCCAAGCTAGTACTTGCCTACACTATCTTAGATCAATTTATTGGAACCAGAGCCTAAGGACAAGGCACATGTGTTGAGTATTTATTAAAGAAGTACTCCCTGGGAGACTGGTAAAAGAGCAAAGAAAGCAGGATAGGAAAGGGGAAAGTTAAAATAATTCTAATGAATATCTCAAAGAATAGTCAAGAAAAAAATATTTTAAGAAAAAAAAGTGAGAAATTTGCTTATCAAATATCAAAACATATTATAAGGCTGTTTAATCAAATAAATAAATAAGGGGGGGGGGAATGATAAGTGGAATAAAATAGGAATCCAAACCTAGGTGTTTGTATATATGAGAACATGGCAATTTAATTCACTGGGAAAAGAAAGGCTAACATAGTAAATGGTCCTGGAACAATGGGCTGTCCTGAGTGTTTACTCCATGCACTAGTCAGGCTTGCATTCCAGTGGAGCAGTGGAGCCTGGTGGATGAAAGCAGAGCACCTCTTGTAGGACATTCATATCAAAAGTGGAGACAGAGTGAGAATGATTGGGGTCCAGTCTATCCTCATGAGTTCTGGCTTATCCCTGCTCTCCCAACTTTACATTTTCATTCCCTTCTTGACTTTCTGCCCTGCCCGACTCCAAGCTCCAGCATCAGAAGTAAAGACACTGAATGGTCTTTCATAGACTGTGTAACCAGCTCTTCTAATTGTATAACTATGTAAGGGCAATTCCATGTAACAAATCTTTTAATTGAAAAAAAAATAATGTATGTGAAGGTAGGTGTATATGCATAATTCTAATGGTTTACTTCTCTGGTTGAACTGTTTATTATTGAGATATAATTTATATATATAGTACTATATATATTTAGATATACAATGTGTTGACTTGATAATATTTGTATATTAATATGATTACCAGCATAGTTATCAAACACCCTTATCATGTACAAAAAAAAAAGAAAGAAGAAGGATGGGATTTCAGGCCAAGTCTGAGCCTCAGCTGAGCATTTTTAGCCCCACGCCAGTCAGTTATTGGTATAAATCACTGATGATGGGAGGCAGACAGATGATAAATTTCCAGTTGGAAATGGGGATATGGTTGGCTCCAAAAACTCAAGCATAATCCTCTAAAGAAAGTTGAAGGTTCTACATTTGTAGTAAGGCACACAGAAGTGGGATGATGATGGATGCAGAGAACCAATATAAGGGATTAAGAGGGATGTAGAAAGAATACCGATATTGCTCATACTCTAAGCTAGCTACTTTATACTGGTTCTTCTATTCTCATTCTACCAGAGAAGGTAGAAAGACAAAAATGTATTTTCTAAATTTCCTTGCAGTTAAAAGGTTCTGTATTAGAAATAGGTTCTATGAGATTTAAAAAGTGGAAATGAGGTGGGAAATCTTCCTGCAACTTTTGGCTGTCATTGCTATCTAGGAGTGTCATAAATCTATTACAATAGTATTCCCTGAGCACCATTGTGAAATATATTGTCCAACTTTGTACAGGTCAGAAAGCAGTGGCAGAGAATCAAAACTTTAAAAACAGGAATAAAGTTAACGAAGGAGGTAGAAGACTTGTACACTGAAAATTATAAATCATTGATTTTTAAAAAAATTAAAGGAGAGACAAAACATTTTTATTTTATAGATTGGAAGACTTATTATTAAAATATCCATACTACCTAAATAAATCTGTAGATTCATTGCAATCCCAGTCAAAAAAGTTTTTTGCAAAAATTGGGGGAAAATCCTATAATTCATGGAGCATCTCAAAGGGTCTTGAATATTCAAAACGACAAGGGTGCCAAGAATACACAATGTAGAAAGGATGGTCTCTAACAAATGGTATGGTGTGTGAAGTCACCGCTTTCCCAAGACTGTCATAACAGTGCACCAAGAACGCGGAAGGCTGCTGGATCTTGGGCATTAGCAGGGCTGTGTTGGGACAGTGATGGCTTGAAGCAATTTCCTGACCTAAGAGCCTCAAAGTAAATGTTTACTGAATCTCACTGATCTTTACGGATGTTTACTGATCTTAGAGATGGTCTGGTTTGCCATGCTTTGCTGAGGGCAACATGTCTATCTAAAACTGAATAAAAGCAGATTAAGGACAGGTTTCAATGTGTCTCTCCAAGAGAAAGGTCTCCACCTGCCCCCCTTCCCCTGTGCCTCCTAAATTCATATTTCTTATATAGTATTTTCTTTTGTACGTCGGCCCCTCATTCAGATTCTGAACCCACACCACAAAGGTTGCGGCAGTATGGGGAAACTGAATATCCATGTGCAAAAGAATGAAGGTGGACCTTTACTTCACACTATATACAAAAATTAACTCAAGATGGATTAAAGATCTATAGGTAAGACAAAAACCTGTAAAATCCCTAGAAGAAAACATAGGGGAAAAGCTTCATTTAGCAATGGTTTCTTGGCTATAACAGCAAAAATGAAAATAGATAAATGGGACTAACATCAAACCTAACTTCTTCTACATAGAAAAGGAAACAAGCAACAGAGTGAAAAAACAACTTATGGAATGGGAGAAAATTTGCAAATCATATCTGATAAGGGGTTAATATTCAGAATATTAAAGGACTCTACAATGAAATAACAACAAAACAAATAATAATCTGTTTTAAATATCAGCAAAGGACTTTAATAGACCAAAGAAGATATATAAAACACAAATATAAAAAGAGGCTTAACATCACTAATTACCAAGGAAGTATTCATTAAATAAAAATCACAATGAGATATCACCTTATATAATGTTCATTATCAAAAACAGAAAATAACAACTGTTGGAGAGAATATGAGGAAATTAGAACCCTTGTATAGTGTTGGCAGAAATGTAAAATGGCATAGCTACTACGGAAAATGGTATGGAAATTTTTCAAAATATTAAAAATAAAATTACCATATGATCTAACAGTCCTACTTCTAGATATATACTAAAATAATTTTAAATGGGATCTTCAAAATAAACAACTTAAATGTCTATCAGGGGATCAATGGATAAAATAAACATGGTATATACATATCCTGGAATATTATGCAGCCTTAAAGAAAAAGTAAGTCCTGTCATATGCTTCAACATTAATAAATCGTGATTACATTACACTAATTGAAGTAAATCATTCACAAAAAGGCAAATACTGAATGATTTCACTAACATCAAATATATAAAGTGGTGGAATTCTTAGAACTATAATGTAGAATGATAGTTTCCAGGAGCTAAGGGATAGGATGAAAGGGAGTTAGTTGTTCAATGGATATAAAATTTCAGTTTTGCAAAATGAAAAATTTCTAAAGCTCTGTTGAACAACAATGTATAGTTAATCTTACTGCAATGTATACTTAGAAATGGTCAAGAGAGCAGATTTTTGTGAACGGCCTGCTGCTCTCCCATACTATCGGCAGTATTAGAATAAATAGTCCTTTTCTGAATCTCAAAGAAAAAGAAAGGAAAGAAGGAAGGAAGGAAGGAAGGAATGGAGGGAGGGAGGGAGGGAGGAAGGAAGGTTCAAATGGTCAAGAAAGAAAGAAAGAAAGAAAAGAAAGAAAAGAAAAGAAAGAAAAGAAAAGAAAAGAAAAGAAAAGAAAGAAAAGAAAAGAAAAGAAAAGAAAAGACAAGAAAGACAAGAACAGAAAGAGAAGAAGAACGAAAGAAAGAACGAAAGAAAGAACGAAAGAAAGAACGAAAGAAAGAACGAAAGAAAGAACGAAAGAAAGAACGAAAGAAAGAAAGAAAGAACGAAAGAAAAAAAAAAAAAGAAAGAAGAAGAGAAGAGAAGATAATAAGAAATAAGGAAGGAAGGAAGGAAGGAAGGAAGGAAGGAAGGAAGGAAGGAAGGAAAGAAGGAAAGAAAGAAGGAAAAAAAGAAAGAAGTGGTTGAATGGTCAAGATCATCTGTTTTATGTTATGTGTTTTCTACCACAATAAACAACAACCATTAGCAGCAGTGGTGGAGTCTACTGGTGTTGATTTCCTATTCCTGGATGGCACTTTTGAGTGCCCATTCTCCAGGTTCCCCTGTGAAGGGAAGTTGTGGCTACCAGGCATTAGTTGCAGTCTCAGAAATGCTCCTCCGGAGGAGCAGTTCTCATACTTTAATGTGAAGCACATAAGTCACTGGGAAAGCTCATTAACATCAGATTCCGGTTTAGTTAGTCTTGGCTGGGACCTGAGACCAACAAGTTCCCAGGTGATTCAATATTGCCGGTCCTCAGATCAATTTACTTTTATTATTATTCTTTTTCGTAATTTTGGGGTGACTTTGATTAATAAAATTATATATGTTTCAAGTGTACAATTCTATAATAAATCATTTGTCTATTGAATTGTGTGCTCACCACCCAAAGTCAAGTCTCCTTCAGGCTTAGATACCTGACCACCTGTACGCTCTTCTAACTCCCCTGCCAACCCCCTTTTCTTATGGTAACCATCACATTGTTGTCTCTATGAGTTTTTATTTGTATGTTTGTCTTATTTGTTCAACCAACTTTGGGTATCAAGACTAAGATCAGCTCTGTGTGGTTCTAGATGCCTACAACCTGTTTTTGTGACCCTTTCAGTTATTTTATAAACATTTGATTACCTATATAAAATTCCTTCCTACTTACAATACCCAAAGTCATTTCTATCTTCTGACTGAATATTGAATGAACCCAAACAGTAATTCATTTAACATATTACCGGGAATGTACTTTATGCCAAACTCTATTCTAGGAGTTAATGCTAGAGAGGTCAACAAGACAAGGCAAGTTATGGGTCTTCAAGAAGTTTATATAATATCAGCGAGGTACCATCAACAAATAAATAAATGTATCAGGTAGCACAAAGTGCTCTTACGCAAGAGGTTGACAACCTGATCTGGGACACAGGCTTAATCAATCTCTCAGCCTGATGCACACATGAATGATACCTGGGTCTTAGAGAAGGAACAAAATTAGATTGTGATGATTTCTACACTGGGAATGCCAATCTTCAATGCCCATAAAAGACCTAAGCTTGAGAAATCTGTAGCAAAAGGCCAACTAGGTATCTCCTTCACCCTAAAGGTTGGTCAGGGGAAAAACATCCTACGAAGCTTGTCTTAAACAGCCAGGATACCTGACAGGCAACTCATGGGTCTTTGAAATTTGGTGAAACCTTTACATTCGTAGGGAGTGGGCAGTATGTCAATGAAGTCAATGAAGCAAGAAATAAGGGTGAAAAGTTAGAAGGGGATGAAGGAGTTAAGAGGAGGAGTTTGAAAAATGAAGTTTCGGAAGTAAATGGGTAAAGGGAAGAAAATGGTTGTCTGGAAGTCATGAAGTGCCACCTGCTGATGACAGAAGGTTTTACATTAAGTATTTATAGAACTTCTCTTGGAGAAGGTTAAAAAAAATGACTCAACAAAATAAATTGGACTTGGGGGCAGCGTCCCCATCTTTCACTCCTAAGTGTGAAGCCTCAGGAAAGGTACAACTTGGATGAGACATGGCAGCAGAACCAATGCAGCCAGTGCCTCGTGGAGAGGATTTCAGAAAGTACTCACTCAAGTGGCGAGTGTGGAACCCATGGCAAATAAGAGGGCTCACTGGGATTTCCACGCTTCTCATTTATAATGAGTTATGGCGGTAAATCAGGTTTTGGGGATGCAACTATATTCACTTAGTAAATATTCATCAAACATCTGCCATGTCCTAGGCACCAGACTAGTTTCTCGGTTTAGAGCCCCAGAGAAGGCTCTGAACAATCCAGTTTCCTAGGTCTGCTTTCACTTCTTAATGCAAATTTAGTACCTTATCGTTATGAATGACTCCTAGGGACTGTACCAGTTTCTAATAAAGCAAATTAAAAAAAAGTGAAACAATCTCGGCAGTACTGTTTCCCTGCTTTATGTCTGTGTGCTTACCATGACATATTAGAAAGAACTGGGTCCTCAGTCAATGGATCCACTGAAGTAAACACTGGCCCAGTGAACCTGGAACTTACTAAGCCTGGGAAGCTTGTGAGTAATACACAGCAGGTGAACCAACTTTAAACAGAAACCCCTGACAGGACAGGACAGCCCTGCGGGTTGGTACAGTCTGTGCACTCTCCACCTGCTGAAATGCAGCCCACCTCCGGCTCTGGACCTGGACTGCATCTGGACAGAGTGGACAGAGAGTAGCCTGTTGGGGTGTGTGTGTGTGTGTGTGTGTGTTTCAATTCATCTAATTCACACCAGGACTCAGTTTGTTGTCAGCAGTTGCTAGACTCTGGTTTTAATGTAATGTGTTGTAACAAAGATCGTCTACACATATTCCCTGTAAATATGAAGCAGTGTAGAACAGACACGTAAGCAGCACATCTTGCCTACGTTAGAGAGACATATGAACTCTACACCTTATCCCATGGAGGTTAAGTTAAAGGCTACTTAGGAGAAACTAAGAAGAAGAAGAATTCTAAGACTTACAAACATTATCACAAAGGAAAATCTTTAAAATTAAATAAGTATATCTAAAATTGCACAACAATGATTACATCCATTCATTCACTCATAATTTGCCTCTCAAATGTCTCATGGTGGGGTTGAAAAGTTCTTGGGAAAAATTTCTAGTTTCTTGACACTCTGTAGAAGCCTATGCTTAATATATATATTGATTCAGAGAGGAAGGGACAAGAAGAGAGAGAGAAACATCAATGATGAGAATCACTGATTGGCTGCCTCCTGCACGCCCCACACCGAGGATCAAGCCCACAACCTGAACATGTGACCTGACCGGAATCAAACTGTGGCCTCCTGATTCATAGGTTGATGCCCAACAACTGAGTCATGCCAGCCTGGCAAACCTATGCTAGTTAACTGTACTCCTGTGCTACAATGGTTTGGTCAATCATTTGTTTAATTATTTTCATTTTTTGTTGAATATGTTCCGGTATAAAATTCATGAGGGAAAGAAATATTTTTAAAATCTAGTCTTAGACACAGGCAAAACAAAATTAAAAAAAGGAAAATATATAATACAGAATTACAATATATACTACAAAGAATATAGGGCATACTATAGAGAATTATGTGAGTTAAGACCTTAAAGGATGCAAAGAAGAGCTTCATGCAAAGATCAAGGCTGAAATGAAGACATGGAGCAGGGTTCAAGCAGAAAGCCAGCTTATGCAAAGTTTCTGCATAAGAAACCTCTGGTTTTTAAGGAAGAAACTTCTGGTATTTAAGGAACTGGTTGGAATGGAGTAATCCAGGGAAGATTAATATCAAATGATGTTGGAGAAATCACATGGGGCTTTATAAAAAGAGTAAGAATTTCTTTTTATTCTAATTGGAAACATTTAGGGACTTTAACAAGGAGCATTTTGTAACCAGATTTATGTTTTTGAAAATCATTCTGGTTGCTGTGCAGAAAATGAGCTGTTGGAATAAGAAAATAATTCTGTTACCAGACAGCAAATCTGACTGAAAGTCGGTAGGAACACTGGGTTTAACGTGTGTTCCTATCATTTACCAGAGAAGTCTCAAGTCAGGCCTGAGATTCAAATGGGAAAGGAACTGACAGAAACATAAGCCCATAGGGCAACTCATGTCTGTACCAATGTATATTCAAAAACTGTTTTTAAAAATGCAGGAATTAGAATTCTTTCTCCTTCCATGTGGCAGAAAGACTTCATTTCCTCTTCACGTTCAGCTGGCCCATGAGAATTGGAGGGGGATGGAATGTTGCCATATTCTTTGAATTTCAAAATCAGAATGTGGATTTACAATAGTCACATGTGCCATTATTAACAGACATTATGTGTATGTTCCAGTGGAACAATGAATAGTAACACTGGGAACTAATCACTTATTCATCATAATCACCACAGATTCAGACACGCATATTTTGGGATTGGTATTTTTAGTCTCTGTGACCTGAAGTTTTTCCAGCACAACATAATGACTGTGTTTCACAACTGAGTTGAACAGTTAAAGGAACTGTTATACATGCCTACAACCATGCAGGGCCAGGGGTCCAAATCCATGATCAAACAAACTGAAATATTCAATCCAATAAGTCTTGAGCACTTCTTTAAACTTTATGATATATTCTTTTGGGTCATAATTTAAATGAGATTCTTAAGAATCTTCACCTTTGAATTTGTACTTATCTTTGTTCTTAAAAAGTCAAGGATTCTTCTGTGTGGGGGTATATTGTGATATCTTTACATACTTAAATGACACCAATGTTTTGAACATTATACTCAGCACCTGCATTCTCACTTCTTGACTTAAATAACTGTTCAAATATCATTACAACTTTTGAAATATTTCTATTTAGTAGGCAAGTCATATTTGTCACATTTGATTAGAAGAAATTAAGTTGATAGAGGTCAGCATAACCAAATTTACACATAGGGCCACAGCAAACAGAAAAACAACCTCTAAATTTTTATAAATGTTTTGGCAATTCATTCTAATGGTGAAGTATCATAAAATAATTAGTGTCTTTTTTTCCTACAAAATTCTAAAATACTAGTAATATTGTTTAGGAATCACTGATAGATCCCAAAAATTTAATCAGTGCTCAAACAGGTCTTCAAAGTCTCATTCAGTATATAAAGCATGAAATCTAACAAAAAGAGACTACAATAGAAGTTCAAAAATATAAGAATTCCATTAGACTTTCAGTCTAATTTTTTTCTCTTTTTAAAATTTGGCTAATACATTAAGATTATATTTCTCTTTAGGGTCCATGACCCTTCTCTCTATTGACAGTATTGAATATAATCATTCCATAATTTTTTTTAATTGGTGGCTATTAACTAATTAACCAACCTCTCTGGTTGGATAAAGTTACCTAATTGTATAGATTTATTCCAGATATTAACTTGAGAATTCAGATTGTTAAAAGAGATGTCTAAGAAGAAGATTTGATTTATATGTTGTTGTTTTTTTTACAGTGACAGAGGTTTATTTTAAAGAATTGAATCACATGTTTGTAGGGGCTGGCAAATCCAAATTCTGCAGAGCATACCAGCAACTGGAGACCAAAGAAAGAGTTGAGGTTGGAGCTCAAGTCCAAAGGCAGTCTGAATCAACATTCCTTCTTTCTTGGGCAAACCTCAACTATTTTCCTGAAGATCTTCAATAAGTTGTGTGTGTTTTTTTAATTTATTTTATCATATATTACAGGGGGAAAGGGAAGGAAGATGAAAAGACAATAAGAATGTAAAATTAAAAATAATATATATTAAAACTGAGGAGAGAAATATTTAAAAAAGAAAAGAAAAAAAGTTTGGGGGATGTGACTATCTGGGACTAGCCCTATATACTTTACTTAAAAATAAATAAATGGCTTTGATATCAACTATAAGAATCAATATTCTAAAAAGACAAACTCAGGGGACAAAATAAACTTAAGGAAGTTAATGAAATTATGAATGCATAATAATTAACATATTTTCCAAGTTATTAGGTTTCATACTAATTGACAATCTGTAATTCTAACTTGATCTTGTTTCTTTGAAGACTAAATTGAAAATCCAACTTACTAATAATGTATTAACAATAATCAGTTTGAGCAAAAACATTTCATTTTAATATTCTTACATCATAGACCATTATAAGAGAGAAGAAAAATATTAATGCAAATTATTTTCAATTTAGGTACACCTTGAAAAGCTTGTCACCAGAGGCAATTTTACTGTCTATCACTGATAGTTATTATTGGCAAATACTTCCTTCCCAAACAACCTTGAACCTATGCAATTGCTCTCTTGCTTTGAAACATTAAATCAATCAGAATGTTCCATTTTGATTTTTGTAATTACATTTCTCAAGTTAACAACAAACTTTACTGAGATACTTATCTGATGGATAATTATGAAAGTAGGAACCCAGAAAGAAATTTAATATTGGAATGAGAAAAACATTAATTTTTGTAAAAATTCTGGAATGACTATAGTTTTATTACATTTTGGCTAGAGCATCTCACTAAGCTTTATATTCAAGACAAACATGGCTGAGATGAGAAGAGCAGCCAGAAGAGCAAACATGGAAGGCATTTGCCTAACAGCCAGAGGCCTACAGTTCATGTCCATGGCTCCTATGATGACTTGATGTGTGGCCAGCACAATTTCCTCCTGGAAGCTTTGACACCACCCATACAAAAGAGGTCCAAGAGAAATATAACAGGCTTACTCAACGTCAGTCATAATCACATCAGTCATAGGCTGGTTCATTTTCTATCAGATGTAACGTAATAGTTTTCTAATGGCTTTTCTTGTATCAAAATGAACTTTTCCCCACTTAGGTAAAGTTTATTTCTCATATTGTAATGTATTTGTTCTGACTATAAGATAACCATCATCCCAGATCTGCAGCACTTCAAAGATATTTGTCATATGAGTCCTTCTAGATTTTTTTTTCTTTTCCTTCCAAGTAGATCTGAGAGAGGTGATTAATTTCTTCAGCTCTGTTTTCAATAAGTTATATAGGGCTTTTATTGCCCAAAGTTCCAGAAACCTGTACCATATTCATAACTGGTTAACAAAGTTGATGATGAAGTCCTCTACCCTTCCTCAAGGAATGGAAACTCTCCTCTACCTTCTCTTGCTTACACTATTCTAGAAGCTATAATCTCTTCATTCTTTCATCTGCTCCCCAAAGCCAAGTGCCCATCGGAGGCCAGATTTGTTCTGGCTGCTTTCTCCCTATCTCAAGGCAGTCAGGAAGCTACCCATTTTCTGTGTGTGTTAGCAAGATGACGTGTGAAATGGAGACAACTATCAAAATATACCAGAACTGTGGTTTTTATACCTGAAAGAGCCATGTAATTGTTGCCATTCATCCCTGAATTCTGCCAATGAAGTCAAAGACTGAGACACCATTGTTGCCTCCAGCAAGTGGATGCTGCTCTGTTTCCTAAGGACTAGGATTAGAGATAGCAACTTAAGCAAAAGTACATAAAATTTGCTTATTTAGAAACAATCACCAAAAATGGACTTCCATGAATGAGTTTGTGCTCTGTCTTAACAGATGGCCTTTATTCTTGACTGCAAAACATGAATCACTTATCGATAACTTTACTCCTTTTCTCTCTTTTTCTTCCTTCTCCTTCCCTTAAATCTTGTTCTCACATCTTCTCATCGCAGACTCAAGTATGTTTGTTGATTGTTGAACCAATAAGAGGTAAAATAGCCGAAACCGGTTTGGCTCAGTGGTAGAGAGAGCGTCGATCTGCAGACTGAAAGGTCCCAGGTTCGATTCCGGTCAAGGACATGTACATTGGTTGCGGGCACATCCCCGGTAGCGGGTGTGCAAGAGGCAGCTGGTCGATGTTTCTCTCTCATCGACATTTCTAGCTCTCTATCCCTCTCTCCTCCTCTCTGAAAAAATCAATAAAATATATTTTTAAAAAAGAGATAAAATAGCAAAGGGAGATCCCAGTGTTCCACATGTTAAACAATCAATTAGGGAGATGCTATACAATTGCACAAAAGAAAGAAGAGACAAACACAGGAGTGATGTTATACACCAACAATAATAAAAAAAGAACTTAAACACACGCATACATTATGGTATGGAGCATCTAAATATATGGACCATTAATAAAATCTCATTTGTTCTCTTAAGTGTTCTACAATATAAAGTATTAGTATCCTCCTCTTAAATGAAGAAATTGAGTCCAGAGAAAAGGAAGTGTTTGGCTTGACCTTGTGTGGAGCAAGTAATGAATATGAGCGGAGGAGGGTAGGTATGAATGGGATGTGGGTGTTCCATAACAAGTGCCCTGTGACTGGGCTAGGGCCCACCAGAAGGTCACAGCCACTTCTCAGCACCAGCTGGCAGTATCTCAGTAGAAATGAAGCTTCTAACTTTCCAAGAGATTCTGGAAATTGCAATTTTATTGTAATTAGTTTAGCATGTATTCTTTGTCTCTGAAATCAATGCAGCCAACCTATGTAGAACATTTGCCTTCAATAAGTGAGTTAGGGCAGACCCAGACCTAGGATTTGAGCCTTCTGGTTCTTTATGTGGTGTGCCTTCTCTACACCACTCTCACCACTAAAGATTACATCATGTGTGGCCGAAACTGATTTGGCTCAGCGGTAGAGCATCGGTCTGTGGACTGAAAGGTCCTGGGTTCGATTCCGGTCAAAGGCATGTACATTGGTTGCGGGCTCATCCCCAGTGGGGGGTGTGCAGGAGGAAGCTGGTCGATGTTTCTCTCTCATCGACATTTCTAGCTCTCTATCTCTCTCCTTCCCTCTCTGTAAAAGATCAATAAAATATATTTTAAAAAAAAAAAGATTACACCATATGTGTATGCACAAAGGGTGAGAACAGGGCAGCCAGACGGTAGAGGAGCCAAACATGACAGCTCTACCAAAAGGCAGGGAGAGAACAGAAGAAGTCCTTAATAAGAAGACGTTTTCAACATGATTGTCATCAGAAATAAGATTAACTCCTAACAGTTTCTCTCATCAAGATTCCTTCAACTTGATTTACTTTGGAGAAAAATTATACAAACGAAAACTAATTTTCCTTTCAGTTTCTTATCCTTTTAATTTCTATAGCAAAAGACATTTAGGGACAGAAATAGAACTGACAAGACAGGTGCCTGGGGCCTTATATCATGGATGTTTGGTGTCTTCATTTGTCCATTCAATGAACAGTTATTGGGGGATATTTATCAGCCAGGTACTGGGCAGGATGGGGCAAACCACGACTTCTTATACTTAAGAGGCTCATGCTTTATGAGACAACAAGGTGGGTTACAATACAATGAAAATGGCTATGAAAAATGTTTGAGCTATGACCAAGACTGCCTTCAAGTTCCCCTCAGTTTGGTGAAAACTTAGACTATAGGCTCCCTCTTCTTAGGGCATTTACTTTAGAAATTATAAAGTAAATTCATTGTAAATCTTTTCTTGGCCCCTTTGAGATATAAATCTCCTCCAAACACTCGGCCTCTTGCCATTTATTTATCACTCACACCCAGAAATGTCATTCTCAAGAATTTAAGAGCCATCCCTTTGAAATGAAGAAAGATAGTGGCTCTAGCCAGTTTTGCTCAGGGTAGAATGTGAGCCTGAGGATTGAAGATCCTGGGTTCCATTCTGGTCAAGGGCACATGCTCAGGTTGCAAGCTCCATTCCTAATAGGGGGCATGCAGGAGGCAGTCAATCAATGATTCTCTCTCATCATTGGTGCTTCTATCTCTCTCTCTCCCTAATTCTCTGAAATCAATAAAAATACATATTCTTTTAAAAGACAGTTTCCTTGCCACCTAGTTTCTGTGGAAGAGTGAGGGTATAACTTCAATAAGCAACAATTAGCAAACACAGATGCCCTAATTATATTGAACATTATATTGACACTTCTCCCCCTCCCTACACACACACACACACACACACACACACACACACACACACCTCCTCCTCCTCCTCCTCCTCCTCCTCTTCCTCCTCCTCCAGTACTCTCCACAAGCTCATTTCAGTATTTAAAAACATTCCCAGATTTTGTTTCAGTGGAGCAGAGCTCAATCCCACTCCCCTGTTGCTATAGTCTTGAATACAGTCTTCCTTGCCTATTTAACTTTTGTCCAGTAATATTTTTCTTTGACAGCTACCAGCATGGAGGAGGAACAGCGAAATATTTGGTGAGTGGAGAATAGGGATGCAAATGTCATAAGAGGCTATAAAACAGGAACTTTTGAAAGAGGAACAGTGACTATACTAATCAAATGGGCTAGTAAAGATATTCCAAGCAGAAGGTCTCCCCAGCACCTTCACAGAGGCGCGAACGGATGTTTGGGAAATGAATTGAAACCCGAAGCTACTATTGTGAAAGCTTTTTGTGGCTCTTAATTCTGCTCCATTTCCCAAGTCTGGCTTGAAGTTTTCATTTTAACTTAACAGTTATCCTAACTGAAAATAAATACTGGATCTGCAATGGGAGATAGTGCCGCCAGGAATCCAGGTAATTCAGTAATTAAACTCATGTTTATTGAATGCCTACTATATACAGATGCAGGTGCCCTTATTATAAAGCGGATTAATAGCATGGCTCTGCTCCAGCTGTGGGACTGTGGGACCTTGGGCAAGTGCGCAAGCCTCTCATGACTTAGTTTCCTTCTTTGTTAAACAGTCTACATGGTTTTCTGAGTTGTTATAAAAAATAAAATGAGTTAAAACAGGAAAATAATAACAATGCCTAGCACATACTAAATGCTTCATAAGTACTAACTACTATTTGAAATTTCTTTTTTTTTAATATATTTAATTGATTTTTTTCAGAGAGGAAGAGAGAAGGATAGAGAGCTAGAAACATCGATGAGAGAGAATCATCGATGGGCTGCCTCTTGCACACTCTCTACTGAGGGTGTGCCCGCAACCAAGGTACATGCCCTGGACCGGAATCAAACCTGGGACCTTTCAGTCCACAAGCCGACGCTCTATCCACTGAGCCAAACTGGTTTCGGCTATTTGAAATTTCTTAAAACCAAGCTTAGGCCTTCTTTTAGGCTAGAAAGTGCTCATATTTTGAAAAGCATTAGGATAGCAGAGCCTTAAGACAAGCTTCAACCTTTTTTTTGTTTTTCAAATTACAGTTGAGATTCAATATTGTACTAGTTTCAGCAAAGTGGTTAGGCATGTATATAACTTGAAAAGTGATCCCCTGACAAGTCTAGTACCCACCTGTCACTGTAGGTAGTTATTACAATGTCCCAGACTATATTTCCCATGCTGTACCTTACACCACCAGATAAATCACTACTTTTAAAAATTGTCTTTCATTACACCTCCTTTCTGAGTGTTCTCACATTAGAAGGAGAGGGAGCATTCCCTGCCAATGGATATCCCCAACTCTCTACTCTCTCACCACAAACACACACAATGTAAGGCCTTGTGCGTGACAATTTCACCCCAACTCTCCTCAGGGCTTTTCTCAGCTTCCTCTGAGCTGGTGCAGCCTGCAGCTCGGCCTGTCGGAGTTAATTAAGGAAAGGCCCGGCTTTGCTTTCTTGTCTCCTGGTCTATGAAATGTCCTATCCCTTCATCTACTTTATTTTCTCTTCCATTCTACCATGGAAAAACAGGAGAGGGAGAATGAGAGAGCAGGATGGGGAGGGTGGAGAGCACAGGACCAGCATGAGCAAGCAGGGTGATGCTTTGATTAGCCTGGGAGCCAAGCTTGCGCTGTGCATAAGCTCTCTGGTCCAGAGCCAAGACTGTCTGAATTAAAAACCAGGTATACAAGCCATGGGACCCTGGGCAAATGACTCACTTCTGTTCTTTAGCACCCATGTCATGTGGTTACTGCAAAATAAACAAACAAAGCTACTATATCATATAAAATACTTGGAATTGAACCTGGCACATGTAAGCTTTTATCATTAATCTAATTAGAGTTCCCTGCCCAACATTCTTCCCTTCTTCGTGTTAAGCTTCCCAATCTATTCTGATGAATTCTTCATTTGAAATGAATATTCTGAGTACTGTGCACTGAACTCAAATCTTTGAACTTCTTAGAAACCTTCAAACAGACAAAAATGAATGCTACTTCACAGTCATTATTTCTCCCACTAAACCTTAAGTTCTTCACTAGATCTAGAAATCCCAAGCCTGGCACAGAATGACCACTAAATGTTTATTGATTTTATGATGGAAACTTCTAGTAACACAGATTTCTAAACTGACTATGCAAAGTATATATGTGACTTGATGGAGGTATTAGCTAATGCTGTGGTAGAAAACTTATATTGCAATATATAAATGAATCAAATCAATGCTATATGTTGATTATACATCAATAAAAATTGCATTTCAAAAGTGTTTTAAGTCATAGCAAACCCATTAAAAATTTGACAGTACAAAAATGCATAAGAAAGCAAAAGAAATCTTGTTACTTCTAGGAAGGATTTTAACAGAAACATTATATCTGAATGATGCGTTAGTCTATAACAGTACTCTTGCTCCTATGTTTTGTCAATTCCAGGGGGTTCCGCTGTATTTCAATATTAATGGAAGCTTTTATCTGTCAATGCTTTGTAGGAAGAAGGTGAGCCCTGCTCCCGTGAGTTGCATCAGTGATGAGTTCTGCTCTTAGAGCTGCTTGAATTCTTGGGAATCCCAAGAGGCACACTTGCTACACCAAATCAAGAATGTCAAAAAGATACACATTCTTTTTTCTTATTATTTTTCATTACAGTTTATATTCACTTTTATTTTGTTTTAGTTTCAGAGGTATAGTGTTGTGGTTCAGCAATTATATACTTCACAAAGCATTCCCACTGATATTTCCAGTGCCCACCTGGCACTATACATAGTTAATACAATGTTACTGAATACTACTTATTCATACTCAATTGGGTAGAGACTTGGATGATATCAGAAAATGGGTATGGTTGGAAGTACTTCTGAGAAAGGCAATGGATTATGATTAAATAAGTGAAGTTTCATCTTACCTGTTTATTACTAGAAAATTCAAAGGCCAACCCAAGTATCTTAGTGGTATAATCAAAGGTTTCCTCATAAACCTAAATGTTTACATATCAGCCTGGTTTAAGAAGCAAACAACTCCACTCTCAGCAATGGAAGAAATGAAGAAAGGATGAAAGAGAGGGAAAAGAAATAATTGTACTTGTTTGATTAAAATATTTGTATTTATTCCTTCCTTGTAATAACCCAGCTTCATTTTTAGTTTAATACAAACAGTGTTTCTCAAGAAAACATGAAAATGGACATTGTTCAGTAATAAAAACCTTATCAAAAGGGTTGTTTGGTCTGTGGTAGGCCAAGTAACTAGCTGATGAGTGAATTCTTCAGATCCCCATTATTTATTTAGGCATTGTACAGATGAGTGATCCTTATTCCTTTTGAAGTTTCAGGTTGAAACAGTGCCTTATTTTTCAATTCCTTTAAAATATATTTACCTTAATTCATAAAATAAAATCAGTGGGTGAAATTTTGAAACACGCCTGGAAACCACTGGCAGCAACAACAAATTGGGAAATCCCTTGTGCAGCTGCAGCCTGAATCACTCAGTTGTTTCTGCTGTGGTGTAGACATCGCCTTCAGGGCCAGTGATGGATGAGTGATGGAGTCAGCCTGATTCTTTACAAAATCCACACTTGAAGTGGCTGCCAAGGTCAAAAGATGAAGTTGGCTGAATCTCAACACCTCATGTCCTGTTCCTGTTCTCTCAGGGGCTCTGGGGAGACCCTTCAATGAGCAGGAGTGGGGAGGACAGGCCCAACATCAATCCTCTCTCTTTTTCTACTCCCCGACTTAACACGCACTGTTACTTCACTTTCATGATAAACTTATATGTCTGGTCACCATATCAAACAAGCCACCCATGTTCGGTGCCAGTATAGAAAGTGATTTTATTTGGCTGAGTTCATATAAATCTATTCAAAAAGTCCACATACATAACAAATGCAATCCGATTCAACCATTTCATTTCTTCTGTCTTATTTACTGGGAAGTATACTTTGGCTCCAATGTGTATAAGCAAGGAGACCTATATTTGTGGTGACCTATTCTGAATGTGTCCCATTCTTACAGAAAGTATTCCATTATGCCAAAGGGAAAAAATAAAGTCCAATAGGTTGGAGAGAGTAATTCATAATGAAAGATGTGCTGACAGCTTTGAATGAATAGCTTTTCTCCCCCAGGGCTCTAACTCCAGTATGTTCTAGACTCAGGGGACTTACTCAATCTCCAGAATCCCAGAACGGTAGTCACATCCAACCAATTCCTGGAAGTGATTAGATAAGAGACCTCTTTCCTGAGACAGCAGCCTTTCAACTATCTATATGCAGTTCCTTATTTATTTATTTTAAGGGGTAGAAAAAGAAGTTTCAGATACATGTTTAATTGTCTCTGATTTCTCTATCTATAGTAGCTTCTTCCTGTGTTTGATTCATGATGAGCCAAATGGAGCCACCATATTGAAATTGTTCTGATCTATTAGTCAAGAGCCAATTAAAAGCCTGGAGCCTATAATGAACTGGGATTAGATGTTATCACTATGATCTTTGTTGTGACAACAAAGCAGAAGGATGGGTATACAAACACAATATTGGGGTCATTTCCCTGGGTGGGGAGAACTAAGTTCTGAAGTGAGGTCCTATATTGGTGATAAATCTGGGTGACATGTGGTCAACAATACTGTGCTAGACACACTTCAGAGAGACTAGATGTTCTCACCACACAACATAAAAAAAAATGATAATTATGTGCCACAACAGAGGTGATAACTAACTATAAACAGATCAAATCAACACATTGAATGCCTTTAAACTCACATAATGTTATATGACAATTTCTCTCTCTAGAGAGAGAGAGAGAGAGAGAGAGAGAGAGAGAGAGAGAGAGAGAGAGTCTACTGTATATTTGCCATTAAAGAAACTTTATATGTTCTAACCCTGTCTGCTGGCATACTTCTGTCAACACTCACTGGCCTCATTCATTGAGGGGCCTGGACCATGGCAGGCAATCAGTAAATATTTGTTGAATGAATAGAGTGTAATAGGTTTATACCCAGGCATGGCATAAGCCACACTCCATTACTTAGAACCGTGATTGGCAAACTGTGGCTCGCGAGCCACATGTGACTCTTTGGCCCCTTGAGTGTGGCTCTTCCACAAAATGCCATGGCCTGGGCAAGTCTATTTTGAAGAAGTAGCATTAGAAGAAGTTTAAGTTTAAAAAATTTGGCTCTCAAAAGAAATTTCAATCGTTGTACTGTTAATATTTGACTCTGTCGACTAATGAGTTTGCCAACCACTGACTTAGAACATAGTCACAAGGCCACATTAACAGCAAGGAATGTTGAAAATGTAATCTAGCTGTCTTCCAAGAAGAAAAAAGAAATTTTGGTGAAGAGCTTGCTAGTCTTGGTCACATCCATGCCTCCTTGATTTCACCAAAAAATCTAACCAACAGATCATTTCACTCTAAAAAGGGGTCATATATGTTAAAAATGCCATCTGAGAAATTGAAATTTTCTAAGCCATTTAAGAAAAATTATATATAGGTCAACCAAATCAGTCCCTCTATGTCCTTGAAGAAAAACTGGTGAACAATAACCTATTAAGTCTATAAGGTGCTAAAGGAATAGGTACATAAAAATAAGAGGCTCTGGACTAAAAATCGATCATAGAATGCAGTTCCAAAAACTAAAAATAAAAAGGCGGCATAAAAATCATTACCAACACACTGCTGTGTTCTGAAGCAGACACACAAGAATATGCCTATTTAGGCGTAAGAGCCATATATAATGACTGTAGAGAGCAGCATGGAAATTACGTAGTTTTCCTAGGCTGCCTCTAGTTATGGATCTGAGCAAGGATCGGCACATTTTAGACATGGAAAATAAGACAAAATAGGGAATCATCGCTTAAAAAAATAAGCATTGTGAAAAATGACAAATGAGTCAACTGGAAAGGTTAAATCCCAAGTCCAATGATGGAATCATGAGGCAGCCTAATCCGACTCCTGTATTCCCCAGGCTTTCCCAGTATAGAAACCAACAGCACAAAGCATCATGCTTTCAGCAGGGTGTTAAGTTGTGAAAGTATTCTGTGGGAAGAATCAAGCTGGAAATCCCAAGATGACAGATTGTAAAGTAAGAAATAACAAAATGATATGCAGAGAACATTGGATCAGGACTCAACACAGATTCTAGCCCCTCATCCTACTCGCTGGATAGTGTAAACATATTACACACCCTGTCCTTCCAGAATTACAAGAAAACTTTTGAACCTTCTCTGAGCCCTCTGATTTTACTACTTTAAGTAAATGAATGAATCTAGTCATTGTTCATTTGTGTGATGTCATCATTATAATCCTCTTTTTTTATGCTCTTGTTCAAATATATTATAGAATATTCAGAAGTTTTGAACAGATGGCAAAGGGCAGAGTGAAGCTTCAAAATATATATATGTATATATAGATATCCTTAAGAAAATAATCTGGAAGGGTTTGTCCTAATAGCAAAAATAAAATGGGGAAAAAAGTAGAACTTCAGATAAACACTATACACACATACACACACACACACACACACACACACAGTTCAATTCAGAAAGCTACCTAACTATTGTACAAATTAGTTACAGAGCCTAATCCCAGTCTCTTTACATCCCTGATTGTTACTTCAGGTTGAAATTGGTAAAGGGGAATAAGAAAATGAAAACAACCATATCTAGATTGGCCAAGCATCAGAATCACCATGGTACTGAGCACACAACTCCATATAATTATGCTTCTGTGTGTGAACAATGAAGAATCACTGAGCTGAAGTAAAGATTTTTAGACTTCTACAGAGAGATGTACTATTAAAACATTTGGCTTAAGGATAATTATCAAAACTCACAGAAAACCTCACAGGAGGTAGGGAAGTCTATAAATTATTCCTGCTCTCCCACAGGTTTTGCTCTATTCCTCTTTATTTATTTAATGGCTAGTCTCTGTAACACAAACCATCTAATTATTAGATATGTTGTTTAGTGAAGGTTTAATGATTCTTGAGAGTGACTCTGGATAAGCTAGCAAATAGTATGATTGAAGAAAAAAGTCAAATAGTGTAGGGCATAACCAATTGTATTTTGTTTGAATTTTTCAGAAAATGTTTGATGAGTCAGAGATTTAGAGAAGCTAAAACAGCCCAAGAGCCCACAACTGATAGGAGCAGATCCAGGATCGGAACCCAGGTACTGCTTCCTGTGCTTTGACCCTAACGTCATTGCAGTGGCTCCATTTCCTGGCAGCTGAAATAGGCCTGGCTTCAAAAACACAAATTCAGGGTACAGTTAAAGGGTAAATATCAGTGCTGCTGAGGATGTCCTACCTGGTGTCTAGAATGACATCAGCTACAGGTAAAGCTGACAAATGCCCTTTTGGGAAGCAAAACACAACCTATCAAACTGATAATGCTCAACTCTCTTCTGAAATTCTGAGGCAAAAGCTTATAAAAAATTTCCAGAAATTTTCCGTACCAGTGAATCAAAATCAAAAGTATACCTATTTTTTTGTCAGATCAGCAAAAAATATATTTTTGGTGTGCTACAAAATTTTAGTCATTAGTTTATGTGTGCCATGAGATGAAAAAGGTTGAAAAATCACTGATCCGAGGTGAAAACTATTCTCTTTGATCCACACAGTGTTTGTTTGTTTTGTTTTAAGTAATTATTAGTTGTTATTGGTTTAAAATGTGGGAGGCAACCAATTAGTGTTTCTCTCACATTGATGTTTCTGTCTCTCTCCCTCCTTTTCACTCTCTCTAAAAATCAATGGGAAAATATCTCGGGTGAGAATTAGCATAAAAAAAAAATTCTGTGCCATGTACATTCAACTCAATCTTTTTCAATAGACGGCTGAATAGAAAGAATAGCCAAGAAGGCACTACACCACTCCACATAAGTGTAGATTCTTCATTATACATACTCCCTATAATTTTAGCCCGGAATTAGAGGAGATAAAGGAAAAGAGTATAGAGCTGAACAATTGAAGCAAGTGCTTGCCCTCTCCGTGATTCAGTTTTTCCATTAGGTAAGCAGGGAACTGCCAAATTAGCATTCCATTATAATAATGCCCAGTCTAGAATCTCACTCCTGTCTACTGACCACATCCTGGTTGTAAAATGATATACTGTCTGTTAATTCAGTAATTAGCAAACTATACTGACAAAGTGCACTGCATACATTTTAGCTTTGAATATTTTGCTTCCAATATGATTTCTTAAAAATAATAATGTTTTAACAATTGTCAGTAAGTTGACATTAAATTGCTTTCTCAGCTGTGTTAAGTGACAAGAATCAGTCCTACATGTTTATCACATGGACTGTGATTGATGATTTCTTAAATAAACTTGATAATTTTCTTTCACTGGAATACATTTTTAAAAAATTTCTGAGGCTACCTGGGGGACAGGGGGAGAATGTGTTACTCCCTTGAAAGCTTTAATGAATTACCAAGGTAGGAGTGAAATCTTTAAATATATTCTCTCATGTTACTTCAAGTTTGTTATTTCCAGTTGTAGAAAATAAAGCAAACAGCATGGAACATATAACCCTATATATACTCAGCTGTCAGAACTGACAAAGCTGCTTGAAAAAGACTCTCTTTAATAATTAGTTCTGTACACTGTCACCAAGGCAACACCAAATGCTGAGCCAAAAATACATCGTCTTTCTGTGTGAACATACTTCAGATAACCTTAATTGCAAAGGGAATTAGATCAGAGTCTGATTCTGTGAGAAAAGGCAGAACTGGACCCAGAGTTTCCCCCTGTCATGGGATGTGATTTGTTTTCACAGGCTCCACTGTCCCTAGACTTCTGCTCCACATATTCAATCCAATGTCATTGCCACCAGCAAGTATGAAATGACTCGTCCATTAACAAGTAAAGCACAACACTTGAAGTCAGAAGACTAAAAAAGTAGAATATTCCCAGGCTCCCTCAAGTATACCCTTTACGTTGGATTTCCAGAAGTTTCCCCAGGGCTAAAAGAAAGGCCCATATCAGGTGTTCTGCAGAGAGATGTTTGATTAATTTGGCTACTAATGCATGTAGCAACTGGAAATAGATAATAGCAGAGGAAGTAGCATTGTTAAAAAATAAAACCTTACCATGACCTGTGAAAAATAGTTTTTGTGTGGGGAGAAAAGCCATTTTTTGAAAAAATAGTCTATACGTGTAGTGCTTTATAAATATTTTCTGTGTCCTTTAGCAAAATGCTAGTATTGATTAACACAAAGAAATCAATTTTTATCAATGAATTATTTCTAAACATACAGCTAATTCTATTTGAGTAAGAATTTCAGTTTTCTAGTATTAGAATTAAAGGCAATGGCTCATATCTCACATGTTGTGAACATATACTACATTGTCAATGTATTTTTTTTTAAGGAATGAGGTAAGATATACCAAATACCCTCCTCTAAGTTCCAGATATTTCTATATCTCCTTGGAGTTCCAATGCTGTATGATTTTACTTTGTCCTCTTCTCATTCTTAGAATATACACACATATACATGTACACACATACATACTCTAGACCTTCAAGAGCCCACAGCTTTCAGTTTGTGATACTTACATATTATTGATGAGATCTTTGACTTTTAAGTTTTAAAAAGCCCAACTCAAAATGGCACAAACATCAAGAAAGTATATTTGTTCATAGAACTGGAAAGCCCAAAGTTAGATTGTTTTGTGCAATTAAGAAGTGACTGCCTGTTTGTATAGGTAGTCTTTATTATCATGCTGATAATAAGATATCCTCAGCAGTTTAAGACCTCCAATCTTGACAATGCCCAAGTAAAGAAGGCTATTTCTTCCTGTGGTTCCTCTATAAGACCAAATAGACTTCTTAAATGCTCCATTTAGGTTCTCACAAGACTCAGTAGCTTGAAAGAGATCACGAGTCTGTCCTAAATGAATCTGTTTTTCCCACAGAATACTATGTGATGACTGGTTTAAGTCATCTCCAAAACAAAAGTGCCCAGACTGCATGCATCTCATCATGGACACATGGGAGACATCAGTCACTGGGAATGATGGACACAGAACCATGGAGATGAAAAGGAGTGGGACACAGACTAGACGATCTGAGACCAGTGCTCCCAGCTAAGTGCTCACCAAATGCTAAGGGCTTTCCCAGGCCCATGCAATAGAGCAGGCAGCTATATTTCCATCAAAGGTTACAATAAGACACATGTACAATCTTTTGAAAGTAGATCTGAGATCTTAAAGCATATGTACTTCAGCCTGATCCAAACCAGATTTACCCAATTGATTGCAACTGCCAAGGGCAATCATTCTATCAAAATGTTGTGTCCATTCTGGAAACGCTTCCAATGTGTCCATCTTTCTTTTTCCCTAGTAAATGCTTTCTGTGAAAGGCTCAAATTTTTTTGCTCTACTTTTCAGACAACAAATTCCATCTTTGGTAAATTAACTCATGACAATTTTTCAATCTCTGTGCTCCCTTACTGGGATTTATGCAGGTGGAGTAGAATAAATGTATCTCCCTTCCCTTGCAGCCTTGTTCTCATCAGTCTGACCTACATTCTTTGTGACCTGAACTCATTTTGCAATGTGTATGTATACCACAAATTAGCACTCTTGCTCAAAATCTTCTAGTATCTTCCATTCACACGCAAAAATAAAAAAATTTAAAATGTTGGGGTTTTATTGTATTTTAGCATCAAATTCCCACAGGACCTGGCCTGTCCATTGCTTCCTTCATTCCAACCACCACACTGGAGTCCTCGCCTTTCCTCCACCAAGCATGGTCCTTCAACCTTTGCACTTATTGGCTCCCTGCCTGGCATGCTCTTCCCGGATAGCTTTATGCTCACTCTGTTCATTTTATCTGGGCTCTGCTCCAAAGTCACCTTATCAAAAAGGCCTTCCCTTTTACTCTCTATTAAGTGTCTTTCTACCCCAATCGCATCCTTACCACTGTATGTGGTTATTTGTGTCTTTATTATTGCTGCTCTCTGCAAGGATTATAACTATTTGGATCACATAACTCTGGATCACAGAGTCTGCACAGTAGCTGTTTAATAAAATTTGTTGAATTAACAGAATGAAAGCTATCTAATTCTTTCCTCTCTGTACCTGATATATGACTCACTCCTACTATCCCTGTAAATCACAAGCAAGGCAATGTGATTTCACCTGTCCGCCTGTGGCCACAGAACTGGAGTGAAACTAACTCCTTCACTGAGAGGAAGGGAGTGAAGCCAGCATCCTCTCTGAGGCCATGGCCAAGAGGAGAATAAAGGATGAGCAATAAGATGAACAGACAAGAGGTTTGAAAGTAAGAAACAGGCCAAGACCGGTTTGGCTCAATGGATAGAGCGTCGGCTTGGGGACTGAAGGGTCCAGGGTTCGATTCCGGTCAACGGCATGTACCTTGGTTGCAGGCATATCCCCAGTAGAGGGTGTGCAAGAGGCAGCTGATCGGTGACTCTCTCTCATCGATGTTTCTAACTCTCTATCTCTCTCCCTTCCTCTCTGTACAAAATCAATAAAATATATTTAAAAAAAAAAAAAAAAGAAAGTAAGAAACAGGAGGACAGGCCAATGGAAATCAGTCTGCCCCTGGCATTATTCAAAGCTCTCACCAGAAGATGCCTCTCTTACACTTGTCTCCAAGATCAGACACACTCTGTCTGCCCAGACATCAGAGAGCCACCGTGCTGTCTGGCCCCCTCTCCCAGGGACTCCCCTCCCTTTGCCTGTGCCTAAGTATAAACCTCTGAATTGCTTGTGGCCACTGGCTCTTGTGTGGTGTGTACTGATGTGTAAAATCTGAACCTGAAACGGAGGGAAGGAGATGGGCACACCCAGAAGCAGGTCGGCTTAAACAGAACACCATGTCATACTCACTGGGTCAACACATGAGGGAAGCCAGAAGTTTCCTTCCATTCATTGCCTTGATTTAGAACACCTCCCCTGAACCCTCCTCAATCTGGAATTTCTCTTACTTTGGAATCTCATTTGTTAATTTACTGCTCATCCTATTGTTCTCTTGGCCATGGCCTCAGAGAGGATGCTGGCTCCCCCCACTTTCAGTGAGGGTGTCAGATTCACTACAGTTCTGTGGCCACAGACCACATCGGGTAGACACCATCTGGGGTTTCAGTTTGCCTAGCACCTCAGGGAACATGCCTTTGCCCCACAGGGAGCTCTCCTAGAAGGGGACAAGTGGAATCTATGTTTCCATATGTTTTCAGTCTTCAGAGTATGTTTAATAATTCTCAGTTAATCTTACTGCTTTTATAATAGCTTCCCTACTAGAGAGCCCCTCCAGGTATCTCAGGGATCATGAACTCACATACCTATAGTTGCCAGACAGGTCTCACAAGTATGAGAAGTGACTTGGTATCACAGTGATTGCTAAGATGGTATCATAGTGATTGCTAAGATTCCAACTTCAAGAAAAGTTAATATTGCTCTATGCTGGCCAAACAAAACAGGTCTTTAGGCTGTTTTCAACTCATAACCCCTGAGATGTGGTTAATGCCATATCCCTGACGATGCCTGAATATGGTATTATAAACTAACCATTCTGACTAAGACAGTGTCTCTAAACCTTCACCACATACAATCATCTGAATACTTCAAAAATATTGGGTCGGCAACTACGTAATTGCGGGTTTCACACATATATGGCTTCAGTTGAATTTTTAGGTTTGCAGACGTAGTACAAATGTAAAACACATTTTGTTATTTGATAGTTGGCTATTCAGCTGTTAATCAGTAAAAAAAAGTTTTTTGATCTGTTTTGTAGTTTTCGTTTGGCGTTCGTTGAAAAATGGAAAATCAAAAGGAACATTTTCGTCATATTTTGCTTTTTTATTTCCGCAAAGGGAAAAACGCATCACAAGCTCATAAAAAGTTATGTGCTGTTTATGGTGACAAAGCCTTAAAAGAACGGCAGTGTCAAAATTGGTTTGCCAAATTTTGTTCTGGGGATTTTTCACTCAAAGATGAAAAACGTTCTGGTCGTCCAGTTGAAGTTGATGACGCCCTAATCAAAGCAATAATCAATTCGGACTGTCACAGTACAACACGTGAGATTGCAGAGAAGCTTCACGTATCACATACATGCATTGAAAATCACTTAAAACAACTTGGCTATGTTCAAAAACTCGATACATGGGTTCCTCACGAACTGAAAGAATCACAGTTAACGCAACGCATTAGCAGCTGCGATTTGCTAAAGAAACGTAATGAAAATGATCCATTTTTAAAACGACTGATAACTGGCAATGAAAAATGGGTTGTTTACAACAATATCAAGCAGAAAAGATCGTGGAGCAGGCCAGGTGAACCAACTCAAACAACATCAAAAGCTGATATTCATCAAAAGAAGGTTTTGTTATCAGTTTGGTGGGATTACAAAGGAATTGTCTACTTTGAACTCTTACCACCCAACCGAACGATCAATTCTGATGTCTACATTGAACAACTAACGAAATTAAACAATGCAGTTGAAGAAAAGCGGCCCGAATTGACAAATCGAAAGGTGTTGTATTCCATCATGACAATGCAAGGCCACACACATCTTTGGTCACTCGGCAAAAATTAATGGAGCTTGGTTGGGACGTTTTGCCACATCCACCATATAGTCCTGACCTTGCACCATCTGATTACTTTTTGTTTCAATCTTTACAAAACTCCTTGAATGGTAAAAATTTCAATAATGATGATGATGTCAAATCGTACCTGATTCAGTTTTTTGCTAATAAAAACCAGAAGTTTTTTGAATGTGGGATTATGATGCTGCCTGAAAGATGGCAAAAGGTCATTGATCAAAATGGGCAATACATTACAGAATAAAGTTATTTAGTTCCATGAAAAAATTTTCTTAAAAAAATCCGCAATTACTTGGTTGCCTACCCAATATATACTGATGCCAAGGTCCCTTCCCTAGGGATTCTGATATCATTGCTGAGGTGAGCCTGGGCTTCATACACTTTGAAGGGTCTTAAAAGATTCTAATGCTACCAAGTATGCACAGTCCTTCAAGTGTCCTTCTAATAAAACTTACCTGGTACTATGTTACGGGACAGCATTCTTTATAATGATGGGAATCACTATCACGCCTAAAATCACTCAGTGCAATGACTGCGTAAGGCCTTGTTGTTTAGAATAAGGTGAAACAGGATGTTCCAAAGTGTGCTCTGTGCAATGTTCTCAAGATAAGGAATGTATTCAAAAATAAATATAGGAAAGGTGTATAACACGCCACCCTTTTGTAGATTCACAATGCTCTTTAGAACACCAAAAGTTAAAAAAACATACTTCCAAAACAAGAATCCCAGAATTCTTATTTCTTAAGTATTCCAACCCATGAAATTAATGCGTATCTTGGGTGGGGTGGCTTTGAAACATTTGTGTCTAGTGCAGAAAACTTTGGGCCCACCAGCAGGAATCTGGAGATCTGGTCCCATATTTGATGTGACTAGCCATGTGACCTTGAACAAACCACTCAAGTTCTGTGTTCAGTTTGCAGAAATGGGTAAGTGAAGGAATTTGGGCTCAAAGTTCTAGTCTGCACCTTGGATATTTCTGGATTGTTTTAATTTGTCTACCATTTGATGTTGTTTCAGATCCACAATCCCTTATCCATAATTTCAAAACACATAACGGCTCTGGGAGGGGGGGAGTTGTTGCTTTTATTTTTTATTTTTAACTTAGTGCCTAAACCTAGTTCAAATTATTGAAGCCTGTTGATACATTTCCCCACACTTAGAATGATGGCTTATCTGTTTGGCTGCAAAACCATCAGTATGTTTGATTTCAGTGCCCAGACCTTCCTATAGCTGTCACATAATATTTTGCCTCATATCTATCACTTTTCTAAAATCTGAAAAAGTCTGAATTCTAAAACATATCTGTCCCTCAGTTTCAGATAAATTATGGATCACAAAATACTTTTATGATGCTTATCATGTTTTCAAGATTTAAAAATATTAGTGCACCATTCCCCATAAGAAATCTAGAAGGCAGAAGCTACCTATTTTCAGATGTGTGGACTGAGAACAAAAAGGATAAATAACTTGTTCAGAGAAACACATGTAATAAGTGATGGAGCCGGGATTCGAATCCAAGTGGGCTGTCTCCATGGTTCATCTTTCTGACCACAATGCTAGTCACTACAATCTTTGATTTCCTCATCTATAAAATGGTACTAAGGACAACTAGCCTCCAGGGAATATTTATGGCCAACCCTCAATGGCTATTGCAAAGGAAAATCCATTGAATTCATTCATGTGATATTTTATTAGCCACATCCAGGACTGTGAGGGGCAATGCAGCTAACTGAAAGAAGTTCCTTCGTGGCAGAGGCTGCTAACCACTTTAATCTAAAGCATTCCCACTCTGAATTTAGACACCTACATAAAAAATGGGCTATGCCCAGAGGCGCATTACAGATTACCTAAAAGCACATTGCAATGTGCCACTTAAAATTTAAATGAATCCCTATAATCTCCAATCAAAGCAGTTTAATATCAGCAACTGCGAGGTTTGAGGGTTGATGTATAATGAAGGCATTGAGGGTTCTCTTACCAGCAGCTGCTCTAACAGGCAGCCCATGATAAACACCTAACAATCAGGCTCACAAACCGCCTGCCCAAACTGGGGAAACAGCTGGACAAACCACCAGGGAAGTGGAAAGGTAATAAACTAAATAAGCTTGATTTATTTTTATTTCTCCCCAGGGCTCTGTATATTTTAGGTTCAAGTATATTTTGCCTTCCAGATGCAGTCAGCTTCCATCCTTAAGTCTAATCTTTGAATCCACTCTAGTCTTACCTTTTTCCCTATTTCCATGCTACCTTTACCTCCAGTCTGTTTAGCATTACCCTCCTGACCTTGGGCTGATTGTCTTCAATTAAGCCCAAGGATTTCCTCTTCCTGGACCAAAGTCAAGTTACAGGGCAAGAATAATAAAAGACTGAATGGGACTGTAGTATCATAGCCAGGGCCCCAATGTCAACCTTTTGAAAACAACCTCACTTCAGATGCCCCCTCCCACTGGGAGAGTCAACCCCAGCAGCACTGCTGTGTACCAGTTTGGGAGAACTGGTATCTGTGCCAAGAAGTGTTTTCTCTAAGAATCTGGTTTCTCATTTAAGGCAATTAGGTGGAAGGAACCAAGAAGAAGAAGAAAAAAGTCAAGTTAAATAAAAACATGATATGTTACTTTAAAAAAATATGTGATTAATCATACTTCGAGGTCATTTAATGTGTTTGGAAGAAAGTCAGAGCAAGTAAATGCACTAGCACCTTCAACAAATATGGCCTCTAAAAAATGTAATGTAAGAAATATTTCTTAAGAGGTTCAGTAAATTCACCTTATATGATAGGAAATGCAGATTGATATAGCATGAGGAAATAATTGCAATTAGAATCACTTATGGTGATTAAAAGTAGACTCTTATCTATATCTTAAATATAGAAACCAGTGTGATTAAACATCTGTGCCTTCTTAACTGAAACGAAAGACCAATCAGGCAATAATTTAAATGATGCACCTTTAGACTTTGTGGTGAATGCTCTCAACTATCCCATCAGTAAAAATCCTCAGAATGCTCTTGGAAAATAGGTGAACAATACGGAATATGTACCTTCTACTCCAAAATTAAATCCTATCCATATAACCATAATTATTTTCTCTCTCACTTCCACAATCAAATAGCCATGGGAAGCCAATGTTGGGGTTGGTGAGAGAAGGAATGAATGATTGGAGGCAGTTCTGACCATTACAACAGTACCGTATTTTTCGAACCATAAGACGCTCCGGACCATAAGACGCACCAGTTTTTAGAGAAGAGAAATGAAGAAAAAAAGATTCTGAAACAAATAGTGTCCTAAAATATTTTATGTGCATTAAAACCCAACATCACAGTCATAAACACATGTAATCAACCCTGCAAAGTAAACAGCGGCATTTAGAACCATTTTAGAGCCGGGCAAGCACACAGAGACCACACAGAGCCAGGCAAGTAAAAAAACTTTTTTTTTAAAGTATATGTGTAGGCTATATTTGGACCATAAGACGCAGGGACTTTTTCCCCCCACTTCTGGGGGGAAAAAAGTGAGTCTTATGGTCCGAAAAATAAAGTAATTTAAATATAGTCAGCTTTGCCCATAAACACTTTCCACCCAACATTATTTCACCCGTTCTACCTACCACCTTCATACCCTTACCCTTGATACCTATTTCAATATCAGTATGATTCTGGTCCTAACACCACATATATAAAAAATTAAAAAAGGTCACTACTTTTTCTTTATTGTCAAAGAGGTATATTTAGCCTCAACTGTGATTCATTCTGTCCCTCCTGTGGAATCCCTGGAATAAGCTATATACACCCCCAAATAGGGCCTGAGACCCTAGTACCAAGGCCCTAATGGTGCCAACACTATTGTCCTACAGGTTATGTCTGTCTGCCTGCTTTGTCGCTGTTGATTTACTTTTCCTTTAGTTCAGGCTGCCATAATGGAATGCCATAATTGGATGGCTTAGATAACCAATATTTCTCACAGTTCTGGGAGCTGGAAAATCTAAGTTACAGGTGCTGGCAGATTCAGTTATTGTTGGAGCTCTCCTCCTGGCTTTTATCTACATGGCAGGTTTTGGGAGTGGAGTAGGAGAGAAGCTAGCTCTCTTGTCTCTTCTTAGAAGGTTAATAATTCCATTGTGAGGACTCCACTGCCATGACCTAATTACCTTCTAAAGGCTCCATCTCCAAATACCATCACAGTTGGGACCAGAGCTTCAACATATGATCTTTGGTGGGGAGGGGCAGGGGGCAGTCTATAACAGCCTCCACTGTTTTGGACTACTCTGTCAACCGTCTTCCTCAACTATTTGGCATGCAGCCCAGATTTTGGAATTTTATAATGAACTAGAGGGCCAATGCACAAAATTCATGCAAGAGTAGGCCTTCTTTTCCCTGGCTGCCAGCTCTGGCTTCCCTCCTGCCACACAGGACCCAGGCTTCCTTTGAAGCCCCACCTTCGTCTGGAAGGTCATCCAGAAGGACATCCTGACTAATTAGCATATTAGGCTTTTTTATTATAGATTGATTTGTCCTTGGCACCCCTTTGTAAGCCAACTCTAACTTTCAAGATGAGATGTGTACTCCTTCCAAGCCACTCCAGCCCCAACATTACTCCCAGGCAGGCTTTTCCTCATCAGGACACTGCCCAACAAAGGAGAGAAATAGGCATAATTATTTAATCTTAAAGCCAAAAGAGACTCTCCTTTCAATAAACTGGACTTTTCAGTTCTCCATAGAGATGTTTGGTGTCACAGAGCTCACTGATACTTAACCAGTAGTCTTCAGGCAGGAAAACATTTTCACCAATTCATTTGCCTGTGATTCTATGGTAAGAATTCTGTCTTACCATTTGTCTCCTCCACTTTTTCCTGACTTTTAACCCATACATTTAGACAGTTTCATTGCAAGACTGATAGTGAGTTAAATTAAATTATACTCTAGAGTTTTTAAATGTGTACTTATAGAAATTCATGTGGAAACATAAATACAATCTATGGCCTTAAAATAGTAACCCAATCAGGCCAACATGTCTCACTGGACAAGTTATTTCAAAAATTTTCAAGGTCACACAATGCTTGTGCCTTGAAGACTTTTTAATGTTTTTAAGTTTTCTTTTTGTTTATGTCAGAGAGTTAATTCATTTGCATGCATGGATGGATGGGTGAAACCTAAACTTAATAAGCTATTTTAAAGATAAGACCTCAGGTACCTGTGTATAATTCACTCTCTCTAGGCTGGGGCAACATGAGACAAGTGCAGGACACAGTAACGTATGACTCTGCCTTGCCAGGATCGCTACAGCATCTTCACTCCACTATCCTGATCAAGTGTGAGCTTCTATAATCTAAGAATAAGACATCTAACTCTCCTGGGCGAGCCATGATTACCTGCCTCCCTACCACCACTCCCTTAATTGCAGTTACTTTGGGCACCAATCCCAAATTAGAGCACTCACAGTTCTTTCTTGGGATTTTAACCGGTATTAAACTACCACTGCAATAATAGCTCCAAGACAAAAACTTGAAACTTATGAACTAGAGGAAGCTGTCAAGAGAGAAAATATGGACACCTAGAAAGAACCAGAGGTAAGAGACAGTTTCAATTGTGACATCTCTGGTTTCTACTTCCCAAAGTTCTGATCCTCCCAGAGTGTGGTTCTAACATTACTTTGATTTTATGTGTACATAACCTCTTTATTTTAATCTATGCAAATCTACATTAAAAACATTAAAAAGCCTTCAAGGCACAAGCATTGTGTGACCTTGAAAAATTATGAAATAACTTATCCATTGAGACACATAGTTAAACTACATCCAAGGTCTTTGCTGAGTGTATCAGTGCTATGTTTCAAAACACTCCAAAATGTATTGTTTATAACTTGGGAGGTTCTTCTGCTCTCAACTGGCATTCCAGAACTTGCTGAACAATTGCTTGCCAACCCCAAAACCAACAGTAGACAGAAGCAACAATGGACAGGTAAGCTCAGCCTCAGGGGGAAAATAAAAGCAAGTGTGTGACCATTACACTCACTGTTATAAAATCTGAATCGATTAAGGCAACCATGCGCTGACCTGGCTCAATAAGAGCCAATGGCTAAATTTTTAGAAATTGATAAGGCCATAGTTAAAAACAGCCATTATTAAAATTACATAAATTACATTAAAAACAACTATAATATTCAAAACTCATCACGCTATAATTATTGTATGACATTTTACTATTATCTATGCTCTCAAGGTTATTGCTGTATCTCTGTATTGGACATTCAAGATACCTCACACCACCCAGAGGCTCGGCCTTTCAAGCTGGCTGCAGGGAACAGATTGAACTTGTGTTCAGAGAGGGAAGGATTGAGTATATTCTGCATGTAAGAAAAGACAGAATATCTTGAGAGAAGAAAGGTAAATGGTGGGAGCCATGATCGTTGTCTATCAAATATCCCCACTTCTTCTCCCAGGCTTTTGGTGTGACTGCACTTTCCAAATCCCTGGCAATGGGTGTGACCTTATGACATGTTTTGGACAGAGAAATGGGAGCAGTGGTATGGGTGTCTTTAAGACAGTGCATAACTTATAACTTCTTTTTTTCTCCCTTGGCTACAATGACTAGCAATATTCCCCAAAGTGGCTATTCCATTAGCATGAGTCCTGGAGAAAGGATGATGTGAAAGCTCCCAGCCAACCTGGGAAGAGCACAGAGCCATGAGCAAGAAGTAAAACTTGTGGTTTGAAGCCACTGAGATGTTGGCATCATCTAGCCGCCTCTGGTACAACCACAATTCCGCATTTTTTTGGCAGTGTAAGTAGATGAAGCCGTTACATTTGATCATTGAAACTCATGCCAAAGGATTTCCTCTCACACACCAAGCAAAGCACCTGAAGACAGAAGAGTCGCCAAAATCCACAAAATAGTTTAAAGACATTGTGAAGCAGTAAGTACTGCATCACTCAGGACTGCCATTAGATTGCCACAGAGCAATTTGTCAAAATGTCACAGAGACTTTGAACAGAAACTGCTCAACTTCTGGCTGGCAACATATAATTTGACTGAGGGAGAAAAAATCCAAAAGGAAAGTGCCAACACCAAAACTGAGAAAGTGTGAGTAGCTTCACAAGCACTGAGGACTGGACACCAGTAACAAAACAAAATAATTCTGAGTTTTAAAAAATTATTCAAAAGCTATGGGTGTTGAATTGACATTTATGACTATCTTCATGATAATTTTTTTTCTTATTTTCATGATACTCTTTATCATTTTCTTGTTTTTTGTAAAAGTTACATATGATACAAATTCACATCTAAAGTAGTCTTAAATCTCTTTTTGACAAATATGAATGGAAATTCAAAGTGCTAGGTACACATTATGTCACAGTTTAGTTGGCAGCATTCTTTCTTCCCTCTGGATGGTACACAAACAGTGTCTTAAAATCAATAGTGTCTTAGAATGGCAAAATGAAGTATTTGCAAAGCAATAGTCACCAACAATGGTCACAGGATGTGGCTGGCTGACAACTTATCATAATGTATTTCCAAATGAGCCATTTACTACCAGAGGGAAAAAGAATTAGAACCTCAATGCATTTTCCTTAGTGAGAGCAAGGTTCAATCACATGATAAAAATTTCTTCTACACATGATTGTGGTTCAAATATATGCACACATACATGAGTCATATTATATACTGTATATATGTAATATATATGTACTGTACACCCATATATATAGTTAACATTTATTTTATGGGGTTTTTTTATAAGTAAAGAATGAAGAGAAATGCCCCTATAAAGATACCTTCTTGTAAGTTCTAACGGAATAACATACTGGATTGATAAACTGGGTACCTCAATTTTACCAACCATAAATAAGTACAGAAGTAATGAATAGAAGTCTTCCCAGGGAAAATGTTAAGTGGATGTGACTAAAAGCCTTTGGGGGGTGGAGGGGTGGGGAAAGGTTGCTCAAAAGCAAAGCAGCACTGCCCTGGGAGGAGAAAGCCCTGAGAGACCTTCCCCAGTGTCCTGTGTGAGCTGCCAGACATCCGACACTCTGCCTTGGGACCCTGTCTCTGAGAAGTGAGCCACGCTTTGGCAGCCTGACACGTTGCACACTCAGTCTGCCGTGTAAAGTGTGAGCTGATGTATTATTGTCTGGAAACAGAACAGCCAATTAGTTTTAAAAGACAAATGTTTCAAGTTGCACAGCCGCTATGGAATTTTTTCTCATCTCTACACGTTCCTCTGAGTCTCTTTCTCCTCTAAGCTTTTATGAGTCCCCAAGGCTGTGTCCTATCCTTTAGCACCTCATTGTATTGGCCTCAAACATCGATTTCTTTCCTGGTACTCTCCAATAATATAAATACTTGAGTGTTAAAAACATGACTTATACTTTAAAAACCTGTGATCACAACAATCATAGTAATAATAAGAGCAGCTAACATTTCTGGAATGTTCACTCTGAGATTCAATGAGTTGGGCTTTACATTTGTTCTCTTAATTTTCCTAATAACCCAGAGGCTAGTCATGTAACTGTTTAGGGACTCAAATACGTGTCCCACTGTATTACACGGCCACCCAGTAGGCTTTATTTAATACATATTACCTAGATATAGAGAAATGAATATTTCAATGCAGACATGCATTAATATAAATGCTGATAACTTTCCCTAGCATATGCTGCTTATCTGGTCTGCCACTTTGGACATGGGTCACCTGATTCGGACACCTCTTGTATAATATTGTGAGAGCCTTTTAACTCAGAGTCCTATAGAGCCAGCAATATAGTTATAATGACAAACAATACATTTCAAATGGACTCAACCTTCACTACAGAATTCAAATTATATCAAATACATACTATAAAAGTACTAACTGAACTATTTATAAATTAAAGAATGAAAAGGAAAAAGACAAACACAGAGAGATTGATACAAAGATTTAAAAACCTGAGGAGCTGGGAAATGAAGAATTAAAATCTGTTTTTACAGGCACTAAGAGATAAACACATAAAGTGATCATGTGTGATAGCATGTTTGTGCATGTCCGTGTACTATACATTATGGTTGCTGCAACCATAATGTATAGTACACGCACATGCACAAACATGTAATGGGCAGGTGCCTGCTTCCGACAACTGGGGCTGAATCTCTCCGTGGCTCAAACATTTTGGTCCTGGAACCCCTCTATCCTATTAAAAACTATCACAGCCGAGACCGGTTTGGCTCAATGGATAAAGCGTCGGATTGAAGACTGAGAGGTCCCGGGTTCGAATCCGGTTAAGGGCATGTACCTTGGTTGCAGGCATGTCCCCAGTAGGGGGTGTGCAAGAGGCAGCTGATCGATGACTCTCTCTCATCGATGTTTCTAACTCTCTATCTCTCTCCCTACCTCTCTGTACAAAATCAATAAAAATATATTTTAAAAAAAACTATCACAAGTTTCTGTGTGAGTTATATCCATCAATTCCTATCATGTTAGACAACAAAACTAAAACTATTTTTATTAAGAATTCATAAGCATACATCCTGTTAGTCATCATAGGAGTAACATTACCATCTCTGGGAAACTCCCCTGTTACTCTTGAGGGGGAAAAAATCAAAATATACAAGGCAGATAATATCTTTGTACTTGTTCAAAATAGTTTTGATCTCACAGACCTCCTAAAAGGATTTCAGGGTTCCCCAGAGGTCCTTGGGATATACTTTGAGAACCATTAATGTAGTACAGAGCTCAACATTGTATCACTTAAAGGATAAAGAACTCGACTATTTGTTCCAACTTCCATGCATGATTGTTAGAGAAACAATAACTCCCTGAAATTTCCAGCCTGCCATGCATGCAGATTAAATATGTCCCTGTAGCCAGAGACAAAGTCCAGGGAGAGAGCTGCAGTGTGGAGTCTCCGGAATAACAGGAATAGGAGGTGCCCGGAACAGGAATAAGCACTGCCACACCTGAGAACCTCCATAATATTTAATGCGCATTAAAGACTAATGCATGAGGAGCACAATCTGCTGGGTCCTGGGAGAATCACCTGATTCCAATCAATCAGTATTCCTTTTTATTTTCATCTTTCTAGTCTACACTGTGGTGATTTTACTTTTATATCAGAGCATTCAATATTAGAGAACTATTGATCTCATCACTGCAATTGCTCAAAGTTCATATTTTATTCACTATAGGGTGGTTCTCAAATGTATAATGAGGTTGACTTCTGCTAATATGCTCTATAAAACTTCAGCGCCTGTCACAATTCCAGAATTGGCTGTCTTATTAATTCACTGCTAAAATTCAGCCCTGTCGTTCCTGCTTCAATATCCAGTAAACCATGTCTGTGTCTCTGCTATGATGGGAGATAAATTTATAGTCTCTGGTATTTGGGTAGAAATAAATAATATATTGCAGATTGGGCCCAAGAAGAAAATGATTCTTCATTATGAAAAAGTAATATTCTCAGCCTCTAAGATCCTACTGCTTGTCCCAGAGTAGGAAACCTTAAAAGGAAGGTTTTTAAGTTTTTCCAATCCAATTCACAAAACTACTCAAGGAGACAAAAATCAATAGAAGTGAATGTCAGGGTTCAAAGTGTGTATGTGGAAGAGGTTGTGGGGGGAGCACACAAGCATGAAGGATGTCTCAGGAGGATAAAGGAATAATATATGCTGCTTGTGGTGCTACAGCCTACTCACACCAGGTCACAAGAGTTAAGAATGCATATTTTTTACCAATTCTGCCAATTAGCAATTTCTCATTGGTAGCTAGTAACTGGCCATGGAAGAAGGAATATTAGAAATATTTACACCATGAAAATTGGAAAACACTAAAGATAATACCTTCTAGAAAAAAAGAAAAAAGGCTGGCTATTAACATTTACCAGCACTAGAGGTAAGGAATTCCAAGGTGAGACTCTGCTACCAGGACCATCTATCATCTGCTTGTCCCAGTTTCTCCCCTAAGCTTATGTGCTCTCCCATCTCCCCAGGACAAACACCTTGAAATATTAGATTTTCTACTCACAAGTCTTTCAACAATGTCCCATTTCTAATGCCCTATTCCTACAACTCAGTGGCTCCCAAATGCAAAGAGATGCATCCCAGGTCTCCTCCCATGGCTAGGATAAGAAAAATTTTAAAAAATAAAATGGCTTAATAGAAAAACAAAACACCACTCTATTTTTCATATTCTCATTCTGTTGTTGTAGGGGTAGCCATTCCCCCAAAGAACTCCATTCTATTTGTTCTAGAACAGAAAAGACCTATAAGGAGTCCCCAATTTACTCTCTATCAATAGGGAACGGAGGTAGGACAAGCTACGGTGCTGGTTCTGATAAAGAAATTCATCACTCTCAGGTCAGGTAAAACTTTCTTCTTTGCAAATTCTATGACTGAACCCCTAAAGTTGCTGTGAGGTTTAAGTATTAATACATAAAGAAAGCAAGACTAGCACTCACAAAGCCAGCTAGCTATGCATCTTAAGAAAGATGTTTTACTATACCCCACTCCCCATCAACTAAGACCTGCTTGAGTCCTGTAGAGATATCATTAGCAGACATAAAGGTGGAATAGAAAGCAATTCATTGACCAGGAAGGTGAGCATCCACAGATATAGTGGAGCCACACTAACTCCATCCTCAAAATGAGCTACAATTTTATATTCTATGGAAGATTGGTCCTTATGAAGAACAGCTGTGGGCTATGAATTACTCTGCTGTTGTTTTTTTCCCTTTGGCGGTGTCTCCTCAGAGAATGGAAAGCTAAAAGCTCTTGAGAAACACCTTGATTTTATTTCTTCATCAAATCATGAATTGTGGTATGTTCTCATAGGTGTATAATCAGGATGGGCTGGCCTCTGTGGAACTTGTTGGCAGATATACAATGAAAAGTAATAAATGATCTTGACCAAAAAAATAGTGGCCAAAACAGGTTGACACAATGGCTTGAACCATTGGCACAGCCTTTGTCTCCCTCTATGGTCCACATCTCTCACACCCAGATATTCAACAACAAATGGAAATCTACACTAAACAAGGATGGCTAAGAAGATGGTAAAGCGAGTGCGTGTAACAGGGAAATCATATGTCCCTGTAAATATAATCCATGGCTAAGGGATATCTGCAATATCTATTTTATGCAAAGCTGTAATTTGGAGAGAGAGAGAGAGAGAAAAAAAATGCAGACAAATACAAGCTTTTCCATAAGTGGGCAAGATCAGAGAAAACACTAGTTTGACTCAGGAAGAAAAGAGAGGCACAAAATAATAAGTTCACAAGAGAGGACAGACCCAGGTGGGATGGCTAATTATACAGCTTGTCCAAATAACTCTCAAAAAAAAATCCACAAGTTTTGAACAAAAAAAAATGATGTCTCAATAAGATCCCAGTTCCCTGATTCCATTCCTATTGGCTTTTTACATTAATCGGTGAGCTTGTTTTCAACAATAAAATGGTGCTGTCTGCTTCCTCCCCACCTCAGCTATTATAGAAGCTGCATCCCTTACAGAGCTTTCTCCTGACAGCTGTAATGGAAAAGTAACACAGCTTTGCAATTACATTTCAAATGGTGTTCTCTGGCCTCATGAAGGCAAAAATCTTCAGAGCTTTCTGGCACCAGATCTGCTCTAGAGGTGCAGCCACCAAGAACCGAGGCCCTAAGCAGCTCTTCCTAATCAGTCCATACAGAACAGAAGGAACCAAGGAGCACCAGGGAGGTTTGCCCCAAATGTACAGACTTGTGAATGTCTGTGTGTTTAATGGGTGATATTAATGAATTAGAGAAAAAATATGTGTATGTGCATGAATGGGTTATACCCTCTAACCTTTTCTCATCTAGACTACCCCTCTCTCTCCATCATTTCAACAAATATTCTCTTGACACCACAAAGGTTATTTCCAAAGGCAGTCAGTGATTTATTCCTTTCCAATAATAGAGTTAGGTCAACAAATTTCTCTCCCAACACAATCACTGGGGCAGTTCTTAAGAGTTGATCAAATTTTAGGGTCACAGGAAATAGTTGTCAAGAATGTAGTAAGCCGCTTCAAACAGCAAAGGAGGAGTGGTGATATTGTGGTGCTTTGATACCAACTCTATAATGAACTAGCTGTGGACTTTGGTCAAGGTCTATAACATTTCTGTGCCTTAGGATTCTAAGAAGAAAATGAAAAATTAAACCTACTCATTGGTGTACTATTTGAGGATTAAATAAAACAATGCATGTGTCAGCTTAGCCCTGGGTCTGAGAGCATTTAATAAAGGGTAGTTATTGCTTCATAACCAAAACTTAAGGTGCAACTATGGGTAAGAAAAGGTCAGTGCTCTTGCGTATTGAGAATCTCCTAATAATGGTCTATTTCATTGCATGAGGTTAGGTTAGAATGACAAGAATCAAGCAAAAGTGGAAGAATTTTGTGAACAACTTTTGGGGTACCTGCTGAGCCTCTAGGACCCCATCACAGGAGTGGCCTCCAATAGTCACATCGATAGCACACAACGCTTCCCCTCCTGACTGTAACTTAGTAAATTCAATCAGGGGAGGATACTTGTCCCAGGCCAGGAGGATGAGTTTTGTCATCTTGGAATTAAGAATCTCAACCAGGAGTATTGAGTTAGTCTCCATGGGTGTCCCAGAACAATAAGATGTTGAACAATAAAAGCTAATAATAAGCACATGGAATGGAGACAAGAGATCTGGTCTTTAGAAAAAGAGAATAACATGCAGATACAGGTAAAGAAGCAAAGAATAGAAGTGAGAAAAGAGACCTTGAGATGCACCTATACAAACAATATAATAAATTTCTATTACTCTCACAAGAATAATATCAGGTGACAAATTTAGCCTTTTTTTCCCCCCAACAAAATGACTGGTCCCAACAGAGGAACCCACAGGCTTCAGGGCTCCTAGTTTTAACCAAATGTCTTGTTCATTAAAATCCCTGCAGAACTATTAGACCTTAATATCCGGTGTCTCCCAAATCGAGGCCAAACTTTTCTCCTAAACACCGCAGTAACTATAAATCTAATTGCACACTAGAATTTAATTATTATCAACATCAGAATTCTCCATTAAATATCTACTGAGGAAGCCAAGCACTCCACGAGGCATTGTACATACAATTGTCTTAGAAATCTTTACAACAACCCCACATCACTCTCATTTTACATATTTAGAAGTTAAGGCTTTAACAGTGACTAGCCCAGAGATTTACAGGAAGGGGGAGAACCCAAGCCTGTCAGAACCCACCAGAAAGTCTGAGCTCTTTTCTCTCCATTAGGTCTCTCAGGAATGTCCCAAAACTCATCACAATAGACAAAGTAAAAAATAAACTCACCAAACTAGACGTGTGTGCGAAGACCTGGGTTTGAATCCTGGTTTCCTTCCCAATTGCGTAATCCAAGGCAGTCACTTAAAACTCTCCCAGACTTACTTTGTTCATCAGCAAAATCAGGGCAAGAATACCTGCCCTACTTACCTGCTCACCTGAATCTTGGGGAGGATGAAGTAAGATGATGTATGTGGAAGCACCATATCAATACGAAAGCAGCATGCAATTTTACCACTCCTATCCCTTAGTTTTGTGGTTTCAGCAATTATTAAGATAAAGCACCTAAGCTGCATTCTGTTCAGAGTCTCTATGTTACTTACATGAAATGTATGTGAAAATATTTTGTAAACTCAGGAGATTAGCATATTAACTTAACCTTGAATTTATTGCACAACTTCCTCAGGCTGTTTCACGAAGCACAGTTAAGGCACATTACCTCTGAAAGTTTGTAATTCTTAGAGAAGGCAGAAGTACTGACAATTATAAAGCTCTAAGTATAAAGTACAAGTTACTTTAAGACAAGGTCCTTACCTGCCTCTCCTTCTGATCTCTGACTACATTCGCCTCCTCTGAATCCTTTGTTCAGCCACTTCGTGTGGCCTCAGGAGGCTTCCTGCTCCAATCCCCACCCAAGATGCTCCCCGCACACTCCCAGGCTCTCCCTCCTCAAATCCCCACTCCCCACCCTCACCCCCACCCCACTTCCAGCCTTTCCACCCCATGACCCCAGGTGCTCCAACCTACAACCCAACCCGCCTCCCCCACACCAGCCAACTCAGACCCCCAGGCACCCAGCCACAACCCCAACTCCACCAGCAACCCTACCCAACCACAAATTCAGTAGCTTAATCACAAAACAGCACAAATGTGTTAGCTTACAGTTCAGGAGGTCTGAAGTGCAGCTTGGACCTCAGTGGCTAAAGATCAAGGTGACAGCAGGGTTCCCTTCTTTCCCGGAGGCTCTGAAACAGAGGCGGGGAGCCTTTTATCTGCCAGGCGCCCTTTGGATATTTATAATATCATTCTCAGGCCATACAAAGGTATCACCTTAAACATTAGCCTGCTCTGTTTGGTCAGACATTTACTTAACTCACCCCTAATGCCTTGGCAGGGCCGGACCAAGTGATTTAGGGGTCTTCAGGCCGGAGGTGTACCTATCCCAGCTCCAGAATGTAATTCACTTGTTTGCCGCTTCCAGCTTCCAGCGGCCACCCACACTCAACGCACGCCCTCCTTTCTCCATTTTCAAAACTAGCAAGTTGCTTCTCTCTAAGGATACTCTGTCTTCACCTCTCCTTGCCACTCAGCCTCTTTTGCCTTGCTGCCTTCCTCTCCCCCCGCCTTTTAAGCATTTGTGATTACACTGAACACACCTGGACAATCCAGGTGAGTCCTGCCACAGTCAGCTGATTTCAACCTTAATTCCACCTGCAACTTTGCCATGTAACCTAACAGATTCTAAGATTCCAGGGATAAGACCTGAGCATCTTTGAGAACTATTCTACCTGCCACAGTGACATTCTTATAGGGGGTACGAAAGCAAAACTTGTAGAAATTTGGGAAGAGCTTTCTGGACAGGAAAAGGTGAAGCCAAGGCACTTAAGGCGTAGGTGTTCTTGAAAACTTAAGACTGAAAAGGCTTGCATATGTTGTTAGTGTGAGTAAACCTGAATTTATATAGGGAATGGGTTTTTTTTAAAAACCTGGTATTTAAAAAAAATGAGAAACTTAAAGCTTTGTTTAAGGTAATTAATTTCCACCAATTAGAAAGAATGGTAAATGTGAAAATAATTATTTAAAATTCATAGATACCAGAGCACTGGCTGCTTTGTCATTTTGCTTGTAAAACCTCACAGAATTGCAGAACATCATTGCTGCCAGAGTCTTCAGTAGACATTTTATGCCTTAAACTCTGACACCTCGTAGATGCTCAGTAATTTTTTTTTCTGAATACCCTCAATTACATTTCTAGGTTCCATTCCGACCACTTCTCCAGGTAGTTCATAGAATCACCTCCAAGGTTTATTTACTCCACCGTAAGCAGCTGGACTAGCATCACCTGGTTCTAATTGTTCCTAAGGCTCTGATGAAGTCTCTGTCCTTCTCATGTTGTTCTACATTTTCTTGTCGTTCCTGAGCCAATTCATTCTCTTTTATGAAGGTTCTCTCACAACCTAATGACTTGCAACTTGGGACACACAGAGGGGGACCTAAAAACCAGAGAGGGAGCCTCTCATTCATAGGTGATATCCATAATTAGCGAGAGAGCCAGACCTCAGTAAGGGTTTATTCCCCCACTGAATTCTCTTTGGGCTAGCTCTCCAATGATTAGTGAAACGGAATTTTCAGACTGGACTATGCTGTGTTCCCCTTCCCAGGATGGTTCCCAGTCTCTTGTCTGGTGGAGCCAAGAATGAAACCACAGATGGAAGGTGGTATAGCAAAGGTGGAATTTTATTGAATAACAAGTACAGATTCTCAGGTGGGGAAGGGGAAAGAATCTCACAGCACAGACTCCCATGTGGGAAGGGGGAAAGAGTCCCACTGAGTTCCTTTTCCCTACAGCTTATAAAGGCTGCAGATCTTATTGCCTTAATGTACCCCCTGATTGGTCACTATTTTCTTGGACTGGTTACTATAGTAACTTCTGAGCTCAAAGATTGAATGTCCCCTTCTCCTTCCTTATTGTTTTTCTATTCCCTTTGGGGTTTCTTCTCCTTCTGGATGAAGGGTTTCCTTCTCTTTATTTTGTAAATATAGACCTGCTGTTTCCAGCTCCCCCATTCTATGGAAATGTACCTGTTGCAGCTTTTCAGCTTCCCTATTCTATGGAGACTTACCTTCTGCTGCTCTATAGCCCTGTGCTTTTTCCATGGTCCTCTTAATTTCCAAAATTTCTAAAAATTTTTAAATCTGTCTTTTTCACCCCTAAAAAAATCCTGTTTCAATAGTATAATCCAAATGATAGTCTCTACCATTAAGATTCCCCATGAATTTTGAGGGGACACAAACAATGAGAACACTAGAAATGTATCTTTTGTTGAATTTTTTTTTCCTGTGACTGTGCTCTTCTTTTGTTTCTAATTCTTATCCAGATTTGGTTCTTCATTGTGCCTACCCTTGGTCAGATGGGTTATTTTGTCTCACATAACATACTTCTAGACTGAACATCTAGACTGCAAGTTTAATACAATTACTAGAAAAATAATAATATTCATTGACTGTTTATTATATGCCAGGTGCAATACTAAGCATTTTATGTTTTTAAAAATTACATGTTTATGCTTTCTTTTTGTTATTTAAATAAGTTTTTATTAATTTCAGAGAAAAGAAGGGAGAGGGAGAGAGAGAAACATGGATAAGAGGAAAACATCAATTGGCTGCCTCCTGCATGCCTCCTACTGGAGATTAAGCCCAAAATTTGGGAGTATGCCCTGACCAGGAATTAAGCCAGTGACCTCCTAGTGCAAGGGAGGACACTCAACCAACTGAGCCACACCAGCCAGGTTATGATTATGATTATTCATGCTGATTACCATGTATTCATTTATCTATTCAACAAAAAATAATTAAGCTTATGCTACCATATTTTCTCAATTCTGAGAACATTTTTGACATTTTTACGTTTTTGAAGTTGAAGTGACAATTACATGAAATATTCACTATGTGGATTTTTTTTTTCTTGCAAAGATGTCAGATTAGCAGGTATCCTAAGACTAGCCACTGTGCTACAGTATATATATATAATAAATAAACATTGGGAGGAAAGACTAAGTGTGGAAGATGTGACTCTATCTTCAACTATACTTCCAGAAGATTGAAAAATGCTGAGAAGACCAGAATGTAGAGGGTGACAAAAACAAGAAAGCACCTGCCTTCTGAGAATTTGCAGATTCTGATGTCTGGCAGAGGAATCACGTGGCTTCAGTCTGTCTGAAAAACCTGGAATAGCTACCTGCTTCTGTATCTTACCCTAACTGTTCCAGAGGTTTGAGCCATCACACGCCACTTTGAGAATCTGATGCCAGTTATGGGTTTCCTCTTCAGAACATGAGTACATGTATGTATGTAGGATGTTTTTCACATAGAATGTTAAGAGTTTTGTGGATTCTCTAGAGGTAATTTATGGTCTCCCCAATAAGAATCTATGAAACCTATGAAATAGGTAAGAACTCCTGCTTACTCCCATATGAAAAATTCCCAGTTACTCTGCAGGTCACTTTGTGGTTCTACAATCCTGCAAGTTTAAGCATAAATATGTCCTGAGGTTGAAGAGTGCAGTGCAGAGCTAAAAATCACTGGCTCAGGGAGTCCCTGACAATAGTTTAAACTGGGCTGATAGCCAAAATAATCGTTTGAATTTCTTTCCCGGGTTTAAGGGGAGAGAAAGGGACATTTATATCAACCTTCAGAAACATAACCTACAACTCGTTACTTTTTTCATTCATTTATTGCAAATCAACAAGCCACAATGTCAGTGTTTGATTTATCTTCCATTGGGATGACCCATCTTTCCAGCTACATGTTCATTACCCCAAATCTAGACTTGTGGTTTGGCTGTGTCTCAAGGCTATAACCATAAATGTCAATGTAAACACACATCTTCCAGAAGGATGAACTCAAAACAATCCATTTTCAGGAAACCAATGTGCAAATGTATCATTATAATATAATTTTTTAATTCATAAAATTCTGGTCACAGTGCTTAACCAAAAAACAATTTCTAGTGGGAGGCTGATATGAGCCACTAGGTTTTCTCTTCTTTAACAAAGACAATTCATCAGGTTGCACACAAGAGCAGAGTCTGTACTGGCTCTATTTAGCTGTGAAAGAAATTTGGGGGGAGGGGCAGTAAAATAGGCAGATTTAGGACATTTTCAAAAATTAAGGGGCTCCATGGAAAAAACTTAGGGCAAGAGTTGCAAAAGGGTATATTGTATTTCCATAAGACAAAGGAGCAGGGAGAAATTACATTTCCGTAAGGCAAGGGAACTGGGAGTAGCAAAAGGAAAGGAGGAAGAAAAGCCCAGAGGGAATAGGAGAACCATTAGGAAGAAGAAGGAGGGAACTTCAAGTACTTCACTTGAGACTTGAGCTCAGGAGTTACGATAGTGACCAAATCAAAAGGGAATAGTAACCAATCAGAGGGGATATTGAGGCACAAAAAACTGCAGCCTTTTTAAACCTGGAAACTGGGACACAGGGGGACTCTTTCCCCTTCCCTTCATGGGATTCTGTACTTGTTCTTCAAAAAATTTCCACCTTTACTATACCATCTTCTGTCCATGGTTGAGTCCAGAGGAATGTCATGCTTTCTGGTCCAAAAATCACTTTTCAGGTGGAAGCTTGGAACAACCAGAGATTCAAAAGCCAAGGTCAGTATTCAGTTATAGAACCAGGGTCTAAGATCAGGAAGCACTCATTTGTGGCAGGCTGGTTTCAAGAACAGAGAGATGAGCTAAGCCAGAAATCAAACATGGCCTCCAAAGTCTAATTATTAAGTATAATCAGAAAGAAGGAAAATTCTATAAAAGACCAGAAGTGAAAATGGAAATTGGGGATGGGGTCAAAATGTAGAACAACAGACGAGATTTAGTAATTTTGAATATACTGTTGTGGGGTTGAACCCTGGGTTCAAAATAAGACCACCAGATGCTGATGATTGATTAAAAAAGCAGGCAAGGATTTATTGGGGGGAAAAAAACTGGCCAGGATGGCCACAAGAGCACCACACACAGGTGGACTCCACACGACACACTGTTTCAGGTGTAGCCAGTCCTTTTAAAGACTCAAACCACAGGAATTTTCCTTTGTTCTAAATTCTAAATCCTAAAGACTACATTCTAAAGACTGGGGTCAGCCCTCAGGGTCATTCCCAGTCACATCCTGCTGGACATTGGAATGTGGCCCTATCTTGCGATAGCCGATAATACAGAAGCAGAGCTCAGAGGTTATCTACAGTTTCTATCTCTGAAGGTTACTGAGTCAGTGGGAATCAATCTCCTGTGGTCCTGGTCCCAGGCAAGGGAAAATTGCCTTAGCCTCCAGGTCTCCACCTGAAAGCTAAGGTAAATATCCTGTGTTTAATCAGATGCAGGAGCCAGACAAAAGGGTTAAAATTCAAACAGCAGTTTTTACCTGAGATGTATATTCTTAATGTCTTATTTCATACATAGTGGAAGTGTTACCAGAGAATCACATTTCCCTGTCCCTTGTAGGGGTGAGGTTCTTGGGATACCGCTGAAATAAGAATTTTCAGAAGCCCCCACAGGTGAATAAGATGTGGAAAAAAGCTTTATTCACATGGAGTTACATTCCTCAGTTCCAAAGTCCCATCCCCCTTAAGCTAGTCCTGGAGGAGGTGCTGCTGGGGGTTCAGTAGAGCCCAAAGCAGGGCCAGTGTCCAGGGCTTCTGTTTGGTGTTGCAGCTGTGTCCAGTTGAGCATCGGGCTAATTAAGGTCCATTAGTCCGTTGTGTGGCATCCCAATGGCTGTGAGCCATGTGGGCCCAGGCATGCCCATCCCCTGCCTCAGGAATCACAGGAGTCCAGGCAAGCACAAGAGAACAGACTGCTCCTTTGTTCAGACTTTTAAATATATTCAGATTTGCTCACTTGCAGTGAGGAACAGACTTGGAGAATATGAACGACAGCTTACTGGCATGCCTATATTATCTAGCCTTCCCTTTAATCCTTTCCTGTCGGTAATGACCAGATTATTACTACAGTACTAGAGGAGAAAGGGGGTGAGAAGAGCAGTGAGACCCTGAGGTGAGAGACCATCTCAGACACCATTTGGCTTTTGTACCTTGTTTTAATGAGGAGCTGAAATATGTTGCTTATGAATTTGGCTTAAGGACCTCCAAGTGGGGCCATAAATATACTTTTTTCCCAGGATGCATATTTTTTTAAAAAATAGCGTAGCAGTTTTAAAAGCTAAAAGAAAATCCCATCATGCATTGAATTCCAAACCAACACAATTTGGACTACCTTGCCAGAATTCAACCAAACTGAATATTTCAATTATGTTCATGGCAACATGTCCTGTTAGTGATGAGTGGCCTCCAGTCCAGTAGCTCATAAGGTCAAGATTTAGTTTCTCCATTCACAGCTTCTTCCTCCATTAATAAAAAATTATATTCTATGGCTGCAGTTATTATCAAGACAAATATAATCCAAGTTGTATTTAGGTCCATTTTTTTCCTTCTTATCTCAAAAAAAAAAAATAGACATGTTCATGGGGGACGGTCTAAACCACATGACAGTGATAGGAAAAGTCAGGGAGTGTAAACCACATGGCCAGTAATATGCTAGGGGAGGAAAGGTCACCTTGGGGGTGAGGTCCTACCCTACAATACCTGTGTTCTGTTTTGCCCATTGCTACGCACCTAGGGCTTTCCACCCTGATGACCTTCTGTACCTGGCTTATGGTTCCTACTCTGCTCATGCCTGTCTAATTGCCTACTACATCATAATTATACATATATATGTATGTATGTAGTAGATATGACAGGTGATGGCCTTTGCCAACCCACTAATTATGAATCTCAACTGTGCTGCTTAAAGAGCCTTTGGAGTCATTTCTGATGCCACTACATATGGTCTTCAATCCTATCCAGGGTTCTTTGTGAGGGTGGCTCTCAGAGAGGCTTAAAGGGGGCTCAGCCTCACCTATGAGCACTACAAGTGCCTGGCTGGCTTCCTCACTCTGGTCCGGTCTGTCAGCACTTCCTGGGACCCTGCATCGCTCACCACCCTTTCGGGCAAAACTATAAACTGTTGCTTGTCCACTCGCTTAAGCATTAACCCCTAGAAGATGACATCTAGGCTTCAGCTATGTTTCAGCTCCAGGCCCAGAGAAGCAACAAAATCAGATGGAGTGACACCATGGCTGACATCAGGACAAGCTGCTTGACTAATGACACCCCCACCCCCACCAATCAGTGGAGACCACGAGAAAACTGATTAATAGTCTATTGGGATTCTCCCCTAAGGCCTCCAGATAAAAGCCTTTGGTACAGGGACTCCCCATGTGCGCTCGCGCTCCCTCCCTCTTCTCTCTCTCTCTCTCTCTCTCTCTCTCTCTCTCTCTCTCTCTCTCTCTCTCTCTCTTTCCAAAGCATGCCTGCATCTTTTTCCCTCTTGCATCTCTCAAGATACCTCTCTCTCCTCCCTTCCTCCCTCCTTCCTTCCCACCCCACTGGCCCCCTCTACCACGCACACACATCCCCAAGCTCCAAAGACACTTCTTTTACCTCTATAACTGGTTCCTGAGCTCATTTCTTCTACAGTTCACTTGTTCTTCTTCTGTGACTTTCTAAAATAAACTTTTTCTTATAGTTTGAGTCTTGGCTCTGAATTATTTCTTAGCCGGAACTCAAGATTAGAGGTTGCTAAATCAAAGTCTATTGCCTGGTGCTATTTTGCCACTGTTAAAATGTGCTGCCTAACAGACCTTTGCACAGAGACAGGAACATTCTCTGCCTGCCCCATAGTCCATAAGGGACGGCTGAGCACCTGAACTGTGGCTCAGGTGAGGAGCTAAATGTTTTATTTTATTTAATTTTAATCATTTAAATTTATTTTTTACTCACTAAATGCCACATGCAACTGGTGGTTTTTGACTTGGACAGTGAAGTTCTAGATCTTCTCTAGTGTATAGAGGCTGCATCACTTAGGTCTATTTTCCTGTCACTCTGGAGTTTTTGTTGTTGTTTTTTTTTGGTTTGTTTTGTGTTTTGTTTTGTTTTTTTGCTTTTACCCTCCTCCTGAGACAGATGTTGTCATCAGGCAGCAAAAACACCTGCTAAAGATTAGCTTACATTAAGCCCCCCACAGGCCTGTGTCACACTAATTAGTCACTGCATCTCAAAAGCAGGATATTAATTCTCTGTCTTTATTTCATTTTATATTTTATATACATGTTTTCTAATATAAAAAAGAAACTGCAGTGTTCCAGGCACATCCAAATGCCAGAAGCCTATTAAACCGAAGGTGCAGGAGAAAAGCTGATTGAGACCACATGGACACTGTATTCCTGAGCAGAGCTTGGAGGAAAGAAACGCATCGTGAAGGAAAAGACTCTGTCTGATCAAGTGGCTGCCATTTTAGTTATGAAGAAGGAAGCAATAAGGTGGTCAGGCAGACCCCTCAGACAGCGCCTGTGGGAGGGGGCTTACTTTATTCTCTAAGCACCAAGACCAAGCAAAGACCAGCACTGTAATTAAGGACACAGTATAGCAATCCAACACCATGTTCTAGAACCTTCTCCATTACTTCTCCATGAGTCAAGCTTTATGGACATCTCTAAGGAAAGGATGGATCAAGGAGTTTTGTAATTCTAAATAAGGATCCATATTTCCAAAGATTGGGTCTGAAATTTGGCTAGATGATTACAAAATGTACACTTTTTTAAATATATTTTATTGATTTTTTTACAGAGAGGAAGGGAGAGAGATAGAGAGTTAGAAACATCGATGAGAGAGAATCATGGATCAGCTGCCTCTTGCACACCCCCCACTGGGGATGTGCCCACAATCAAGGTACATGCCCTTGACTGGAATTGAACCTGGGACCCTTTGGTCCGTAGGCTAACGCTCTATCCACTGAGCCAAACAGGTTTCGGCAAAATGTACACTTTTAAGCACTGCATCCCAGTACCATAAATTAATGAATCACTGAGAGAATGAGTGAGTGAACCAAACTATCAAATAATTCTTCCTAGCATCTCACTATTTCAAAAACCCTTTATATGCTTTGGAACTCTGTTGAAGATTTCAAAAGAAGAGTGCATAGCTTAGATTTGACTGAGACCAACTTGCATTCAATCGGTTCCAGAAAAAAAAAAACACACACACATACAACATCATCAACCAGCTACTACTTCCAGCTTTTCTAAGAGGTGAAAATAAAGCCTGGATTTATCTCTAGCTCGCCTTTCTGAACTTGGGACAAACCTCAGGTCTCATCATCTGGGGGACCTGACAGATACAACAGAAGAGTTAAAACTTTCATGAACTTCATTTAAACTTCATTTGGGCTCCTCCCTTATTTTGGAAAGATTTACATTAAACTTTGTAACATAAGGAGAACATGCAATTTAAATTAAAGAATTGGGGGAGGTTTGGGTATTTTCCAACCCTGGTCAGGAAACTCCAAAAGCCTGTAATTAGGTTTTCCTTCTGTTTCTTCTTAGTTTGATCATTAAAACCATGGATGAGAATAAAGCTTAAATCGGATAGTTTGCCTACTCTTCCTTCAAGGTGGACAACTACTAAAGACACAAAGTATCTTCAAGAATATTTTGCAAATACCTGCCAAATTCATTGAGTTGGCCTATTTTTATTCTGGTCTGTTCCATTCTTAAAAACAAGCACAGAATGATTCTGAGCACAAAATTATAAGGTGATTCTAACATTGTACTGATCCCACCTTGAAAAAAAGTGGCCTCTTATTGACTCTTAGTGGTTTTTTTAAAGTAGTACTTTTCTTGTATCTATAATGGGAGGAGAATTGACCAATTTTAGGCCTACATTCTACCTAATAGTGACACCAAAAGGTATATTTGGGGCAACCAATGAAAGTAGTTTGGAAAGTCATCTAAAAGACCTGTAATTTCTCTCTTAATAATTCATCACTTTTTCAGCTATACTCCCTTGGCACATACCCATCTGACTTTCTCTGGCATGTGCAGGAATCTGATTTGTCTGGTGGAAAATAAATAGATGGACTCTTAACGCTTCCAGTTCTAAGCAACATTATAGAACTCAGGTTGTGTTTGCCAGGTTTTCCCTATTGAAGAAACATCACTTCGATGGTGCTCATGTGGGGAGAAGGAAATTACTCCCCTAAGACCCTTCGCTGCAGGTCTCCCTGACTTGCATCTTGCGAGGAGCCAAGGGGCCTGTATTATTTTCTCTACGTGTCCCCTATTCCTTTAGCACATGTTCACTAGCCAACCACACAAGGGAGCCAAACACGGAGTTATGCTGGAAAGGGGAAAACCACCATGCTGGCAGCAGAGCTCAGGGAAGAAGCATGGATCCCACCAATTACAGATGCATCTGTGTTGATGTCATATACTAGTGTGTACCAGATTAAAGCAGTTTACCGAATACTTATCATTAACTTTTATGAGTTTATGTTTCACAAAAATTTATGAAACTTGTTTTCATAAACTATAGTATCACTCAAATGATCTATGATATCACCTCTTTATTGCCTCTATCTTATAAAAATTTTAAATACAAATAATAGCATATTAAAGTTGAACACCCCTAGTATAATAACTCAATGGTAATGTAACCACTAGGTGAAGGAGAAGCAAGCACATCTCCCTGGTCCCACTTTAGTTCTGCTAGTAAAAATTCAGTTTCTTCATGGAAAAGAAATGGTAAACGTGTATTAAATTAAAATGACCTAGCATGAAATGATTTATGACATAGCATTTTCTCCCTGAATCAATTGTTTTCCTATTGTATGTAGGTTTATAGAGTAGGAATACTTTAGACAAATAAGGAAACAGACTCAGAGTGAGTCTGAGTTAAGTGTCTTGCACACACTCACTCAGCTAACAACAGGGAGTGTAAAAACTCCACTTTTATTATTTCAAGTCCAGTAATTCTTCTCAATGCCAATATTCTGCCCTCTTCTCACAATAAAGAGGAACTCTAATCATGATATCCAGCAAGGGAAGACACTGGAACCATTCCTACTTCCAGGACTGGCTTTGGAAACATTTTAAAGATGACCAAGTTTAACTCTGGTGGCTGCAGCCTTTCTACTCTGTGTTGTGTTCCCATCCCCAGTTCCCATTTTTGCGATGAAGAAATTAAGGCTTAGGACATATGAGTTGGGTACCAAGGTCATGCTGTTTGTTTTCAACCCATGCTGAATAAGATGCAGTCATTCAGAACACTGGCTTTAGAATTCAAACTTCAGCTCTACCAACTACCAAAGTGTGACTTTGATCCCCTGGGAGTGTCGGTAGCTAGTAAAACAGTAGCTAGTAATTATAATACATCATAATTATAATACATCAAACTGCTTTAAGGAATGTTCCATGGACCATACAATTTCAAGCACTGGAACTGAGATAAAGTTGAGGGATTTTTTCAAAACACCAACATTCGCATGACATAGAAAGATACAGTTACTGTAAAGAGCAGAGTCAGGGACAAAACCACAAACAGGCTTCCAGGCTCATGAGCCCCCATCTCCTGTCCTAGGATTCAGTGTGACATCACAGTGATTCCCTCCATCCTGAAGCCACTTCCCTCAACAATGCAGGGAGGCTGCTCGCTTTGGGAGGACAAGCACGATATCTCAAACAACCAGTCCCTTCAGTCAGGCTCTCAACCTAAAGATGAAAGCTTCCCTCTGAAGAAGTCACCAGGATGGCTACCAGTGCTAACGATGAAAGTGTAGTCTCCTTATGAGGCACACAGAGACAGATACCCCTGTCAGGACACGAGAGGGCCCAAGGGAAGTGTCAGTGCTGCTCGGGTCTTCAGAGTCCTAAGCATATTCCCCAAAGTAAGGACCTAAACCAGGAAAGGAGTTTCTCGTGATCACTTGCTCTTTCTGCCTCCTTGGTTTCAACTGATGATTCTAATGCCATGGTCATCATCCAGCCTGTGATGGAAATGGAGTGGACTCTTCTAGAGAGTAATTTATGTTCTCAAAGCCTTGGGCTTTATCTAGCAAAATTTATGGTAGAAACATACTGTTGTATGAGGGGCAGAGAGCTAGAAACATCAATCAGCTGCCTCCTGCAGAGCCCCCACTGGGGATGTGTACGCAACCAATGTACATGCCCTCAACCAGAACCTTACCCAGAACCTTTCAGTCCACAGGCTGACACATTATCCACTGAGCCAAACCAGTTTTGGCTTAGCTGTGTTTTTTTACTAAAAGCCACAGTGTCTATTAGGCAGCTGTCTTCATAGGTGTCTCTCTCTAGATTATAGCAATTTTGCCTCTTCAGTCCTGGAGAGAATGGCTCCATGCTGTTGGTAACCATAAGATCCTGCAATATGACTTGTTGATTTCCTTAAACCATACTTAAACATCTTTATTTTAAAAAAAAACAAAAAACTGTCTTAAACTTCCCTCAATTACCTAATGTGAATGAGCATCATTTGCCTAAGCATGGCTCAGACACTAAACTTTCATTCAGTTAACTTCAACCTAAAGTGTCACTTAATTTTTTTTATAGTAGAGATTGTATTCACAGCATGACACAGTGACCAATCAGAGTGACATTTGACCCAGAAGAACAGACACTGCTTAGTGCATGCCCATTGGGTATCTCCCCTCCCCCTAAGAGAGCTGAGAGAATAATAGTGTGGCTTCATCCTCGCACCCACAGTCTCTGGGCACCTCCTATTCCCATGTCTGTTTTGTGAAGTTGGGCCTGTCTGCACCAGCCGATCCTTGGCCCCCGAGCTGGATCAGCTTCTCCAACCAAAAGCCAACTTGACAACTCCTATTTCTTAACCGTGAACTTCAGCCAGCACTCACTTTTCGCTTGTCAGCATGCACACGCCCACTTCCTTGTGGTAATGGTTTTATTAAGGGAAAAACAATGTTCAGAGGCAGTAAAATGGCATAGGATAAACAATTAGTTGGGTGAACTTTCATTTCCCTCTACTCCTCAAATAAAGTACCTAGCAAATTTGGATTTCATTGTCTTATTACAAAATGGTCTGCCTGCCTGGGAGAGCATCTGAAAGGAGTCTCCACGGGGCGATGAGAGGTGCTTTCCAAAGCCCGGTGTCACTGTCATGGCAATCAGCATAAAGATCCCCATTGTGCAGGAGTCCTGCTGCAGGGCCTGGAGAGCCTGCTTCCTGTGAGTGGGCTGCCCAGTGTTTGCTTGTTGCTACAACAAGCCCGTTAGAGACCTTCCTGGGAGGCCAATGTTTGCAGTCCCCATGCATCTGAATGCAGGTCTCAGTTCTCCCTGTGGTTGACTGGAATGGCAAGCTCTTCCTAATGTGAGACAGAGCCTTATGGAGGAAAATGCTGAGGATGAGATTTGTTTGGACTGATTGTTTTTCATTTCTGTGTCAGACACTTTGCACACATTCACACATCACCTCTAATTCGTAAGAGCTCAGCGAAGTAAGCGTGAGTGTTCTCATTTAGAGAAGAGGGAACTAGACCCAGAGAGACAAGTAACTCTGTGTTCCTGGGAAGCTGGGAAGCAGCAGAGCAGTAATTGGGTGTCAGGTTGGCCAGATCATGAAGGCCCAGCATCCAGCCCCACCTGTTAGCACCTTTCCCAGAACTATGCAGAGGGCCAGACAGGAGGCCTATGGCTACTAACCCTCAGCTCTGGCCTCCACTGGCTGAAGCAGGCAGCAGATCAAGTTAGTGCCTTGAAGAGGAAGAAATTTGTATTATCATGGTAGCAGATGGCAGTGCAGACCAGCTTCTGTGCCGGGTGAACAAGGAGATCTCAGCAGAGGATGGGAGCTGGGACAAGTTGGGCTCAACAGTTATGTTCTGCTGATGACAATCCCTCGCAGTGTGTTCCACCGATATCACTCATGTGGGTGCCTCCATCCGATGGTTTGGAAGTTCCCAGAGGCTTCTTTCACTCAAGGGTCCAGGCCATGGCGCTGCTGTCAGTTGAGGGGCTTCAGTTCCATTCTTTTCAGCTTCCAGGGGCTCTCCACTTATCCTCTGTCTCCAAAAGGACAACTTTGTTCTTACAGCATGCTACCTGAATCTGAGCAGATGAAATTATTGTAGAAGGTCCCTGGCCTTTAAGGGGCTAGTCCCAGGCAGTGTCACTTCCACCATATTCCACTAGTTAAAGCCCATCACAGCCAGCCCAGGTCCCAGGGGAGCAGAAATTGGGTCGGTTTCTAAGTGGAAGGAGCACTGTGCTCAAAGATAGTGAAGGACCTATTGACAGTCATCTTTGGAGACTTAGTTATCACAGTGGAGGTGCTCATGATTCTCTTTCAGAAAGCATATGCCCTGTAGAAGCAATGGGGAGGATTTCTCTGTTGACAAACGGTGAGCAGGCCTTATCTAGAATGCTAACTAGCTGCTCATGACTGCCAGGGGTGCACATTGAAAAGCATTCTGGGTCCAGCAGGAAAGAATCCCTCCATTGAGACATTACTCATTTGGTCCTCATTTGTTTCAATCAATAGTTATTGAGCACCTGTCATATGCCAAAAAACTTTCCTAGATGCCAGGAGCAATTGAGAGGGAAAGAACTGTGATGACACACTCTGAACCCCTGAATCCAGCTATACCTGAAGCCAAGCAACACCTGCATTGGGGCCTTACCTGAAGCTAGATACACCAGTATGGTGAGCTGACAGGTGCCATTTTTCTTTAGCTGGTTCACATTGCCTTCTATTCCAGGGAAGCTAAAAGATTCTGAATTAACACTTTCTACTGTAAATGAGAAAACAGAGATGCCAAGGAAACAATTAACTTGAAAAAGTCCGCATGAACACTACATGGGAGAGCTGAATTCTCTTCCAGGTTAGCCCTGTGTGCTCTCCACCATATCCCACCAGGCCCTGGAGTCTTGTTCTCGTGGACAGGGATTTCCAGACATGTCTGTTTCCACTCGGACCACAAATGCCTTTGGATTACAGATCTCACTGGAGAGACATTCCCATGGAGCTCTCCCACCCTCCTGCACTTCGCTTTGTCATGCACCGACATTGTCCTAATCTCTAAAAGCTGGTTTTCACAATCAAAACAACTCAAAAAAGTAAGGGCTCTGCTGTATAGCACAGACAGGAAAATAAATCTTTCTGGTTTGGGACACAACTACAAGACAAATTTCCACAATAGCCCTTGGAGTACATGACAAGTTCCATTCTCACCGATGGCAGAATGCCATATTCTCACAATGGTTTCAGCACGAGCAGCCTGCTGGGAGGCCAGTGTTGGTGATGCTTCTTGAGAAATCCTTTTAAAAGACGCACTGTGCTTTCCCACTTGCCACTTTGTTAAGGAAAGGGAGGAAGTGTCACACAGGAAAAATGAGATGACTTTAGAAAACGTGAATAATGATAGCCATTGATAAGAGTATGAATGTAGTATAGAAAAAAAGGTAACATGTCTTTCTCCCTCGGTAAAAATTTCAGAACACATCCATGTTCTTGGCCCTGGGGTACAGTCTGTCTTGGTAACTGGATCCTCACTTTGTGGCCTAATCAGTCAGACAAGGAAAAGACATGAAGCAGAGTGGGGGATCCCCTCCACTCCACAAAGTTCCCCCAAACACATATTCACACACACACACACAGAGAGATAGAGAGAGAGAGAGAGAGAGAGAGAGAGAGAGAGAGAGAGAGAGAGAGAGAGAGAGAGAACAGAACTTACCCAAAGGCAATGGGAGCAGATGGTTCATTGGCTTTGCAGACAAAGAAACTATGGATCTTGGCACAATGAACTTTACTTAACCTCTCCAAACCTTGTCTATAAAATGGAAATAATTCCCACCGCTTTGGCTTGCTATGTAGATTCAATAAGGTAACCCCATAAACATGGTGATAATTAATTACCCTCTCTTAGAAACTGCTCAGGTCTGGTCTCTGGTCTCTCATAGGTCTTCAAGCATGGCATCATGGAAAAGATTTGGTTTCAGACAAATCTGGGTTCAAATTCTGGCTTAGTCTACTCCTAACTCTGTGTCTTAGGGCAATGCATCCGTTAGCTTCTGCAGCATAAGAAATGACTACAAAATCTCAGTGGCATGCAAGAGTAAGCATTGTTTTTGCCTGAATGTCTCTGGGTTGGTCAAGAGTTGGTTATTGCCCTAAATGGTTTGGCTCAGTGGATAGAGCTTCGACCTGCAGACTCAAGGGTCCCAGGTTAGATTCTGGTCAAGGGCATGTACCTTGGTTGCAGACACATACCCAGTGGGGAGTGTGCAGGAGGCAGCTGATCAAAGTTTTGATGTTTCTAAGTCTCTACCACTCTCCCTTCCTCTCTATAAAAAATCAATAAAATATATATTTTTTAAAAAAGAGTTGGTTATTCCACACTGGTTCAATGGGGAAGCTTTTCCAATTCCTGTTGTGCTGTAGGTTGGTGGGAAAGCTTTCCTGAGGTGGCTTTGTTCTCAGGTCTTCTATTCTACTCTTGGGATTAGCAAACTATATTTTGCATCACCTGGGCATGTTTTCCTGGCAATGGTAAAAGCACCAGAAGGCCAGCAAAAACACAGGTTTCTAAGGCTCAAGCTTGTTACCCCATCCCTTTTGCCATATTCTATGGGCCAAAGCCAATAGAATGAATAGATTCCACAATCCAATGGGATGTCTGTGAGTGAGTCTTAGGCCAGTCTATAGAAGAAGGTCACTGAGAAGAGTGAACATGAAATGTGTGATTTTGAAAGAGGCAGGCCAGTATTAGAACATATCAGAGACCTCTGGAAATCAAACAAGGAGTGGCTAATGCAGCCCAGTCTAAAGTTTCTATCTGTTCAGTGGATACTATTTTAATACCCAGTGGTGCTGACCAACTCTTACTGTAGCAACTGTATTCCCAAAACATCATAAAAGCCACCCAGCATCTGCCTTCTGCTTTCTAACCATAGTCCTTGCTGAGTTGAGAAGTATTTAGTCTAAAGTCTTTAGTCTGACTCCTTGGTTCATAGTTAATCAATATATATTACCTTGATGCTGAAGTTGAAAGTCTCTAGGACTTTCTCATCACTGAAGTAAAATACCATTAATATCATCAACCCACCCTCTCATCCCACCTTAAGTTATTCACACAATTCTCCAATGTCCCCAACAGAAACTGCACTTAAAATATACCAAAGGGAGGCCCCTTTCCTATAACAATATTTGTTACCATAAATCAGAGAAAATAGAGGAGAGGATTGAAAGAATAAATCCAAAGATATATATCTGAGTTTCACAGTGTTTTGGAAAATATTTTTTTTCTGGTCCCCCTACGGTCTATGAGGAAAAGGTAGTGTACCAGAGGTCCTTAAACCATATCCTTGCATTCAACATTGTTTTGCTATTTGTTGATGAGATGCTATAGGAAATTAACTCTTTTTTTTTATCAACTAGCCTATGCTAAAATTAGTTTAGTTATAAGTGGCTTTGCCATACATATCATAGTTTTGACTAAAGTCACAGAAACTATGATGTTAAGTGAGAACTCACTGTGTTAGAGGAGAGAAAGATTAGCTGTGAAACTGGGGATTCAAAAGACAAAAAGCAGGAAATGTGCCTTCTCTTTCCGCTCTGAGCAGTCCCAAACTATTTGAGTCAACTCTGGGCTTTGAGGCCTTGCTCTGGAAATAGAGGGAATTGGACAAGGTGGCTCTCCAGTCCTAAGTCTATGTGTGATCTTAACCAAAAACCAGATTGAGAAAGATTAGAAATCAAAGATCACGACCACAGGGAAACTCAAACAGACTCTCTAGGCTTAATTTAGTCCCTTTATTATTTCTTTGTTTGGTTTCTGGTTTTTCTCTCCTGTGGGACAATTTATCTTCCCTAGAACTTCAAAACAATATATATTATTTTTTAAATAAAAACACTCTTGGAGTATGTGTGTGTTGGGTAGGGGGGAGGGCAGGGTATCCTATGGGTTTGCAGGGAAATGGGATAACAAAGAGCTCTCCTAGAATAGCACAGAGAGAATCTAAGCAAACCCACACTCCTGGCCCGCTTCCAAATGAGGCAAGCAGGGCAATTACAGAACTTCTCAGAGGAGACCAGGTTTCAGAACCACCCACAAATCAGTCCCAGCGCTGCTCTGGCCTGTCTCCTGTTGCTAGCTGCCTTGGCGTCCGCTGCGTCAGTTGAAGCCCCGTGTGGTCTGCATTGCACGTAGATGCCGAGCCAGGCTGTCACTCACATTCTGAGAGGTTTCCTTGGCATGAGGAGCCCTGGGAGCTACTTGGCAACACAGGCCAAATAAATGCTTTTGGCTGGGAGCTTCAGCAAATGCCAGATTTTCTGCAGCTAATTTTGAAACACGTCTAAAAATCATTTTTGTCCTCCAGTGAAGATACCTTCATAGGCCCCTCCAATTGCTTAGACATGTGGCTTTAGAGAATTTTGACACTCTGGGATTAGCCATACACACAAAAACGTAGTAACCATATACTAGTATCACCTAATAGCTGCAGAGAACGATCTTACAAGAAGGGAGCGCTTATTGACAGTGCAATTTATACGTTCTGTGCTAAGCATTTGATCCTCACAGCCAGCCTCTAAGGAAGCATTTTTTTTTTAATTAATAGACTTTACCTTTTTTTTTTTGCTTGTCACAGTTTTATGCTTACAGAAAAGTTGAGCATAAGGGACAGAGAGTTTCTATTTGTCCCGCCAAGCCCACCCTCGCTCATTATAATATTGATAATTATTCTTAACTGAAGTCCATTGATTACATTAGAGCTCATTCTTTGTGTTAGACACTTAATGGGTTTTGACAATAATGCATGATGACGTTCGTGCACTGTGACAGTCTCACACAACAATGTCACTGTCTTAAATAAAAGCACTCGGAATGTGACTGGAGTTGGAAGTGGGGTCTCTTATGGGTGATTAAGTTAAAATGAGGCTCTGAGATTGAGTGGATCAGAGTGGGCTCTAATCCAGCCTGACTGGTGTCTTTATAAGAGGAAATTTGGGTACAAAAAGAGACAGTGGGGATGTGCACACACAGAGGAAAGACAGTGTGAGGACACGGTGAGAAGGCTGCCATCTGCAAGCCAAGGAGAAGGGTTTCAGGAGAGACCACTCCTGCCAACATCCTGATCTTGAACTTGTAGCCTCTGAAACTGTGAGAAAATAAATGTATGTTTTTAAGTCACCCAGTCTGTGGAATTCAGTTATGGCAGCCCCAGGAAACTAATACACGTAGTCCACAAGTTGAAGTAGTGTGCAAGCTTTATAAATGAGGCCCTAAATTGCCACCCCAAAGCCACTCCTTTATATTAATGTTGACATCTCCCTTCAACTCAGAGAGCCAAACTTCTAGTTTAATGGTCTTTCCATTACACCACTGAGCTCCAAACTAATCCATAGAATTTCCAGTTACACATAGTTGGGATACATCCTGAGTAAGATGTTGGTAAGTTCCCTCACCACTCCAACCAGACAATTTCTTAAAACCGGGCTTCCTAGCTCAATTGTTTGAATAAAGGACTTCACTCATCTAAAAAATAATAAATTGGAATGATAGTCAAGACTTCATAAAAGGGATTTTTCAAAAAAATTTTCCAAGAGATTCCATTTTGGAGGCAAGTAATAATAATGCTCCAAAGGTAGTATAATAGTAAAAAAAAAAAAAAAAAATTCAAGCCACCCAAATGTTCATCCAAAGGGAATAAATAACAAACTGTAGTTTAGCATTACAACTAGTCAGCAATGAACATTCTACTGATATACACCTAAACATAGATGCATCTCAAAAACAACATGCTGAGATAAAGAAGCCAGACAGAAAAAAGTACATATTGTCTGCTTTCACTTATTATGGGGAGGCCTAAAAAGCCAAAACTGATCTATAGTGACAAAAAGAAGATGAATGGTTCATGGCATAGGAGTAGAAGGAAATGACTCAAAATGGGGCAATGGAGAAGTTCAGGGTGAGAAAAAAAGTTCTGTATATTGACTGTAGGTGTACATATGTGTCAAAACTCATCAAATGTGACATTTCTAGTGGGGATGTTCTGCTCATGTAGATATACCTTCAAAAATGATTTTATAAAAAGACAAAAATCATCAACAACTAGTATGTCACCATGTCTATTTACTCCACTACTAAATACAATTGAAGACCAAAATGAATGGATGAACAAAATAGAACCAGAGACATAGAAACATGGACCACAGTGATGAATCTCAGAGGGAAGGGAAGGTGGGTGAGTGAGAAGAAATTAACCAAAGAACTTATATGCATAGATGGATAACCCATGGACACGGACAATAACGTGGTGAAGGCCTGGGGGGCGGGGGGGATGGGTAAGCTACAAGGGGTCGATGGGGGGAAAAAGGGTGCATATGTGTAACTTTCAACAAAGATAAATTTTTTAAATTGTTATGTAACTTCGCATGCCTCCATAACTATAGAAGCAGAAACTACTCATCTTGTAAGTAAGCACGTTTTCATCTTGCTGCCCAAACAATGTCTTCCTTCCATGCCTTGCTGACATCTCTGTCCAGCTTCTTTGTACCAGTTTCCAGAACTATTGCTGTATTTCTGCCGTACCTTCTTTTTTGTTATTGTTGTTGTTTGTCAGTTTATTCTTATTTTTGTTTTGTTTTATTTTTTAATATATTTTATTGAATTTTTACAGAGACAAAGGGAGAAAGATAGAGAGTTAGAAACATTGATGAGAGAGAAACATCAATAAGCTGCCTCCTGTGCACACACACAACCCTCCCCCCACACTGGGGATGTGCCCACAACCAAGGTACGTACTCTTGACCAGAATCGAACCCGGGATCTTTCAGCCAGCAGGCCAACGCTCTATCCACTGAGCCAAATCAGTTTTGGTTGTTTTGTTTTATTTTTATTTGGAGCTCCTAAGACACAGAATTCTATCAATTATAATTTCTGCTTTAAGACACCCAGTCATCATTGGTCCATGTACAATCCTCATTCATTCTATTTTATTGTTAAATAATATAATGAATACCCAAACATACTGCCCAATCTGAGAACTAGAGCATGACCTTCCCATTGGTTCTCCTTGCTCCTATCTCTTTGCCTCCTCCTGAGATCAAACTCATTGCATTTGTCGTTCTCTTCCTTTTTTCTCCTTTTTACTTTTTAGTCCTGCAAATTGCCTAGTTTTATTTATGTTTGACATTTCTGAAACAGGTATTATACTATACTCTATTTCTTGGGATGCAATGTTAGTGTAACATTGCATAATAATCTACTATACACATAACACTATTTAGACCATATCATATCTTGAGCATTTAGGATATTTCCAGGATTTTGCTATTATAAATAGTTTAGCTTTAAATTTTCTTATATGTGATGCTGGTGCACATGTATGTGCACTACTCTTGGGCATGTATACCTAGGAATAAAATTATAGGGTCATGGGACATGGCAAGGTCCCAGTTTACAAACTATGCCAAATTGATTCTCAAAATTCTAAAGCTATTGGAAGAAAAATATAACTTTGGTGGAGGATGAGAAATTAATTATAACTGTAGTATCATCTAGATATATGTAATCATTTGTTCATATAAGATTAACCACATACCATGTTCCACCTGATTTTTTCATAAAATTATATTTGGAATACTTGTGAATAATAAGAAAAATTTTCCCAGAAAAATTTTCCCAAAAATCCACAATCATTGATAATTATGCAATGCTGGATTAATAAAAGAATTAGATGATGACATTATTTATTTTCAGTTAATATTGTTTTAAGTAAGACTTGTTTGGAGAATAAGTAGAATATCTTATTACAAGCAGACACACCAGTCCCTATTTCATTAACATTTGCATAATAAATGGGCATTGGCTGAATTTAACTTGAAAACCTAAAATGCACAATATTGCTAACGCAGAGGTCCTATCTTCCATTCATTCCTCTCAACCACTTCCCTGTTGACAATTCAAATATTGGGAGAAACAAATGGTGGAAACTGTGCTTCAGTTTAATCAGGTTTCTGCAAGAATTAAGTTAGTTTATATATAATAAATGCTGAATAACTGTTAGATATAATTAAAGAATATAATGTGCTTTAGGAACATAAGTAGAATTAATTCTGCCAGAAAAAGCCACTAAGTGAGCTCACAAATATATCTGGGAATTCAACAAAAACACAAGAGCAGAATTAAACATTTGATATAGAAGTCTGGTGAAACATAAAGGTATAAACTTGGACATATCCTAAAGTTTCTGATATTCTTTGTTCATGAGATTTAACTTAACAAAGACTAAAAGAATGTGTTTGGCCAAAACCGGTTTGGCTCAGTGGATAGAACATTGGCCTGCAGACTGAAAGGTCCCAGGTTCGATTCTGGTCAAGGGCATGTACCTTGGTTGTGGGCACATCCCCAGTAAGGGGTTTGCAGGAGGCAGCTGATTGATATTTCTCTCTCACCGATGTTTCTATCTCTCTCTCTTCCTCTCTATAAAATATCAATAAAAGATATATTTTTTAAAAAGAATGTGTTTGGGTGAGTATGTGTGTAGGAGTAAGTAAGGAAATGAATAAATTTGGGCAGTGAAAAGTTGCCCTCTTGACTCTAAGCAAGGTGGTGAGATTGTAGATAAGAACACATAGTAGATGGAGTACTTTGATTACTGCTCCAAATTCTCATCCTCTCCACGTATTAGAATTCAACATGAGTGTTATTTGCTTCAGAACTCCCCACGGCAGTGGGAAGCTATTTTTCCATCCCATTGATGTTAGGCTTGGCCCTGTGACTTGAGTTAGTCAATGCAATGTGGGCAGAAGTGACAGTAGGCAGTTTCCAAGTCAAGACCTTCAGAGAAATCACACCCTCTGATTTCTTATGAATCACCATGAGAAGAGTCTCAGAATGAAAACACATGAAGCAGACCTGGCCTTGATCTGATCCTGGAGTCCAGTCCGGCCCAGCCAAATTTAGCCTAAACCTGCCGAACCAAATCATCTTGCCAGTGTGAGCTTGAAAATGACTCACTTAAATCACTGAAATTTTAAGATTGCTTGTAGCAAAACCTAGCTAATATGTCAGTAATCTTGTAATAGTCATTAATTCATTCAATTAATACATATTAAACTTGTGCTGTGTGCCAGGCGTTGTTCAATGAACTGGAGATATATCAAAGAACAAAACAGATGAAAATCCCTTCATCCATCTGGAATTCACGTGGGGGCAATTGTCCAGGTGAGAAATGCTTAGGACTAATACTAAGGCTGTGCACTTGGGAATGAAGAGTGATAAATCTTACTTGACTGCCTTGAGCTTTCAATACAGTTTCAACAACTAATTTGACAAAAAGTGTCCAGTAACCACTTAACAAAATTTCACCAAAAATGTCTAAAAATGAGTCACTTAGCAGACAAAGTGGGGATGCCATTGTAAGTATAAAATAAAGCCCTCATTTGGCCTCAGAATTACCGGTGGTCTTTTAAATTACTACAGTCTAAACTATATTCCACAGATTCTGATTTAATTGGTTGAGAATCAGGCATCAGTTTTGTTTTGTGGTGTTTTAATTTTTTCAGGCAATTCTAATGAGCCAGTAGATTTGAGAACCATGGTATTGGATTTCCCTGAATTGTAGACAGATTACACTAGTGAGCCAGACATCAAATGTAGCAAATGTAGCCTTGTCTATACATCATGACTTCACTTCTAAAACATGGAAGGATTGAGTTCAGGGCTCTCAAGTCCCCAAGTCACAGCATCTACAGTCGATGAACTGTTCCAGCAATAGGCACAAAATGAGCTGATATTTGCTCTTTTATTGTGACTACTTAAAATCTTCCAGTCTAGGATTTCTGTCACTGAACAAGCAATTGAACTTTCAAATTCAGTGAACTTGAGTTATTCATGATACAAATTGATGTGAATGATACAATGTCATTTAGGGAAAAGCATATCTAAAGCTAAGTCATCAAAAGCAGCAAAGTGGCCTAACAAAAAAGGCCCAGAAATCTTTTAGTTCAGTCAAAATTTTACCAAATGTTACTAAAGTGATGTTATTGGCCTTATTTTTCCCCAAAACAGTTCGTAGGGTAGGCTTCTTGGGAAACAATCAAGATAGTTTCTCCCATGTGCCAGGAAATGAGCAATTTTATTCCAGTTCTTATTGTCAGAAATTTATTTTTCTAGTTGACACTTCTAGGGATCAATGACTCTTTACCAATATGGGCCAATTCAGAGAAGTAGGTGTTTTTTTACATATCGATTCCTCCTTTCTGTCCAATAATTTAGGTAGTGATGGATTGAAGGTCACAGGGAAAAATATTTTATATCTTAAAAATAAAAATTCTGCTGAGACTGGTTTGGCTCAGTGGATAGAGCATCAGCCAGCGGACTGAAAGGTCCCAGGTTCGATTCTGGTCAAGGGTATGTACCTTGGTTGCTGGCACATCCCTGGTGGGGGTGGTGCTAGAGGCAGCTGATTGATGATTCTCTCTCATCAATGTTTCTAACTCTCTATCCCTCTCTCTTCCTCTCTGTAAAAAATCAATAAAATATGTTAAGAAAAATAAAAATAAAAAAATTAAAATTCTACCCTCTATGTTTTACAACACAGTTAGAATATGTGCCAGTCTTGTAAATAACAACTAGTCTATAAACTGAGTAGTGACCCATCCATAACAAATGCTTGGCCAGTGTAAGTCCATTGGCTCAGACCTGAGAAAACTTTCTTTAAGTTGGGATACTATTTAGTGAGTTTGTTTAATTTTACTTGTCTTTTATCTAGTTCCTAGATTAAACAAGACATAGTCACAAAAATAAATTTGAACATCACCAACACACACTTTAATTCTCTATTGTCTTTAGGACATCTGGTATATTCCAGGAAAGCTTTGGTCATTGCTCCATAAGAATGACACAACATAAATGGAGAAGGTCCAGCAAAAAAGTAAATCAATGACCAAAATATTTGGAAAGCTGCCATATGAAAACAGAGAGTCCAAAAACCCCACAGGCTGAAGATGGATATGGTTGAAATACATTAAACCATTACAGATGTGAACAAAATAACTATATATTGGTTCAGCAAATCCCTAGTACCAGTACTAAAGACCAGAGAATACCCACCTTCAATCCCTATGGAAGAAATTTATATAATGAATTGAATAGTGGTTTCTGATATACAGAACAGTAATCCATAAATTTTATTTTCTCCATTTCACAAATAACAAACCTGAAGCTAAGATTTTTAGTGACTTACATAAATTTGCATAGCTGGTGTATATGACTATAAATAATAACAGTAATAGTAATCCCTAATATTTTTTAGGTTTTTACTTTGTTCTGGCTACTGTGCTAAGCATTTTCATGCATCACCTTGCCCTTTTAGTCATTATAATAGCTTTATATAGTGAGGAGACTTAAATTCTTTAAGTCACCATGTAAATGTCTCATGATTATATGGCTGGTATATAATTTGTAAACCAGGCCATGTGATTCCAATATTTACACTGATCAGGCCAACTAATTGCAAAATTCCTATACCATTTTACTTCAGTGTATACATATGCATGTATGTATCCCAACAAAGATTTGATTATAGAAATACACACTCAGTAAGGGGAAATCCTGAGTTCAAAATTCAGTCTTTTGACTGCAAGTTTATGATGTTTCCTCTAAACTACAGTTTCTTTATTTTTAGACAAATAAAGGAGAGTTTTTGTATAGCAGACAGTAAAAAAGATCATGAGCCCTGTTAACTCCAAAAAAAAAAAAAAAAAAGAAATAGTTCAGTCTAAAATATAAAGTCACTACAGGAAGAGTTAAATCTACTTGGGTTTAACATAGATTATCAAGAAAAGTTGGAACATTGGAGCACATGTATGATAATAATATCAAAGAAGATAGCTATGCCCTCCACACCCTACCCCTTCTCAGAGATGGAATAGTAAATTGGTTAGCTTGTGTGTCCAGCACACATTGAAGTTCTCATAGCTCTGAGGAACAAAATGTCACAGTGGCAGTGGGAGTGGCAAAAAAATTTCAAGAAACCATTTGAGACATAATTTTCTGACATTCATCCAAGATTTGAAAAAGCTTATAGTTTCCTGAAAATTTGTAATTTTTCTTACACTTACTTCTCTCCTTACTTTACCATAATCAGACAGTCTTGCTATCTTCTAGAAATTGGCCTTCAATACAGGTAAGAATTCAATGGCAGTTGCCTAGGCAGTCAGAAGGCTTAATGTGAGAAACATCATCCATTTATGAAGGTATTGTAGAGATCTTCATCTTTTGGTTGAATCCCCAGAATTTGAAATGCCACCAAAGCTTGTAACCTACAACTCACGGAACAGGAAGGAAGGGTGTGCAACAAAATCAAAGCCCCAATGTGCTTGACTACTTCACCCCAGGAATGGAGCATCTCAGGATCAGTGTTCACTAAGCACCATCCCATACAGTATGTGTTTCCCTTAGCTCAAGTCCTAATACCCAAATATCTCAGAGACCTTAAAACAACCAGAGGTTGCTGGCTGGAATTCAATGACAACAGCAAGCCCTGGACAGAAGCCTAAACTACAGCAGGCCAAGAGGAGCAAATGTTTCAATGCAATACCCATTCTCTTCTCTGTCTCCTCCACCCTCTTCTATCCACAAAGTATCCAGGCTAGAGTCTTGAACCATTTGGTGATAATGTTTCTTTTCCATCTGTTTCAACTGATCTGCCTGAGAGAGAAGGAATTTCTGAAAGTAGCACCTAGGGTTTTCAATAGGGAGTCCATCATCTACCAGACACTCTTCACATACATCTCACTTCCCCTTTGGTCCTTTCAACACTCCTTTAGGGTCAGTTTTATTCACCTCATTTCCTAAAGACCTGAGGCTCAGAGAGAATAATGGACTTAACCAAGGTGGTACTATAATGAGTAATACAGCATTCAAACCCCTTAACTCCAAACTTTACATTCCCTTTCCTATATTCCAGGGCCTCTCTACCTAGATCACCATAATTCCATTGGTTGGGAAAGCAAACTGAGACAGCAAGAAGTCAACTCCTCAAGGCAAAATAACTCAGGAAGCTTTATATTAAATATTCCTCACTGTAATATCAGTCAAAGATATTACAAAACTGAAGAATATAGAAAGTTTTTGGGACAATAAGCTTTAAAGAGTTTCAAAAAAAGGTGTAACTAGTTCTTATTTCTCCCCTCTCTTTCTATCCCAAAGATGCAGTTCCTCCTCAGAAATATTCACAGAGAAAGCTCTCTTCGCTAAGGAAGTCACTGCAAGCTGGTTGTATAATTCCATGCTTTCTCAAGGTGGTTACCACAGTGGGCCAAGCACTGTGAGAGAGGTTTATAAGTTGGCTAGGAGACCAGTGTGTCTGGAGCTCATTGACCCAAGGGGAGAAAAGGAGAAAGAAGTGGAGAGGGTCTAAGGGTTGGTTCAAGTGGAGTAGATGATGGCAGAGTCTTCCTGAACTCTCTCCTAGAAGGCACAACTTTGACCTCTGCACCCTGCACCCTGCTGGCAAAGGGACAGAGCACGGAACTAGACACGCATCCATAATCAGAATCAGACAACCAGGATATTCAGTTATATCAGCTGTAATTTTGAAGAAAATTAGTACATATATATTTTAATGCTATTTCAGTTGAAGTTAAAATGTGAAATTCTTTGATGTTTGGATGTGTGATATAATTCAGAATTGAAGAGAACGATGAAGTCTCACTATACTCAAGGGGGAATCCGATACTATACATTATTAAAAGCCATCCCTTATGCCTGAACTAAACTCTGCCTGCTGTCATTGAAGACAATTTCTTCTTGCTATGTCCTGACAGTAGGTAATAAACCACTAGACTATGGGAAATACCCTCTAAGGAATTCCAAGAGAAATCCTGCCAGGTCACACAAAACAAAGGGCAGAGCAACCTTTTCCCTATACACACCCCCAGATTCTTCCAAAGACACACATGCATACACCTGCACATACAAACCACACACATACAAATATATCTACAACAGTGACTATGAATGCCAAGCTGTCAGGCTAGGTGGTTGGTGCCTACCACATACCTCATTTTTAGTGCCTCACATAGCTATCCACAAAGTGGAAGCTCTCTTGTCCCAGCCCTCAATCCTCACCTCCTCCCACATCCATACTGCTTCTACGACAGCACCTGGTGGTTCCTGCTCCAGGTCAACAATCCAATTGTTCAAGGGCAGCTGATCTTCACAAACATTATATGGGATGCATCTCCAGATATGCACTCTATCCATGGGCTAAATGTTGCCCAGTTCGATATTATCCAGTTCAGGTTTAAAGTGATACAGGTTTAAAACATTCAAAAATGTCTCCCAAGTCACCACCAATTTTCACCAGTCCTCCATTAATTAAAAACTATCTTCTGCCAAAACTGGCTTGGCTCAGTGGATAGAGTGTCAGCCTGCAGACTGAAAAGTCCCAGGTTCAATTCCAGTCAAGGATATGTACATTGGTTGCGGGCACATCCCCAGTAGGGGGTGTGCAGGAGGCATCTGATTGATGATTCTCTCTCATCGATATTTCTAAGTCTCTATCCCTCTCTCTTCCTCTCTATAAAAAAAAATCAATAAATATATTTTAAAAAATTATCTTATGAGTCCAACACTTGGAGAAATTATCTTCTCTTACTACTTTTCTTCCTTTTCACAACTATGTGTGCTGATTAATTTTCACCTGTACCTTCAGATCCGTTCTTAAGGTTGTTCTGTCTTACTGAGCCCTAACAGACCAACATTTTGTGTGGAGCTGGCTCCCCGATCCTTTGGCTTTCTGGTAGGGTGGCTAATGGGGCACCAGCAGGAGGAGAGAAAGATCAGAGTGTTTCTTCTCTGTCCCCATCCTGCCTCAACAGGCTTAGCATCCCCCTCTTCATATTCTCATTAGCTTTATAACTGTTCCCTCCTTGTGTTCCTTCAGCCCTAGAGGTGGTAACAGCTTCCCATTGCTACTAGGGTCAGGCAGCAACAACATCCTTTGTTGTTTTCCTTAACCCTGACCACACTGTTGCAGGTAGTTCTTTTATTAAAACCTCTTCAAATAAATTATCTGAATGGAATTCTGTTTTCTTAAATTCTCACTTTCTCCTTTGGGCACAAGTCCAAAGCTATTTGTCTCACTTCTAAACAATTCTTATGAGATGTGAAGAAACCAAGACAATGTTTTGAGGCTCTATCCACATTATTTATTTCCCTTGATGTTAATACACAGCTTCATCCTGAGTTTCTTTGAAACTACACTAGTACATTTATTTATCCATGTCAACAAATAATCTTTATTGAGGATTTAAGGATATCAGACACTGTAAATACAATCTTGTGAATCAGACATAGTCCCTACTTTCAAGGAGCTTGATGTCCAGTGAAGAAGTGAAAAAAAGATGAATAAAAGAGAAAAATGTCAATATTAATATTTACATTGATATAAATAAGGAAAATATTAAAGAGAGGAAGATAATATAACTCAATATGAGAGACAAGTATTTAATCTTGAGGAACCAAGATGTTCAATGTGAGATTTAGAGAATAAGAAAGTGTGAAGTGAACATACTCAGTCAATATTCAGAATGTGTCACAAAAAACTGAGAGTGTCAAGCAGGGCTGAAACAAAGACTGCAAGAGAGAATAGAAGATGAAGTTGGGAAGAAAAAATGAGGCAATAATGAATGACCTTGCAAGCCTTTTTGAGGAGTTTGGACTTGACCCAAAAAAGAATGTGGGATCATTGAAGGGTATGAATTCAAGAAATACCATACTTAGATAGGTTTAGGGAATTCCAAGGCAACTGTAAAGTGGAGAATGGGTTGAAGAGACCAAGTCTAATCCAGGCATAAAACGGTGGTGACCTGACCTAGACAGCCTCAGTGAAGACTGGAAGGGATAAAATTATTAAAATCTTAGATGTTGGAATTAATAGGATTTGGTAATAATTGGGATGTAGAAGATAAGGGAGATGGAAATTTTGATAGTCATCCAAATCTATGGCTTAAGCAAAAAAAAAATTCTTCGACTATTTACAAAAACAGAAAATACAGGAGGAGAAAAGATCAAGGGTAAATATTCCTGAAGAGCTCAACTGAGCTCAATTCTTGGTATAACCAATTTGCCTCAGGGACCCAAGATTCCTTCCCTCCTCACCTACTCCCCAACCTCCACCTTCGGCTGGAGCTCTTACCTTCCAAAGTCAAAAAGTGCTCCTTTTCCCATATACACGTAATTCAAGTTCAGTTCCTGACTCTAACCAACATGGTAACCTCCAAATCCCCTTTGACATTTGAATAGAAAGTATTTTCAGAAAACTGTGGCCATATGAGTGAAAGATAAAAATTCCCACCTGCAAGAGACATCAATCATTCATTTGGGAAGTCAGCATCTTCTTTCTGTTCCAAGAGTAAAACATTATAAAAAGGAGCAGCATCTTCTGTTAATAGCAGCTGTACCTAAGCTTCCAAATACCCTCTCTCCTATTCTCATCAAACTCAGCCCCCCAGAGGCCCCCGATAAACCTAAATCAACCTTCCTTCAGCCAAAGCCAAATCGCTGCCAAGAGGTGACAAACGTGTTCACTGGTCAAAGCTAAATCTTCTGCTCTGCTTTTCTCATTAACTACAACCTACCAGGTACATCTGCAGCTGAGCCCCTGATCTGTCCCCAGTGAAGGAGCCAGAGAAGGAACACACAGGACTCCTTGGGAGCTGGACATTGGTGCTCTTCCACCCTCATGGCCGAATCACTTTACTTCAATTCAACATACATCTATGAGCGCCTGTTATGTTCCAGGCTCCATGATCGGCCCTTCACACACACAAAAGTCATATGTAAAGTCACCATCTCTGCATTTGAAGTGATTACTATTTGGAAGAGGAGATATAGAATAATCATAACATGGTATAGTAAATAGCATGTTTTAAATGCCAGGAGGAATATAGGTAAGGAAGCAATAAATTCTCCTTAGGTTGACAGGAAGCGAGATAAGGAGAGTTAGGGGAAAGTAAAAGAAGGAAATTAATAAAATAGCAAAGGAAGCCCAGCAAGTGTAGCTCAGCAGTTGAGCATTGTCCCATGAATCAGGAGGTCACAGTTCTATTCCTGGTCAGGGCACATGCCCTGGTTAGCAGATGGATTCCCAATAGGGGATGTGTAGGAGGCATTGGATCAATGTTTCTGTCTCATTGATGTTTCTATTTCTAAAAATCCCCTCTCTCTAAAAATCAAAAAAATATATTTAAATTTTTTTTCCTGATCCTAAGAAAGTGGATCTGATTGACAAGCCTGGATCAGAGGACTTTGTACCCTTTGCAAGGGGCATGACCTGCATCAGCTGTTCCAGCCTGAGCAGCATAATCAAGCCTATGGCTGTGGGGAACAGGAAAGGGGACACAATGATCAAGAGTCATCTGGACTCCAAGAAAGCTCCCTACAGGAAAAGTAGCATGCTGTCATCAGAAGAAAACTAATTCTGTTCATGAAAATCAATAGCCTTTATGGAACCTTTTTGACTCATGAATAAAATAATTAATTTTATTGATTTTTTTTTCAATCTACAAAGCTTTGTATGAATCTGCACATTGAGCCACCTTCAGTAGTGAAGAATCCAGAAGGCATTTTTGGTGTGGAGACAAAAAGGAGGGGGTGCTAACAGAGAAGCTACTGAAACACATTTTTTCCATGGGTGGAAGGTTACACATCGGGAAAATTTGTAAAATTCTGGATTGGGCTCCTGTCCACCCAACTATAAAACTGTCAACAGTACAGTATCACTTACAGTTAGTTTTGAAGTGTTGTTTATAATTGCCTATATAGGCTAGCCAGCTTATTGTCTACTAGCAATTCCAAGGTTTTATCATTTATTAGTCATGCTTGGGGTTCCTTTGCATTACACAGATAAAAGGAAAATCCAGTTAATGCTCAAAAGCTTGCAAAGATGGTAAGAATATATTCTTTTGCTGCTTTAGCTCCCTTTCCACATGACATGTGCTTGTCATACTCTATCTTTGTTGTCCTGCAGGGGGAGGGAGAGGGGAGGGGCAGACCTCCTGAAAGAAATAAGCATTATGGAGAATATCATAAAATAAACTCTTGCCTCTCCTCTCATTCTGGAAACAGGGATCTGAAAGAGTGAACTGTCCACTATTTCTAATCATTTCAGGGATTCCCTCCGAACAATGGGGACCTATAACCAGTTTTTATTTGCTCTTGCCTCTGGTCTTACCGACAACATCCCTGACTCCCACCCATGGAATTCCATGGGATCTCACCCTTCCACTCACCTCATTATCCCTTGCCAGACTTGCTAACTCTGATCATATGGCAGGAAAAACATCCAGCCCTCTTTCCCACGTCTGCTTGATTTCTTAGTTGCCCGGCTAGCACCAGGCTGCTGCACTATCCATCTGCTGTGTAATTCCCACGCACTTTGATGTCTTTCAAATGTTACCTCGTAAATGTTGGAGAACCCATCTGGGGTTAGGCACAACTCCCTGAGAGGAGGTTGTTTAATGGACCTCCCTCTGCAATTAGGCGAGACTGATGGCTTGTGGGAGCGCTTGCTGGAAGTCCTGGGCTCTGGCTGTGGGAGAAACTGGAAAGCCATGCTTCTTGGGACCCACCCATCTTTTTCAAGTGAATTCTTTTTTTCTCCCTGAAACTTTCTGATGCGCTCACACTCCCGCAACTTTGCTTGTTTGCTTGTTTTGCAGTGAGGCTCCATGGAGTCTTGGAGGCACACAATGAAATGGGAGTGGTTTCTGAACAGACCAGCATAGAGCTAATCTGAGCCCAGTTCCCAGTGCCCACCAAGAGAGCAGAGAGAAGAATATCATTGTTGGAGGACAAAATGGAATCAATTGAGAGAATTGTGACATTCTAGCAGGACATTGCTAAAACACCATGGGATTTGAGTCTTTAAAATAGAAGGGGAGGATATACAACAAAAGATACAAAAACCTACTATTCCATGTGAAACTTTATTTCTAAACCAAAAATCTAGAGCCTTTTCAGAAACCTGATGCTTTAGGTATATAATGCTTTACCACTACATTTTCTTTTGCATGTTCAAAATTGTTTTAGTCCAAAAATAGTTCAGGTGGAGTCCTGGTTTTATCTATTAGCTGTGTGACTTTTGTTAAGTGACTTAACCTCTCTAGGTCACAGTTTTGTGTGTGTGTGTTTCCCCGGAATCTTCATAGGCATGCAATGCATTGGTGCAGGATTCTACATTCAGCATGTGAGGTGACATTTGGTAGGATAGTGGGCAATCACACAGGCTGACATGTTTGCACTAGCTGTCTGCAGAAACCTGGCCCTCTCTGAGGGAATCTCATATAACCATCCATTTCATTCTCAATAGTGACATTCAATTTGTTATTGAAGACCTTCCCACAGAAGGAGGGGCAAACAAGGAGGGACTCTAAAACTTGTTTTGACCAATGAAATGGGAGAGTGATGTGATACATGACACTTCTGAACAGAATCTCCTGATTCTACATCTCTCTCTCTCCCTTTTCTCAAGATATGAGCCATACCTCTGGTAGATAGGCTGCTCTTCAGCCTGGCTGTCTGAGTGAACAGCCAAAGCCAGATCAATGATAGAAATCCAAGGGAAGCCAGAATGGTGACTATAAGTCACTGAGATGTTGAGATCATTTGTTATTGCAACATCACATGTATTCCTGGGTCTGCTGATTCCTGCCTTAGCCATGCTCAGATAGGACTAAAAAAGGAAGACTTACATGAGCCTAATATAATTGTAATGTTAAATATGTGACTCTCTTCTCAATCACAGAACAGTCAAATACCAAGGGATTGTGTAGTTCTGAGCAAATTGCACAGCATTTCCTAAGTCACAAATATTCTTTTACCACCTTAAAAATTGTTGCATATCTGTGACCACTGGCACCATTATTTGATTAATATTTTAACTTGCAAATGATTGTGTTCTAATTATATTTTTCAGAGAAAACTGTGTAACTACAATAAATGAGAAAATGCTGTCATTTATCTTCACAGTTTTGGAAAAATAAGTACCTATTAAAAAGAATTCACCTGTATATCATTTTGACTACTTTTGCATGGGAAAGTCTCGTGCCCTTTGGGAAACCCTGCAACAGTGGGCACCAGGGGTCTATGCTTCGTCACCCAGTAATCTGGGACAACTTCTTCTGGACCTCTGTTTTTTCCCCATAAAAAGAATGTATAGCCAAAACTGGTTTGGCTCAGTGGATAGAGCGTCAGCCTGCGGACTGAAGAGTCCCAGGTTCGATTCTAGTCAAGGGCATGTATCTTGCTTGCAGACACATCCCCAGTGTGGGGGGGGTGCAGGAGGCAGCTGATCGATGATTCTCATCGATGTTTCTAACTATCCCTCTCTCATCCTCTCTCTAAAAAAATCAATAAAATTTTTTTAAGTATATACTACAAGGCCTCATCCTGCTCCAGTTTTACATTATCTGCTGTGATGAGCTGCTGGTCCTACTCCTCCTCTCACTACTGTAGCTAAGAACAATCCCTATGTGTGAAATCTCTAATAACACTAATAGAAAATAGAATTTAGCTAATCTACAGGAAGGCTCCCATTCATGCTGTGATTCCATTTCTCTCCCAAAGAGATCATCTCAAAATTATAACCAAGGACTTGTCTTATTTCATCGTCCTTTATGTTTTGCCAAAAATTTCTTATGATTAGTTAGATTCTGTCATGGTTCCAAAATGATGTCTCTTCTACCATCCCCATGGGTGACTTAATTTCCCACTGTTGCTTAGGATAAAGGAGGAAGGAAATCAGGATTCCATCTAGCAGGCAGATGCTGGCAATCAGTCAGCAATAAATCCCATACTAGTAATGCAAAGCCAATGAGTAGCCATTCATTTGAAAAGCAATTCCTCTTCTGCTGATTCCAGGCCTTTAAATCCTTTCATTGCCCCAAGTTCAGGGTATTTCCACTCTTCAGAAATGAACAAATTAACAACAATCTCCCCTTAACATTACTGACTTTTTTCAACCCGGAAGGAAACTTGCAGATCAGCTGGCTCAGCAAATTTGTTATACAGATGAAGAAATTAAAGTCCCAGGTCATGCAGTTAAGAAGCCACAGAGCAGGAATAAGATTCAGGGCCCAAGCTCCCAAACAAAGTGCTGGTGTACACTAAAAAATGCAGCCTCTGCTATGTTTTGTTTGCTGGATGTTATTTAATTCAATTTGGGGACCAACACTCTGGCTGGTATGGCTCAGTTATGTTGAGTATGGTCCTGCATACACAAAATCATCGCTGGTTTGATTCCTGGTCAGGGCACGTGCCCAGATTGCAGGCTCGATCCCTTGTCAAGGTGCATGCAGGAGGCAGCTAATTAATGTTTCTTTTCTCTCTCTCTCTCTCTCTCTCTCTCTCTCTCTCTCTCTCTCTCTCTCTCTCTCTCTCTCTCTCTCCCTTTTTCTCTCTCCAAAATTAATAAGAACATATTTTTTAAATGAAAACCATGATGTCTATCTTTTAGAATTATTTTAAGAATCAAGTGAGACACACAGTGGGTCTCAAATTTGAAGGTTTAAATGACTCATCAGATTTCTAATTCAGTAGTTCTGGGCAGAGGACAGGAGGGCAGGCACAGGATTCAGCATTTCTAACAAGCTCCCAGGTAAGGCCATTTCTCTGTGTAAACAGTAATGGCCTCAAAGTGCTTCAACAGAAATGTGCCCTGTGGTACCCTGGTTCAATTCATAAAACCCATACAAACTCATCACCACAAATTACTAAAAGATAACAGACTGGACATCACTGCTGTGTCTCTGAAATGAAATCATGTGGAAACAATAGATTTTTGTGCCTCGCTTTCATAAACAAACTGAGTGGGTCACAAATACATTATCCCCTACCAAAGGCCCCTAATTAAATTTTAAAAGTTGCTGATTGGAGAAATGAGAGAGTAAATAAACCAATTAACTTAATCAAATGACTTCCACACGGAGGGGGGGAAGCATTCCATTGTCTGGTGTTTATTTTCACCCCATGAATAGATGAGCTCAGACTAACACCGGACAGCTCATGTTAGGCATGGCCTCAAGTCAAACACATAGACAGACAGAGTTACTATGTGCAGACAACCCCCAGTGCTGGGACTGCCATTTTACAAAATGATGAGCAAATCACCAGGGACATTGAGACTGAGGATGCCATGGTTTCTACCATTTATATACCTGGGTGACACCAGACATTTTTACTAGCCATCCTCCAGAGCATTAGTTTTCAACCCTAGAACATCAGATGCCCACGGCCCCTCTCCAGGTGAAGCTGATCAGGGAGATGTGGGGAACACTATCCTATCTTTGTATGTTTCAAATGGAACCTGGATGAGAAAATGTTTTGTATCATAAGACTAAAGAAAATCTTACAAGATTGTAGTAGAGGGAGAAAGAATATGAACTCCACAAATAATAAAAATTGGGGCTAATCTCAAATACACTAAGCAATGTCAAGCACCCCAAAATATCACTAAATAGCCTGTTACTCAACAAAGCCAAATTCATTAGAACTTACTACAGTAGAGAACCCCCTGCTAGCAGGGTTTTAAGTGCCTGAAAAAGTGAAGTCAGACATGGGATATTTATCCGGCTTTGGAATCAGAGCTAAGTAGTTTGAGGTTGGTTTTTCATGGCCGGAAAACTGATTAGAATCGAGCAAAGTTCATGACATAATAGTTTAGAGTTGATGGACAAAGCACACAACAAGCTCATTTTTGTTTGGTAAGTAGACTTTTTGCCCTGGTGAGCAGGCAGTTGTCTCATAAATCGAACTGTAAGAATTCCCAGAAGCCACAAGTGAAGATTTTTGCCATCTTGTATTTTCCAGGCAAAAGTTTCTTAGAACAACCGAGTCATGTTGACATAAGTAGCTACACCTCTCTATCAGAGTGCCTGACATATAATAAATGCTTGAATCAATGTAGCTACTGCTGCAAAAGTGCTGCCTACAGGGCAGCATGAAATTCATTGGTTTTCATACATTATTCATGTACTAGTAAGCTCGCAGAGGTAGGAGGTGAATTGGATTCAGCTGATCTCAGCTGGACTCTTGAATATATTTAGTAAGCCATGATGGAGTGCCATTCTAGGCTAAGTTTATAAAGACAGCTTTTTCATCCTCATCAAGGACCAGTGGCCAATCAGAGCATGGCCTTCTCCTGTCAGTGACAGAATAGAATGACAATGACAGAATAGAAGGAGGAAATCAGAAAGTGCAGAGGACAAGGCTAAGAACAGGAATGCAGCCACTTCTGTCTCATACTCTGGATTAGGGGTGTCGAACTCAATCAGAGAAGGGGACAAAATCTAAAATCCAGCCTAAATCACGGGCCGAATGGTTTACTGAACAGTCATAAACTGTCATTGTGATGGAAACGCAGCGGAGTGCAGTGATGACAGTGCGGTGCGGGCCACATTGCAAGGCCTGGCGGGACGGATTTGGCCCGCGGGCCTTGTGTTTGACACATGTGCTCTGGATCATAGCAAGTTGCCTGGCTGAGCCCAGATTCAAGGGGTGAGGACATAATCTCAGCCCTTTAAGTGGAAGGAAATGCCAAGACATACGACAAAAAAGTAGTTTCAGACAGGGGTAAAACATGGGGGCTGTTAATGTCCTAAAGCACAGTGCCTAATAAATATTCATTGAATAAATGCTCAATTGATTAATTGTATAATTTGAAATCTTGTTTTGAAAATTTGGATCATTTTTTAAATAATTTTACTTTCTTTTCTTTTATCTATTTATTTTATGCCATTGATATTCCCATATATTCAAGATGATGATGGGAATATAAAACCAGTGATTCATTAATCATTCAACAATTCAACAACCACACCACTGCCATGCCCTGTGCTCAGAGCTGCGCATATAGCTATAAACTAGACAGTCATGGTCCTTACTGTCACTGAGCTTTCAAATAATCAGAACTACTGATTCTGTATGTGTAATTACTGGTGCAATGAGTAGTAAGAAAACTTACATTGAAATGATCATGCAAAGAGTCATCTTCTTGTGCACAGTATCTTTTTCTGACCAAAATGTTCCAGATAAAATGCTCTGTAGGTGGGCTGACTACCAAGAGAAGACACACTGACTCCTAAGGCCTAAAGGCTCCCACCCTCATGCCCTGGAGACTCTGTGTCCTCACCCAGGTCCAGAGAAGAGATAGAGTTACTTTTTCCACATGTTTCCCAAAGTTCTTGACATTGTTTCCATCATCCCGCTCCACAACTGTCCAAGTCCTCCCTGCCTGCTGAGGTTAAAGACAAGTGAGAGGTCAGTAGGTCTGTGGAGACTCTTCATCATCTCCCTGAAGTTGGCTCGTAGCTCCAGCCATGACCCAGGGGCCACTTAACATGGTTGCTGGATGACTGTGTGATTGTTTCAGGAAAACAGGACCCTTCGAGGTAAAAACTTAAAAGCAAAAGACACAAGATCCAATTTATATTCCAACATAAAAGCCTTGGGCTAGGAGCCAGATAATTTTCTTGAATCAGACTTTTTGTCTCAGACTCGTAAACTCAGCCAACTACAATTCTTATTTGAAGTATCATCCTCTGATTTTCTTTTGGAAATTGGAGATTTGCTGCCAGTAAAGATGGAATGTAATGTCCTTTGGCTTTGTCAGTTCCAGCAAGAGGACTATATAGGTTGATGCCATGGGTCTAGCACGTAGCAAATGTATAGATTACAGAAAATCTGCGCAGAATGCCTGCACTCCTACTGAGAAACAGATTGAAGAGCAAGATAGACCAAGATATGTTTCTGTAGGTCATGTGCTACATTCTAAACTTGCCATTAATGAGAAGAAGATGGTGAGCAGGAAATTATTAGTCTTCCAGCTCCTCCATTCAATCACTGCACTAATATTTATCATGTGCCTACTATTATGAAGAAAAAACAAAAAAGAGGAAATAGGCTAAAACCAGCAACTTGAAAGAAAGGATGGTGGGGCAAGATGTATGCATTACTGAGGTATCTTCCATATGTTAATAACATTATCACATTTGATCTTCATACTGTTTAGAGATGCTGAGAATTTGCCCACGGTCCTAGTTGGTCATTGTCAGGTGGGAGCCTAACTCCTACATTCTGATTCCTTTGCCCTTACTCTTTTCTGCCATACTAGGGTTTCTTTCTACATCATAGATGGAAAACAGGCTGTATGCCATGACACCAGGTGCTTGCACTAAAGTGCCAAAAAAATAGGATATTAAACTGATTGAGATGCTAAGTCATGAAAATCATGAAAAGTTGAATTAGTGACCATTGACCTCAGGTGTGACTTCTGGTTACAAAAGTAAAGAAATAATTTAATTAAAACAAACAAACAAACAACTAGGTCCAGAGACAGAGAAAATATGGAATAGACTGTTGAATCTCAGAGGGAAGTCAGAGGTTGGTGGGGGTGGAAAGAGATTATGCCTTATATACTTATATGCTTAACCCATGGACACAGACAATAGTGTGATGAAGGCCTGGGAAGTGGAAGGGTTTGAGCTAGAAGAAGTCGGTGGGGGGAAAAGGGGAACATCTGTAATATTTCTGAAAATAAATATTAAAAAGGAAAAAAAAAAAAAGAAACATAAAGGCAAATGCCAAGACACACAACAGGTTGACAGCAGAAACCAAGCTAGGATGAAACCTAAAGTTGTTTGTATCTCTCAAATTGACTTCCCTTCTAACTGCAAAGCCTCTCAGACTGGCTTCATTCATTCATTCATTCATTCATTCATTCTATCAACAAATATCTGTGGGCCTATAATGATCTAGAAGCTACATGCCTGTTTTGTATTCTTGTGGAGTTTTCCACTGGTTAAATCAATAACCACACAATCAAGTACATTAAACATGTGCAGCTAGAGAAATGTAAAGGGCTTGGGAAGAGTGTATGCCAAGGCAACCTGATTTAATAGGGCATTGGGCAAAGCCTTCCAGGAAAGTAACATTTAGGCTGACTCCAGAGGGCTGAGTAGTACTTGACAAGAAATGTGGGGAAATGAGTGTCCGAGGCAGAAAGAACATGGTCCCAGGTGGCCTCTCGCATGGCCAATGATTTAGTAGCTGTCAGCTAGGGTGACTGAGTGGCTGGGCTGTACCTCTCACATTATGTTACAAACTGGTAATGCTTACTCATGTGGTAATGGTGTAAACAGCGAGAGAGAGAACAAACTCCAAAGTGCAAGCACTTTTCAAGTGTCTACTTACATGACATTTGCTATTGTTTCATTCGCCAAAGTATGTTGTATGGCCAAGTGCAGAGACGATGTGAAAAAATACCAACCAGGAACACAGGAATACAGAAATACAGAAATACAGGGAGATGTGAACAGATCGGGGCCATCACCATAACCATGTACCCTAGGAGAACAAGAGCTAGGCTCTTGGCCTACCCTGAGAGTACAGGTCTGAATTCTCAGGGAAAGGACACTTAAGCAGAACTATCCAAGTGTATCACTGAAGAGTGGATAGGAATTATCCAGGGAAAGGAAGGAAAAATATTCCTGGAATTAGCATGTTCAAAAGTTTGGAAGTGAAGTAAGAAACCCTTGAATGGAAATTAAAGATGTCATTACCTCTCAGTAGAGAGTGAAAGGCAGAAGAGGTTAGGAATAAAAGGGGAAAGATAAAGAAGAGACCATTCTATAAAAGGCTTTGCAAGTCTGTTATGGAGCTTGAGCTTTATCCCATAGGCAATATGATTAGATTTACATTCTAGAAAGATCTCCATTGCTTCCATGTGAAGAGATGGAGAAACCCTAAAGCTGGAGAAAGATAATAATGTCCTTATCTGGAATGGGAACAGTAAAGATAGGGAGATGTGTTCAGATTTTACGTATAATAAAAATTAAAATTAATAGGGCTTGATGAAAGAAGAGAGAATCAAAAGATGGGATTCAGATTTCTCTGAGGGAAATTAAAAAGCAGTGTTGGCATTTACTGTGAAGGGTTCCTTGGGAAATGTAGAATATTGGGTTTGGGAGATGAGTATCATTTTGGATACTTTGAATTTTTCCTTGATACGACCAAGGATTTGGGGGAGAAAGTGAGACATATAGGTGTGAGTCTTAGCAGAGAAACAAGAGTTTGGGGCAATGTGAATCTGCCTAGAGTTGGCACCACAGCCATTAGAGGTGATGGGGTCTACCATGAGGAGTGTGCAGGAGCAGAAAAGGACCAAAAATAAAATCTAAAAAAACACAAAACACACAGTCTTTGAGGTGTAAGTCAGTAAGATGAGCCAATAGAGGAGACTGTGCCTTTTGTCACAAGGGTGGTGAGAAAGGATGACAGAGGAAGAGGATGCTTCCCTAGGAGAGGTGGGCAACAGCATCAATAGGGCTGAGAAGCCCTGTAAGGTTAGGATGCAAAGGAAAACCCTGGGACAGGCCAGCTCAGGTTGACATTTAAAAGCAGAGGCAGATTAGAGTCTGAGCATGTTTCAGTGCTTATGAGAAAGATCCAGTAGCAAAGAAAAGTGTAACACAGAGGAGTTACTATCATTAAAAAAAAATAAAAAATTGTCCATGACTTCTGAGCCCTTCTCTTGTGACACTACTCTTTCTGGTCTTGGATACTTCACCTGGGCAGGGTGACTGCACTAAACTACATCTTTTATGACCTCTTGGCCTGGACAGCCCCACCCCAGCCACTGGCCACTCATTCACTGAGTTCATTCATCATGTCTCAAATAATGGGAAGGGCTGTTTATCAGCTTAAATCTTGTTATGTGAACTTGAAGAGAATGGCTTTCTGATAAATTGCCCTAAGAGAGGCACCACCCAGGCAAACAAAACAATCCCCTCCCTCCCCATCCATCCATCCACCCCCTCCCCCATGATACCTCCTGTTTTCATCACTTGAAGGCAGCCCAGCAGAAACCACACAGCGGTGTTAGAGGGCTAGACAAGAATGTTTGGTTGTAAACAGGGTACAGATGCCAGAATGTGTTCACCCTATTTGTGTACAATGAATGCAGACCAGGAACAGCCGTCTGAGCATATAGAGCAAAGAAAAGGAAGGAAGAGGAAAAGGGTATTTCTCAATATGTACCTGTTTGTCTTGATTATAATGGTTGTTCTCATTCTGCTTGTTTGTGAATAATAATGATCTTGGTTTCATTAAAGATGAATGGAGCAATATGACACATCTTGAATTGATCACTCATTCTGCAGCCAGGGAACATGATAGAAACCTAAAATCCTGATGGGCTGCCTTTATTCCAACCTCTCTTTGTGCCTAGAGTATTTGCCAAAACACATTTAATCCTATAAAGCCCCAGGATGTGCATTTTTGGCTCATGGATATACAGCCTTACTCTAAAGGAAAAAGATATTCTATGCCTTCCATTTCCAAAGCAAGCTTCTCAGAGTGGCAGAGCTGGGCAGGGCTGGAGGGGAAGCACAGAAGCGTTTCTGCACCATCCATCAAGGCTGGGTATGAGCCATGAGAAGCTGGAAGGACTCTTGGAAGGGACAGTAGCTGTGTTAGCATGATGTCCATGGGCCCTGCCTGAGGACATACATCAGGTTTCCAGAAAGGACCCTGCATGGGACTTCGGTCCTAGGAAGGCCTCCACACACCTCCTATAAATGCCACCAACCCACAGTGGCAAATTCCTTAATTAATTCACTATCCCTTCTCAGAGTTCATCACCAGACATCACCAGCTATAATTTCCAAATTATACCTTGTGTCTCTCCACAAGGCCAAGATCCTGCTGAGTCTCTCTGGAGCTTCATATTTCTCCTCTCTCTCTCTCTCTCTCTCTCTCTCTCTCTCTCTCTCTCTCTCTCTCTCTCTCTCTCTCTCTCTCTCTCTCTCTGTGTTTAGGTTGCATCTGCTTGAAGACTGGAGAAAGTCCACCTACTGATGTGTAGGGTGGCCCCATAATGTGACCCAGATATATAGACTCTACCCTTCCTTCTCTCATCCTTTCTTGCACACCACTTCCTTTCTGGGTGACACAGATCCTATAAAAGTTTCCTAACCTTCCTTTGTCTCAAATTCCTCACCTGTAAAGTGGGGAAATGTTAGTCCCTACCTCGTAGGATTGTGGTTAAGTTCAAATGAATGCATGCATCTCAAGACTTAGCACAGCCGAAACCGGTTTGGCTCAGTGGATAGAGTGTTGGCCTGCGGACTGAGGGGTTCCGGATTCAATTCCAGTCAAGGGCATCTACATTGGTTATTGGCACATACCCAGTGGGGAGCATGCAGGAGGCAGCTGATGTTTATCTCTCATCGATGTTTCTGACTTTCAATCCCTCTCCCTTCCTCTCTGTTAAAAAATCAATAAAACATATTTTTTTAAAAGGACTTAGCACAGTGACTATTAATGCAACACAAGGTCCTCAATTGATATTAGCATCTATTACTTTTTTTGTTACTTTTATTAATGCTGCTGTTGCTGCTCTTTTTCCTGGGGAAGCTCAAGCTCTTTGAGGGCAGGGACTGTATATTGTTCTTTTCTGGCCATCCTAAAAGTGACAAGCACAGTGTCTTACGAATTCACATCTAATAAATGTTGTACAAAGAAAAGAGGAGAAGGAGAAACTAAAACAAGAAAGGGAAAGAAAGGGAGAAAGAAGAGGATGGACAAGGAAAGCACCTCAGGTGTAAAAGTGGAATAGCAATAGGGGTAGTAACTCATCTGGACCCACTTTAAAAAAACAACAACAACAACAACAACAAAAACCAAACTTTTCCCTCTTATTCAACCAATAGATCCCAGTCTAAACAGCTCCTCCCCAGGGAAACTGCACCAACCACCCAGCCTGAGACAGGCTGTTTACCAGTACCCCAGTACTGTGTTCCTTTATTTCAAAAGACTTATCTCGGTTTGCAAGTATCCATTCATGGATGTGACGGACATCAGTCTCCCCGTTAGACTGTAAGATCTGTAAAGACAAGGACCTGTCTTCTTGCTCAAGAACCTTGCACAGGGCCAGTCACACATGTGTTCAATAAATATTTGTTGGAGGAATGAAGGGATTCAGGGAGTCGGAGAAGTGTCTAGAACACCTGTAAAGTGTCTAGAGAACCTGTAAACACCATCCTGGCCCTGGGACAGTATTGGTTACTTGATCCACTCTAGCACAGCATTGCCAACTCCTATCTGAATGGTCCCCATTCATTTACCCCGGAATTGCATGTTGAAACATTTATAACTTAATCTCCAAAGGGCTAGGTACACCTAAGGAGAGCTTTCCAAATATGAATAAAAACCAACTTTGAAATGCTATAAACTGAGTAACTGCCCAGTCAAGTGGCTCAGTGGTTGAACATGGACCTATGAACCAGGAAGTCAAGGTTCAGTTCTCAGTCTGGGCACATGCCTGAGTTGCAGGCTCAATCCCCAGTGGTGGCATGCAGGAGGCAACTGATCAATGATTCTCTCTCATCATTGATGTTTCTATTTTTCCCTCCTTTCCCTTTCTTTTCAAAATCAATAAAAATACATTTTTTAAAACAAAAAAAAAACTGCCGAAACCAGTTTGGCTCAGTGGATAGAGCATCGGCCTGTAGACTAAAGGGTCCCAGGTTCAATTCCGGTCAAAGGCAAGTACATTGGATGTGGGCACATCTCCGCTAGGGGGTGTGCAGGAGGCAGCTGGTCAATGTTTCTCTCTCATCGATGTTTCTGGCTCTCTATCCCTCTCCCTTACTCTCTGTAAAAAATCAATAAAATATATATTTTTTTAAAACTGAGTAACCTTAGCCATATGAGTTAAAATGCTTACAACTCCTTAGAGAACATCATCCAAGTAGACTATTAATGCAACACAATGCCAGTACAGTACATTCTGATCTTCCCAGACATCTACCAAAGAAGCAAGATGCCTATAAATAGCAAGACTTGAAAGTGTTTTCATAATAGCACTATCATTCAGATAAAGAGCTGTGCCAGAGGACACAATCTACTCTCATAACTCTTGGGATAATGGCAGGATTGTGTGAGAGATAGAACAGCAAACCACAATAGAGCAAAAAGCAGTTGCTACCAATGGGTGGAAACAATATGCATTGCAAGACAAATGACACATGTTGAATAATCTATAAAGGCTGAAAAGTACTTAACGCAGACCACTTAGCTCATCCTATCAAGCTTCTCTGTCAGTACAGAGCACAGTGAATGAGGCATTTACATAACTCTGATGAAACCTTTGAAAAGATACTTGAGAACGGATATACCTAGTATGGTGGGAAGAACACAGGTTTGGGAGGCAACTGGCCTTGAATTTCTGGTCTGTGGTACACAAGTTTTGTGCTATTAATCTTCCATTCTCTTGTCTAGTAAATGGAATGGCATTGCTTGCTTCATAGGGTTTTATCAGGGGGTTGATTAACTGTGGCCCCTGGGCCAAATCTGACCTACCACTTGTTTCTGTAAATAAAATTTTATTGGAACACAGTCTCACCCATTTGTTTACATGTTTTCTATGGCTTGTTTCATGCTACAATGGCAGGGTAGTTACAATGAAGACCATATGGCCCACCAAGCCTAAAATACTTGTTATCTGGCCCTTTGCAGAATGTGCTGTTCCCTGTCTAAAACACATTTCCCTGTCTCTCTTCACCGAGTCAGCATCTTCTCAGCCTTCAGAGCCACTTCTCTAGAGCAGCTTTCACTTACCAACTAGATAAAGTTAAATCTCTTACTCTGTGCTCCCATGGTACCACTTTGGATAAGACTCCATTTGAAATCCTCCCTCACTGTCTGCCTTCCTAACTAAACTGCTAACTCCATAGGTGGCTAGATGATGCCTGCAGCCTCTATCCTTACTCAGAAGGTTACAATAAATATCTTAGTTGAATTCTAAATATCCTACCCCTCATAGTGCTTCCCTACCCTTGGAAGATACTCCTGACAGTGGTCAAAGTTTTATCTAGCAGAGAAAAATCCCAGTTCAAGTGAAAGTCATTAGAATGGAAGAAACTTCAAATCCCCTATAGCACAGGTGTCAAACACAAGGCCCGCGGGCCAAATCCGTCCCGCCAGGCCTTGCAATGTGGCCCGCACCACGCTGTCATCACTGCACTTCGCTGCGTTTCCATCACAATGACAGTTTATGACTGTTCAGTAAACCATTCGGCCCGCGATTTAGGCTGGATTTTAGATTTTGGCCCCTTCTCTGATTGAGTTCGACACCCCTACCCTATAGCAATTGACAATATGGTGGGAATGTTGGCAATGAGCCAACACTGTTACTATGAAAATGATTAATAGGTTCTTCCTAGAATCCAAAAGTCATCCACTACTTATCAAATAATACTTTTTCAAACATCTCCTCTATGAAGACACTATTTTGGTACTCTAATGCAGTGTTTTTCAACCTTTTTTGGGCAAAGGCACACTTGTTTCATGAAAAAAATCACAAGGCACACCACCATTAGAAAATGTTAAAAAATTTAACTCTGTGCCTATATTGACTATATATAAAGTAATTCTCTTGAATAGGAATCAAATAAACACAAAGAAAGTATTTTATAATTACTTTATTATGAAATATTAAGTAAACAAAATAGTGAAAAATTATAAAATTCTTGTCTTGTCTGCACCTACGGCACACCAGGCAACATCACTAGTGTGCCGAGGAACAGCGGTTGAAAAACGCTGCTCTAATGGATACAAAGAAATATAATCCAGCTGAGTCACATTTAAGCCACAGGTTACTTCGCAACTCAGATCATGAGGCTTAAATCTCATATCAGAATTCCCTTTGTAGGTATCATGTCCTCCAAACTAGCCTACCATTTCCCAGGAAACATGGTACCACTGTACTTTTTCTAATTTAAGAAATTATTTTGTCCAGGTTTGAGCACCAGATGAGAGCCAAGTTGTTTTTAGGAACTGCGATGTGTGAAAATATAAGACTTTGAATGACAGAAACACACCCAGTATGGCAAGATGGGAGATCAATTCATCAAAAAAGAAAATTCATATTGCCCATGTCACTACCCCTCCATGTCATTCATATGCTCATTGATTGATACAATGAAAGTGAAATTGTCCATACTCTTTACACCTCTCTCCCTCTCTCTCTCTCTCTCTCTCTCTCTCTCTCTCTCTCTCTCTCTCTCTCTCTCATGCATGCATATTGCCAAAGATATATGCTCTAATTTACATTAAACCAAATGTCCTTATGATATTTCTCCACTCTGTAACTCCATCCTTTCCTATCTGGCTATCCACTATTGCATGACAAGTTGTCCTAAAACTCAATGGCTCAAAGCAACCGTTATACCATGTTCATGATTTTGTGAACATGGAACTCAGGAAGAGCCCATCTGGGGGTTCTGGATGGGTATCTCTTTTATACTACAGTCAAAATTTAACTGAGGCTGTAGTTGACAGAGGGTTCCATAGGGCCAATGCCTAAATATCTCACCCCTGTAACTGGCAGTTGATGCTGGAAGTAGGCTGAGGACTCAGCAGAGACTGTCAATCAGAGTACCCCCATGTGGCCACTACATGTGCCTTGAGGATCTCCCAACACAGGAGCTGGGTTCCAACAGACCCATTCGGAAGCTGCACACCCCCTCCTAACATAGCTCTGCCATCACTCCTCGCCATTTCTGCACAGTTCGCTGGTTATGATTCAGAAATGTCAGCATAAATTCAGGAATTAGACCTCACCTCTCAGTGGGAGAATTTGTGACCATTTCCAATCAGCCATATTCTGCATGAACAATCCTTGTTCCCACCCTCTTCTTTCCTAGAACTCTTAACATAACTTTTCTTTTTGCCCTCCAAATAACAAAGCCAACTTTATATACTATCCTAGGAGGATTTTTAATCAAAAAAGTAAATAATCATGTATCTCAAGTCTTCTTGGGGTTCAACCATGACCTCCACCTGCATGTCCCTGGCTGTCCAGGACTCCAATAGGGACCTGTGTTACAATGATGACCGCTGCAACCAGCCTGTGGCAGTTCACATAGGACTCTCTCTAACGAGTCATTGGCTGGATAATTACAGCAGCATATTGCTCTGGAGAAAAGGAATTTGCATTTACCTTCGGAAACTGTTATTTCCCAAGTGCACATGTTAATGCCAGCAATAGGCATGGACCAGCATAGGCATCCCTGGCCTGTGGTTTCCCCAAAAGCAGAGCCTGAGATGAGGATTTAGATGCATAGTTCCTTTGGGATGCAGTCTCAGGGAACATTGCAAGGGAGTGGGAGCCAGAGACAGGAAATAGAGAACATGCTAACGACCAGCTTACCACTGTGGGCAACTGAGGCCCAGTCCCCCAGGGGACCTTTGAGAGACTGTGTGAGGTGCATTTTAGGATTGTTCCACTGAGGCGTAAGGATGCTGGCGTATTTATCTACCAACTTCTGCCCTACGCTGGTTGGGGTCAGAGCATTAAATCCTTGGCATTCCCAGCCTGCCATGCTGCCACATATGAACTAAGCATCCTTCCAAGACCAGAGATCACCTTCAGGAAAAAATACAAAAGTACCTGTCAGGATGCAGGCAAGTCCAGGTGAAAGAGGAGAGGTGGATGGGATCACCACAGGGTCTACTACACTGTGAGAATAATTCTCTGAGTTTTATCTCAATTCATCTCCACCGCAATTCCGTTGTTGTCTATATTGAAACTATCTGTGTTTTACAAAAGAGGGAATTGAGGCTCAGAGAGGTTAAGTAACATGCCCAGGGTCACTCAGCAGATACAGGTCCAGTGGAATTCCAGATTCTATCCTAACCTGCCTCTCAGAGGCCCAGAGAGGGTGCGTGGGCTGCCCAGAGCCACCCAGTAAACATCCATGTGACAAACAGATATAAAAGCATCGTCACCTCTGGCTTGTCACCATGTTGTTCCTTCCAGTCCTCTCCCACTGAGCTCCATGCCTTGCAAATGCAAAGCCTAATGAACAGCTTAACCAAAACCATTTGCATGTTTTTTGACTCAGCAAAGCAGACAACACATGCTGTAAGTTAAAACATGTGTCATCTGCACTACACATTAAGAAGCTCCCCAATCGGGGATACTCTCTCTACCCCCAACTGTGTGGAAACAACCCACAAGGAATCTCCTCAGAATCAGATTATACTTTGGACACACAGAAGAGAAGGGGCAGAGAACACACAGGCTCGGCCAAGTGCAGCTCTACTGAGGGCTCACTTTTCCTGGAATTCCACTTAAGAGCCGTGGCCCTGGCTCAGCACCACGGGGCGTGCAACCTAAACAGAATGACGCAGCAGCAGCCTGAGTCAGGGGATGAGTGTTTACTAGAACGAAGCCGGACCCTGGAGAGTGACTCATGGAAGTGGTGAGGGGCGGACGGCAAGGCCCTGGGACAAGAAGACAGATGGGTAGTTGTAAAGCAAACCAGTCAACAGGGGTGGAGAGGCGTGAACACTTTGAAGCATGCCCCCTCACCCTAAATACCTCTTATCTCACCCATTGCAAAGGTGAGACTCTAACCATCAGTCATCCAAACAGGGTCACTTAGCCATTCAGATCAGAGTCGAGATTCAATCTCTCCCAAGTGGGCCAGACTCCAAAACTTAAAACCTCTACCAGGTACAGAATACAACAGCAAGGGAGCCGCAGTGCACACGCCCTGCAGACAGGACAGTACCTGTTCAATGTCATGTGCTCAGGCCCTTGCACAGGGTTCAGCTCAGAGCAAGCTCCTTCCAAGTGGTCCAGGACTTCATGCAGAAGGAAAGGTACAAAACCATCATTGGCATGGTTTGCACAAAGTGCTGTCTGGGTTCCTAGAGAAATTGCTATGAGGCTTTCTTTCACAGAGAAGACAGGTCTGGAAGGAGGTATAGGAATTGCCATGGTGAGGAGAGAGGAGGTCGAGGTAGAGGGACCAAGGCCCTGGCTCAGGAAAGGGCATGACACAATTAGGGGAGAGCAAGTGGACTGTCTGGCTAGTGTTTCCGGTATATGTAAGGGAGAACTTGGAGAGAAATGTAGAAAGGTTGGCTGTAATTACACTTATCCTTGATTGTCAGGTTTCCAACTTTGGAAAGTTTAGGAAATAATCATTAAAAGCTAGTTAGTGCTTCCTATTCGCCAGACACTGTTCTCATCATGTACCACAGGATTTCTCAACCTTGGCACTACTGGCATTTGGGGCCAGGAGATTCTTCGTTGTGAGGGCTGTTCTGTGCTCTGTAGGGAATTTAGCAACATCCCTGGCCTCTGCACACTAGGTGCCTGTAGTGAAAATTCAAAGTATCTTCTGACATTGCCAGCTGTCCCTTAGGAGGCAAAATCACCGTTCCCAGAGATTTGCAGCCACTGCTCTACAATATTATTATATTTTTTACAAAAACTCCATAAAGCTATTACTATTATTTTCTCTATTTTACTGGTATGGAAACTGAAGCACAAAGAAGTTAGGTAAGTTCACTGAGTCTGTGAGGGGCAGAGTTAAGACACTCTGCGGAGCAGACTGATTCAGAGTCAGTGACCTTCCTCACAAGGCTTTCATTCAACGTGCTGAAATAGTAAATGTCTAAATGCAAAATGCAGTGAGCCTTGTGCTTGCAATTAGGTTGAGATTTATATGAAGTTGCATGACTAGCAACAGTAGCACGCACAAAAATAATAATAATATAGCTTACAATCAGAGAGGTGGAATTATGGGAGCTAATTTCTTTCTTTAACGATGTTATCCTATTTTTTAAAGAAGCGTGAAGGGTTTGATGGACTGTAGGCAATACATCTAACGTTATTTTTCCACTCATTTTCAAGAATAATTGGCTAAAATCAGTTCACTCCCTCCCATTCTCTGAGACTCAGCTCAGACATTATTTTCTCCTCCAGGCTTCTCCCTCGATCCACTCTGGCCTCCAGTGTGGCTTCACGTGCTTATCCTACAAGAGCCTCATAAGAGCCATCATACTATACTTTCTCATTTCTCCCTCCCCCAGATTTATTGAGGTGTGATTGACAACTAAAATATGTATATATTTAAGTATATACAATAAGGTGACCAGACGTCCCGCTTTTGGTGGGACAAATTGTTAAAAAATCAGGACTGTCCCGCCAAAAGCGAGACGTCTGGTCACCTTAATATGCAATGTGATGTTTTTATATACATATACATTGTGAAATGATTACCATAATATTGCATTTCTGGATACAGTAGTACCCTGCCCATCCATCCACAGGGGATATGTTCCAAGACCCCCAATGAATACCTAAAACCCCCAATAGTAAAGAATCCTATATATAGTGTTTTTCCTGTACGTATATACCTATGATAAAGTTTAATTTATAAATTTTTAGTTGTTTAGGGTAAAGTTTAACTAATCATTAAGATTAACAATTATAACTAGCAATGAAATAGAACAATTATGAGAAGATATACTATTATAAAAGTTATATGAATGTAGTCTCTCCTTCTTTCTCTCAAATTATGTTATTGTATCAAACTCATCTTCCTTCTTTCTGTGCTGGTGCGGAAGACAGTACAATGCCTTTGTGATGGGATAAAGAGAGGTGAATGACTGCAGGTGTCCTGTAGCCTTAGGCTGCTATTGACCATCTGAAGCTAAATAACAAGCACTTTAAGGGTTGTCCCTGTATCCCAAGCTCCAGCATCACTGCGCTTGTGCTTTGGCGCCCTCTGCTGGTCAAGAACACAGCTGGTGGGAATGCATGTTTGCGTGGGGGCGGGGAAGGAGAGTGAACCAGAGTCAATCTGTACTTTGCAATAAAATCTCCCTAAAACCTAGGACTATGCCCTATTTTCACATAGAAGTAGGAGTATAATTCCCATTTTTCAAAAATTCTGAAAAGTTAGGTAACTTGCCCATAGCCACAGCTGGTGTGTGGTGTAGGGGTTCGGGATGAGTCACCCCAATATGTGCCAGAGTAGTATGCAGATTCTTTTCAACTAAAGGGAACTGAGACCCTGTGGGCTCAAGAGAAACTTTTGTTCCCACCCTCAACTATTTAGAAGAATTTAAATAGTTGCCCCATTGGCCTAATTGCCCTGCTGGCATGGCTCAGTGGTTGAGCGTCAACCTGTGAACTAGGTGATCACTGATCGATTCCAGGTCAGGACACAGGCCCAGGTTGCAGGTTTGATCCCCAGTGTGGGGAGTGCAGGAGGAAGCTAGTCAATGATTCTCTCTCATCATTGATGCTTCTATTTCTCTCTCCCTCTCACTTCCTCTCTGCAAGCAATCAAACCAAATAAATAGATGATAGATAGATAGATAGATAGATAGATAAATTAGGAGCCTGACCCATGATAGAGTTATTACCAGAAATTACTTTTTACCCACCAATATGGCAGGACAAGCTACTAATTACTGAACTTGTGCTCTCTCTGCACGGGCCTTCCAAAGCCCCAATCTGCATTACCTCATCCCTAGCTCAGAATGTCTTGTGTACCTCAGTTTCCCTTTCTAGCTCTGAACCTCTCACGTATGTGGGGTCTTTAACCCTCTCATATACACAGGGTTCCCATACATATGTATGTAATTAAATTTTGTTATTTTCTCTTGCTAATCTTTCTCATGTCTATGTGATTATTGGACCAGCAGAGCAAACCTCAAGAATAGAGGACAGTTTCTGCCTCCACCACAGGGGCAAAGCTGGGCTTCCCTCCACGAGCCTCCTTACGCCAGTCCTTGGACCAGGCCCATTGGACCTCCTCTGGCCACACCAGAGAAGGGAACAATGTTGAGCCGCATTGTCAGCACCTTAGAATGGGACAGTTGTCGTTCAGCCTTTTAGAGGCAGCCCCCACCGCCACCTGACAAGGAAAGGGGAAAAGCTCGGTGCCGAAGACGAAATCAGATCGCCCTTCCTGGGGCGACGTGGTTGTTCTGAATCATCCAGTGAAAACAAGGACTTTGCCATCTGGTAACTACCTTGGGGCTGCGGTGTCAATCCCTCTTCTTCATCCTGCCCTCCTTAGGAAAACATGGCCCTGGGTGGTCCAGATGGCCAGAGCACAATGAACAGAGGTTGCTGATACATGTGTGACCCCTTTTGCCACAGGAAGTCCTCCCATGCAAAAATACACTCAAGCAGCTTTTCTTCCCTGTACATGGCTCGTTAGAGAGTCAACACCTTCCAGAGGGAAAGCAATCCAAGATCTCAGAAGCTCTCTGCACCACAGCCCTCTGTGCTCACCACCACTGCATACACAACTCTGAAGAGCCTCCGAGAACCAGCAAATCTTTTAACGACAGGCTTTTTACTACCTCACGTTGTTTCTACCCTACTTCCACTCTGTCTTGCCCCCTGACAGTAACGGTCAGTGGAGACACCCTCTTGTTGAATAGAGCAACTGGGGATCTCCAACTCACTACCAGCCCTTGGGAGGGAGGAAATCCAGTAAAAGAGGTCAGAATTCCCCAGGGAGTGAGAAACAGGCTTGATTACCCTGGTTCTTCAACTCACACAGCAGCCAGAACTTCTAACAGGCTCCTCAGAAGTCCTGGACTGCCTCCTGCTGATCTCTTTGTCCCACTTTCTACTCACATCAAGAATTGAGAGCCAATATAATAGAATGAGAGGTGGAACTGAGTCATATTTAAGGGCCTTGCATTGTGTGTGTGTGTGTGTGTGTGTGTGTGTGTGTGTGTGTGTGTGTGTCAGGGGAGGGGGCTGTGGAGTATACACTGAGTGGCCAGATTATTATAATCTCTGAATGCATAATAATCTGGCCACTCAGTGTATATCCTAAATAATAAAAGGCTAATATGCAAAGTGTCCCCTTGACTAGGAGTTCGACCAGCAGGCAGGCCAGCCAACCGCCCATGTCCCCTTTCCTTGGCCAGGTTGGCTGGACCTCACCCATGCAGGAATTCATGCGTTGGATATATATATACACACACACACACACACACACACACACACACACACAATGAGTGGCCAGATTATTATGCGTTCAGAGATCATAATAATCTGGCCGCTCAGTATATATTCTAGTAAATGTGACCTAGAATCTAATTGCATTGAGCTTGTTTTCATCTTATGTAAAATAAGGATGATAAAAGTAACTCTTTAAAAATGTTTCTATGATGATGAAATCTATAAATATATTTGCTTGGTATACAGCAAGTGTTGAATAAAAATTTTATTACCTTAGTACTGATATTAATATGTATTTATTACTGATATTAATTGATACTATTGGTATATATTGATATGTATTGATATTGATATCACCAAAGTCAAAGCAGTACTTATCTGTCTTTGAACCCAAAATATGCAGCTTATCATCTATGGTAGGGAATCTCAATGTCAGCACTATTGACATTTGGGTCTAGATGATTCTTTACCATGGGGGACAGGTTATCCTGTGTGTTGTAGGATGTGTAGCAGCCTCCCAGGCTCCACCCACTAGATGTCAGTAGCACCCCCTCCAGTGGTGACAAACACAAACATCTCCAGACATTGCCAAAGGTCTCCAGGGTGGGAGTGGGGAGGCAAATTTGCCCCTGGTTGAGAGCCACTGATCTATCACATCACGTGTCAGTTACTCAACTTCTTCAGTTCAATTTTTTTATGGCAAAAGGGGGGAATATTATATTTATTGTTCAAGTGATGACTAAGTGACAGATACTTTAAATGTCTGCTCACTTTGTTCCCACAATACTGTAAGCTAGGCCCACCTCATTGCAGAGGTGACTAGATGTAATGGAAGGCCAGGGGGTGTGATACAACCTAAGAGAAGAGAGAACTGAGGCTCACTAACAGGTCCTAGAGACATCAGAATAAAAGCAAAAGCAAGAATCACAGAAATCAAACAAGAGAGTAGAATGAATGTCACAAAACTAAAAGAGACCAATGGGCCAAGGCCATAATGGGGTGCATTAATTCAGAGGGAAGATCTGCAGGTTCTGGCCACAAACTCAGACACAATAGCAAGTAAACAGCTTTGGGTCCCACTGGGTACTTTTAACCTGAAACTGAAGAGTCATATCTTCACCCCATAGAATGTTTTCCAACAGGTAGAAAGGTCTGAGCTCAGAGGAGACAGACCTTCCATGGATGGAGGGGGAATGCTGGCCAGTTGGAAGAAAAACAGCTAGGAACCAAATTCCAACATCATGCCAACAGGAATCTTCATCTAGGCCAGCTACCTATGTTCACCTGTTTAACATGGAATTTTCACCCTGAAATCAGGCCAGCTGGGATAAAGCTGGTATAAACAGTGAGCTATTCACTGAGACTGTAATTATTTGGGTGACTCAACAGGCAGGAAAGAGAGGGGAGAGGAAGAAACAGACCAGTATGACTGTTTAAGGAGCAGAAATCCCTGCTCCCTGAGCTCAGGGGAGACAGAGATGAAAACAGGGCTGCTTCCTGTTGGTTTAGTCATAGCAACTTGAATGGGAAGGAAGGGGCCACCTGTGTGACTGTGTTTGCCTGGTTTAGGGCAAAGATCATGGGAATGGGTCTCAGAAGAAATAATTTCGGGTCCTAGCTCTAAAATTGTCTAGCAAAGCAACACTGAAGGGAACTTTTATTCTCCTCTGAGTTGCAATTTTTTTACCTGTTGGAGTCAGGTGGCAGCACCTGCATGGAGTAGCTTGCTGTGAGGTGTCAAGGATTGAGAATTATGTGAAAGGTAGCTTGGATATCTACCTCTGAAGAGAAGAAAGTCTGGGGCCTTCCTCTATCTATAAAGCTTGTTAGGTTTCAGGGGCCCAGAACTCAGATTCCCAATTTTTGGCAGAATCAACTGGTCCACCAGTTTACCTGATGAGACCCACCCTTCAGATTCTCCCTTATTGTCCCCTGATTCTGAGGAGGAGGTCCCTCTACCACACTGGCTTATTAGAAATCAACTTTCTCAGAACAGTTCCTTGAGTACTATTTTATACCAAAGGAAGAAATAAAGACCAATTCTAACTCAATACTCACTGCTATCCTGCCTTGAGAATCCCATGAAGGCCCAATTCTAGTCTCCATATCCCCCTGCTATGCTCCCTCACCAAAGACTCAGACACAGGAGAGCTTTCATCAGCCTTGCCACCATGTACTTTTAGGGACAGAAGACGAAGACAAGTCTCCTTCTGACAAGTCTCCAAGGAATAGGTCCAAATATGTTCTCAAACACGGTGTTCATAATAACATGGTGCATTTGGTTAAGCACACCCTCCCCCTTCCAGCTCTGGGTCCAGGAGTAGCCCCAAGGGACATCTCATCCATATGTTTCTCATCCATTCAAATGTAACTCACTTAAGCACTGCTAAGCAGTGCAAGGCCAATCCAGGCTTGCGTGCTATATCATTTATTAATTTTGTTTTTACTCCTGACACAGTAAATTATATTTTCCTGAGAGCAAAAGATCTCAAACCTCAAAATATTTACACTTGAGCCAAACACAGAACCTCTATACCATACCGTCATTGCATTGCACAGAAACACATATCCCAGCCAAGGGAGGTCAGGGAGTCTCTACTCAGTAGTGTGCAAAAACCCATCTAATAATTACAGTGGAATTTCACAGTTGGAAAAGGTGTTTTTTATAACATAAAGTACAGAAGAGAAAATATGAGATAGGAGAGTATCTTCTCAATTGTTAGAGGAAATATATCAGAGTTGTAGAATGTAACATGTTTATGCTCATCAAAAAAGGAGTTGAAATTTTTAAAAACACTGGTATAGTAGAGAAATATTACCTTAGGTCTTTTCCTCCAGAAATTTTAAATATATGTTTGATACCGTGTTTCCCCGAAAATAAGACATCCTCCGAAAATAAGACCTACTTACAGGTTTCTTTCTGAGTGAAATATAAGACATCCCCCCAAAAAATAAGGCTCCCTAGGCTAAACATGAGAGATTTGGTCCACTGATTCTGAAAGAAATGGAGTCACAAGAAATTCACCAGGAAATTCAGGAATTGGATTGTTATGATGATGTTCCAGAAGATGATGACATGATTGTCATTGAATAAATGAGTAAATTCTTGATACTGTAGGATTCACAGTTTGTCTGGTTTGTGTTGACAACTACCGTACTACTGTACCGTATACAGGTAATAAATTTCCTTTATTTCATTTAACAATAAATGTGTACCGTATTCTTCTTCATGGAAAAATAAGACTTCCCCTGAAAATAAGACCTAGTGCATCTTTGGGAGCAAAAATTAATATAAGACACTGTCTTATTTTCGGGGAAACAGGGTACTTAATTTCACAGTTAAATCTGTTTGATTTATAAGTGAAAAGTGATTGTTCAAAAGTTTCTATTAGCCAATCAGTTTAAAGGTCTTTTAACTATGTCTTCACTATTTTTAATAATCTGATAGCAGATTAGACCTTTAGTTTCTGCTTAAATAGCAATTCTTCCTTCCTGAAAAGTGAACTCCCAGGTTAATAAGAGACTGGGGGGTGGGAGGGGCAATAGAGCCAACTCAGGTTCAGTTGACCACTACCTAGACTGGACAAATTATTCAATCTTTGGAAACCTCAGTTGCTACATCTGTCAAATGCTCACCACCTTCTGTCTTGCTCCCCATGTTGGAAACTTTGTTCATCTTCTTAACACCTTTAAAATTGGAGCTTTTCCCCACCCCCAACAAGAAAAATCGATGAATCTATAAATAGGTAAAATTAAAGGTTTGAGGCCAGGGCAAAGATCACAGACCTAATAGATTAAGACACAAAAGCCAAATGTCCCCAACTTTACATGGTGCCTCCAGAATTAACGGTTCTTAGGTTCTCTCTGCTGAGGTTTATTACATAATAGAAAACCAGGAAGAGACAGGAAATCCTGGGCTGTAGTAGTAGACAGAACGATGCACACCCCCAAGATATCTACATCCCTATCCCCAGAACCAGTGAATATAGTACCTCACCTGGTGAAAGGGAATTTGCAGGTGTGACTCAGCTAAGTATCTTGAGAGACGGCAAGTAGCCTGAATTATCCAGGTTATCCAGGTCAGCCCAATATAATGAATTACAGGACCCTTATAAGTGAATGAAGGAGGCAGGAGAGTCAAAAGAAGATATGAAAATGGCCTGCTGCTGGCTTTAAGCATGGAAGAAGACGTCACACACCAGAGAATTCAGGTGCCTCTATAAACTGGAAAACACAAGAAAATGGATTCTACCTTTGAGCCTCTAGTGGTTCTCAATCTTTCTAATACTGTAGGTGACTCTGCTAGCGGTTCTCAACCTGTGGGTCACGACCGCTGCTGTAGAGCCCAAGACAATCAGAAAACACAGATATTTACATTGCAATTCATTAACAGTAGCAAAATTACAGTTATGAAGTAGCAAGAAAAATAATTTTATGGTTGGGAATCACCACTACATGAAGAACTATATTAAAGGGTCATGGCATTAAAAAGGTTGAGAACCACTGCTCTAGAAGAAGCTCAGCTTTACCAACACCCTTACATTACCCCCAACAGACTTACATTGGGCCTCTGACCTCTAGAACTATAAGACAACAAATGTGTGTTGCTTTAAGTTATGAGGTTTGTGATAATGTGTTATGGTAGCAATAGGAAACCAATAGAGTTGGTATGTAAAAGCCACATGCTGGGTGACCAAGCTGTCTTATATATGCAATCACCATCATTCCAGGGGTACCAAAGGGAGTAGGGCAGAGTTTTCCTCTTGACATAGAGCAAGACAAGAAGAAAAAACAACCAATGCAAACAAAAGAAGGACATTGAAGACAAATAAAAGTAGATAAAGTAAGATCCAGGAAGTCACAGAAATTGTGAAGGCTCAAGACTGTCAATGGCCATCAAAGAGGAATTTCAACTAAATCTATAAGGGGTAACATAGTCCTAAATGACATCTAAGTTTTATGTGGCAACACTACATTCACAGAAAGAGGAACAAGGTCAAGGACCCAGATCAATTCTAGAAACATGTACATATACAGAAGTATATGCTTAAGAAATAAACAATATGGCAGTAGGGCCTGGCCCAGTTCATTCTACATTGATGACTCCTTCGTTGTTGCTACTGAAAAGTTTAATAAATTAGCCCATGATTAATGATCACAGGATAAAAGAAGAACCTCAACAGATGGGGCTTATTCTAGGAAAATTCCCTCAAGACTATGTCACCTCTTAACTGATTGACTCCAATCCATCATTAGCTTTATTCATGTTAAGAACAGCTTTTAACAGCATAAAATTTGAGCATATCATTCATCATTCTACAATTTCTGGCAAGTAAATATGTTCATGTCATACTGTAACTCTCAGTTTCACCTAAGTTGTCACCTCCTGACTTCTGGTTGATCCTCAAATTGAAACAGACCATGAAAAAAAAAGACATATGATAACTCAGAAACCATCAGATCCAACCAACAGATTGTTTGAAGATGACTTCAAAGGATGAGTTTCAGGAAGCAGTGCCAAGGTAGGCGATTGCATAGAGTCTGAAGGGAAGGTCTGGAAGGGATGAATCCCATACATGTTCATTGTTCCACTAAATGTATTTATTTCATCAGCCAGCAAACTTTTGTTAATCATGCCTATTATAGGAAGGAGCTGAAGGCAGAAAGAGTTGCTTATTTGATTGGAAAACAACAGATTCACAGCGGAGTTTATCTCCTGACTTCAGAAGGGGTAGCTCCCAATGGCCTAGCAAGGAACCATATGCTGGTTTTGATATGTATGTCATTTAATCATTCTGTGAATTACCTATTTTACTTGGAGACTAAAAGTAGAGATAGATGGGTAGGTAGGTAGGTAGGTAGGTAGGTAGGTAGACCAGAGATACAGAGATAGATATGAGTCTGCAATAAGGGAAATAAATGTTTGTCAGGAGGTGAGGCGCAGCTAGGACAAGTGGGCAGGATGAGAAGCCTTCATCACTGATGTCAGTCTTACAAAATATTTAGTTAAAATTATAAATGTAAAGCCACTCTCACACTAGCATCACCAGATTTATTAATATGGCCCATACCTCTTCTACTACCTCTTGCTTTACAAGCTTTCCCTTCTTCCTTTAGCAATGACGGAGCAGTCTTCTGTCCTAGCAGCCTTCTAACCCCTTCTCCACTGCACCCTGGATCCATAAAAACTCAACTAAAAATAGGTAAGGCATACCATTTGTCTTCTGACATTTTCTGATATAACCTAAGCATTCAATCATAACTATTTCAGTTAGTAACTTAGGTCTTCCCTCCTTTCCTTTGACTTAATGTCAGATTTCCATTTTGTCAAATGTATAAGGCAAACATTCTCTATTTCAAGATGCCTAGAATCTATTTGGAAAAGATGATTGTTTGAATGATTAAGTTCCTCCAAAAAAAGATGGTCCTTGGAGTATCTTCTTCAGACATCATGATTAATTACTGGTTTCTTGGTATGTTTCTATAATTTGGTCTTATAAGCTTTAGGTCTCTGTTGTTTCCCTTTCTATATCTCAAGTGTCTCTTTAAAGAGCCATGGTACCAAAGACCAGACATTTGTCCTACCCCCTGTACTCAGCCACAAAAGTTCTTCCAATGCCAACGGCCTCCAGAGCCATCCAGCATTAATGAAATATTTACTATGTACCTGGTTTTGGACAAGCACATATAGACTAAATTATCTTATCTTCATCATGGCCCTTTGAAGCAAAGACTATTATTATAATCTTACTCTAAAAATGAGAAAACTGAGGCACAGAGAGGTTAGGTAAGTTTCCCAAGGTGTTAAAGCTATTGAGTGATGAAGACAGGAATTGAAGCCCATTAGCTCAGCCCCAGAACTCATGCCCTTAGCCACCATACCACATGGACTTAAAAGAGAAGTAATCAAAATGAGCTGCCCAAGACCAGCTCTTGTCATCACTTGCCATTTCCATGAGAGAATGTAGCATCTCATGTATTCAATAGCCTTATATTTTTTCCTCTACACAACACCCCATCAAAATCTAGTGATTCTAATATCTGAGTTTTACCCATTTACCTTAGAACATTTTTAATGGTCCAGTGGATTTTTATTCTGTTGAAATTTCTACCACTGGTTAGTTAAAAATATAATGTATAATAGGAAAGAGCTAAACATGAAAATTTTATAATCATATAAATACTATGCTAATTAGTTAGGTAAGATTATCTGTAATGCCCAACTGGATAATAAGGGATTCTCCCTCCTCCCTTCATACCCATATATTTGAACAGTGTTTTTAGTGGAAAGTTATGATCAGATCTGCTGCCCTCAAAGGTAAAGGAGGCCCTTGCTGGTTGGGCTCAATAGATAGAGCATTGGCCTATGGGCTGAAGGGTCCCAGGTTCGATTCCAGTCAAGGGCACATACCCAGGTTGCAGGCTTGATCCCAATAGAAAGTGCAGGAGGCAGCCAATCAATTATTCGATCTCATCATTGATGTTTCTATCTCTCTCTCCCTCTCCCTTCCTCTCTGAAATCAATAAAAATATATATATTTTTTAAAGTGAAGGAGCAAAAACCGGTTTGGCTCAGTGGCAGAGTGTCGGTCTGCGGACTGAAAGGTCCCAAGTTCGATTCCTGTCAAGGGCATGTACATTGGTTGCGGGCACATCCCCAGTAGGGGGTGTGCAAGAGGCAGCTGGTCGATGTTTTTCTCTCATCGACATTTCTAGCTCTCTCCCTTCCTCTCTGTAAAATATCAATAAAATATTTTTTTTAAGTGAAGGAGGCCCAAAAGTACAGCAAGAGCAAGAAATAAAGGGCAAAGCCTTTTAGTTATATAATTGTGATGTTGCAAAAAATTATGAACCTAGAACATTAGGTGGAGATAACACGGGACAATCTGTCCCCAATTTTCTCCCTCTCTTTAAAGGAAGGAAGCAGTGAAGTAGTTTTAGGTTCCTCTGACCAGAGTCCCTTGCTCTACTTGGGGAACTAAGAAGGTCCTTGGAAATCAAGTTGTCTTACATTAGCCTATGCCTTGGATCTCAAGTACATCTTTGGGATCATTAGCCTGTTGTCCATGAGGTAGAATGAAGTGAAAGGAACTCAACCAAATCAGTCAATTCTTTTCATCAATGTTAAAAACACAGGCCACCTTCCTTCATGATCTAGGACAAAATATAAAAACTCCAAGAAGCAGCTACTAGAAGCTCATTTTGATGACCATACTAGTTGGCACAGAGCTGGTCCCCAACTTTGGGTGGAAGACATTGGGTCCAGAATGTGTGCACAACTTCAGGGGAGACAGAATGCCCCTCACAGCTTCATAGATCTGCCATGTGATGTTGCCCCCAGAGAGTAGAGGACCCTTTATGGAACTTGGCCATTGGGGGACAGAAGGCAGTATCCAGAAGAGCAGAAAGTTTATGACATTTTCCAAGTAAGAAGAGCTGGTGCCTCTTCCAGGCCTGGCTCACTGTCTCCCACAACCTCCCCAGGCCCCTGCCAGCTGCAGCCTGTCTCAGTACTAGTTAAATGGAAAGACTCCCATCTGAATTGAAAGAAAGGAAAATGCAGCATAGGGTGCTGAGTGGGAGAATTTATGGCTCATCAACTCTCCATTCTCTATTGAGATAAATGTCCCCACTACGGCTCATGCAAAGACCTAGTCCACACACCACTGGATTGAAAGTGATGTAAAATTAAAAAGCTCTTTTTCAGCTATCTCATTCCAAAAAGCCAAAGCCAAGCAAAATACGTGATTACTTCCAAGACGAGTGCCTCGCCTGGCAAGCTTTCCCACTCTCCAGCTGGACATTGGGTTTCTTGTCTCAGTGCATTAATTGACATTTAAATCCAAACTTTATTGTTGCTTGTATGGGGAAACGCCTCCCAAATTTAAAAGAAAAAATTAAAAACGGCCTCCCATACGGGACACAGTAACAACTTCGGGTCTAAGACATTCCAAAATGAAAGAGTATTTTATTTCAATCCCTCACAGGTCCAGGCAGAAGGGTCAGGCTCTATTCCCTGGTCAGGAAGCAAACCAGGAACACATTGTATGGAGGTTGCTTTGAGATTGAACTCCAGCTCTGTCACTTACTATGAACTCTGAGAAACTCACTCACTTTCCTGAGTCTCCATGACAACAACCCTTCCTCTTGGAGAACTTGTGAGGCTTAAATAAACAAAGTAGCACTAGTACCAAGCACAAGATTCAACTCACTGAGAGATCTCAATCCACAGGGTTTGACAGTTCAGTTGATGGTATTTCTCTGCCATGGGGAAAAAACAATTGACTAAGGAAGACCCAAGAAGGACCTGAAGGGTCATACATAGTTCATTGGCTTCTGTTGGCCCACTTGGCTTCAGAGGTGTCTCCCTGATGATGCTCCAGGAAAGGCAAGTGAATGGAAAGACCAAGAGCAAATAGCTAGTAAAAGAAGGGAAAGTCAAGGAAGAAGAGGCTATCTATCAATAGATATTTGTTGTTGTGTACTATATGTCATAGACAGAGCTTGACTGCTATAACAAAATACTATAGCCTGGGTGGCTTAAATTATATACATTTATTTCTCACAGTCCTGGAGGCTGGAAAATTCAAGATCTAGGTCCCAGCTATTGGTTCTTGGTGAAGGCTTTCTTCCTGGCCTATATATGGCCTCCTTGTTGCTGTATCCTCACATGGAAGAGAGGAAGCTCTGTTGTCTTTTTCATTCTTTATGAGAACACTAATCCCATCATGGGGGTTCCACCATCACTTGGGGAATTAGAACCAATGGCTTTTTAAATTTTTCTTTTATCTGTGCTTCTAACTGGAATAAGCCAGTAAGGCATGATTGGACCTTCAAAAAATATAGAAATCAAATGCTTTTCTTGTTTTTGTTTATCGTGACCTCCCTTCATTTAACAAACATGTATTGTGTACCCACTATTGACCAGGCACCATGTTTAGCACTGGATGTGCCAAGATGAGCAGAACACAATTCCTACCATCCAGGAATAATCACACTATTAAAGAAGATACATAAATTGTCACAATGCCACATAGCTTTAAAAGAGGTACTTGTTAAGAACCCATAGCGATGTAAGATGAAGCAGGAAGAATTTATTTCGTTCATTTATTCAACAATGACTTCAGAGAGGAGCTAAACTCTGAGCTACATCTGAAGGATGAGTAGAGTTTGCCAAGTAAAGAAAGTGAAGAAGGGCATTTCTAGCATGAGCGCCTAATGTGTTTAGGAAACTGATAACCATTCCATATAACTAACTGGGGTGTGGGATGCTTGGGAAGACTGGTAGGAAAGCATTTTAATTATTTGCTGATACATAAGAAATTTTCCCCAAACTTAATATGCTCAACACAGTAATTATTTTATTATATCTGACCATACTGTGAATAGGGAATTGGGGCAGGGCTCAGCTGGGAGACTCTTATGCTTCAAAATAGCATCAATCAAGGTCACTCATTGATATTCAGCTGACGTATGGTCGTGCTTGTAGAGTACAAATGGATTTGCTCATGTGTCTGGCATTCTGGGAAGGATGGATGAACAGTTAAGATCATCAACAGAGAATCTATACCCAGCCTCTCAGAGTAGTTTAATCTATACATAGTTTCTCAGAACACTCAGAGGAAGCAATAAAAAGTTCCAAGGTACAGAAAATGAAAGCTGAATGTTTCTTGGGTCCTAGGCCAGAAAAGACAATATGTTAACCCTCTACCATATTATATTAGTAAAAATTCTCACTAAGCTTACCCAGAAACAAGAGTTGGTTACAAAGACCCCACCTCTCTATAAAAATGCCAATGGATTGCTTCCATTCATAATTTGCTACAGAGATTATTTGGGGGGGGGGGGAGAAATTTAGTACCAAATTGAGAACCATCCTGAGAGTTTTCTGTTTGCAATTTTAAAGAACAATTCTTTTTCTAGGCAGAGAAATAGATTAGGACTTTTTAAAAATATATTTTATTGATTTTTTACAGAGAGAAAGAGAGAGGGATAGAGAGTTAGAAACATCGATGAGAGAGATACATCGATCAGCTGCCTCTTGCACACCCCCTACTGGGGATGTGCCCGCAACCAAGGTACATGCCCTTGACTGAAATTGAACCTGGGACCTTTCAGTCCACAGGCTCTATCCACTGAGCCAAACCGGTTTTGGCAGATTAGGACTTTTTAAAGGACATTCAACTCCCAAGTCATGGTAGAAGATGAATGAAAGAAGAGATAGTCTGTTGACAAAAATGACCACTGAAGAAGCTACTGTAATAGTTCAGTGGAGTACATTGCTTTCTAATTCCCAAGCAAACTCTAAGATCTGTTAATAAGGAAGGAGGAAGGTCTGTCTATGAGCTAAGCAACCAGCAGTATAAATACCATCCATGAACAAGATTTGGTGATTATTTGGGATAGAAGGAGAGAAGAGAAGCAAAGAAGGATATGCAGATATTTGTAAGGTTTCTAGCTTGGGAAACTAAATGGGTGATGATTTCATTAATAAAGATAGGCATCTACTGGTAGCTTGTCATTTCAATGCTTTGCTGCTCTTGGTGTTTATTGCTTCTATAATGACCCTCAGCTCTTGTGAATGCCTATCTGATTCCTCCCTGCCATCATCTGTTCACTTCCTCATCCCTTTCTTTACATGTGCGTAGGGGAAAACTCATATAGATGAGAGAGATAGAAACAGAGACAGAGGTAAAGATAGAGATAAAAGATAAAAGATAGAGATAGAGACATGACACATATATGGATATATAATTTGTGAAATTCTCTTTGCAGCCAGCAACTCAGCACAAACCTTTATTCATGCATATTCTCTCTAACCCAGTAGCTGTCCTTCTCTCAATTCACAGAGAAATTCAAGGCTTCCTACATACAAATCAGCCAGTTGAGTTTATTAGAAAGTCCAGCTTCTGGTGGCTACTTCCATGGATTCTTATTCAGTGGACCAGAGAGGCTTGGGAACCACTGCGATAAATGATTGATTTCACTAGATAGTGACAGTAGAAACACACCAAAGGTGCTAATGGAAACGGATCCCAGCCCTGTTGGAATGCTTCTAAACATCCCCCCCTCACACAAAACGTTTGAAAACGTGGTGCTCAGTGTTTGATGAGAAACAGGACACTGTTGTGCTGGTTTCTTTCTAGTCTTTACTTTAAATGTGATCTTTTATCAGAGACACATATGTTTTCTATACCATCACATGTGGCTGCCGTTAAGCCAGGAAACAAATTCCCTACTAGTTGAAAGGTTTGGCCTCTCTTTCACGCCCACCAAGCATCAGTTTCTATCCCCTGTTAGGGAGACCCCAGGGAAATAATTAATCAGCCTGCCTGCTTACAACACTTCCAGCACTTGGGTCATAAGAAGTGCACGCTTCCCAACAGATGGCACAGCGACAGCCTGGAGATCTTCCCCTTCCTCCAGCTGCCACCACCTTTGTGTCAGCGGTGCCAGGCTGGTTACATCCATAAGCCTGCTGTCCACACAGCTCTGAGGCTCTAAGAAAAAAAAACCCCTCCCGCTTAGATCCCCAGAACTTCTCTCTGGTCCTGCTAGATAATTCATGTTTTTCTTCAAGGTCTACTCAAGCAAGTATGATGGACAATGTCACTTAAACATCCATAGGCTGGGATTAGGCACAGATGTGCCTCCCACATGGCCGACCCCATTAGCTGCCTAAGGTGTGGCCTAGGTTAGTGCCACCTAGAAACTCTGGATGCATGCACATCCAAACTCTGGCCCTATTAGAAGTCAAAGGAGACCCCGGTAATGCCCTGTTTTGAAGGATATCAAAAAATGAAGAATTACTTAAGTGAGGTGATGGGTTTAAAGTTCTATGAAGATGCTTTCTTCCATCCCTACCCAACGGACTGCGTGGAAGGACCATCAAAGTCTAAACTTTTGTCACATAAATTCAAGGACCTCCATCCAGCCCCCCTTCATCTCCCACCAAACTAGACCCTACTTAGAACCTTCAAGAAAACCCTGTAACCAGGAATTCAGTGGTTCAGAAAGAAGAGAGAGCTCTTAGGTAGTAGACCTGGGTTTGATTAGTATCTGGCTAGGAACTCAAAACTACCCTAAAAGAATCTGCCTTTCATTCTCTTCTTTTTTTTTTTTTAATAACAGTCTAAGAATTTTTAAATTTTTAAGGTATATTTTTAATTGTGAGCTATTGGGAAATGGCCTGTAGTCAGTCCCTCTTTTGCATGGCATCCTAGGGGCAGTGTGAGAGCCTGGGGCTGCCTTGCCTAGCAAGAATTCTATTCAGATTTGCACCCTAGGCTCACCCTTGCTGGTGAAAGTCTATGTGCCAAGTTGGTGAGGTTAAATATTCTCATTCTCATTGTAGAGATGGAAAACCTGACCGAGTTTACATAACCTACCAAGGCCACAGAGCTTGCCAATAGCTGACCCATGCACTATTCCATCCCAGGTGCCTTCACCCAACCCTGAACTGCCAAGTAAGGTAATGGCCTCTCACTGGCCTTCTTGCCTTCAGTTTTGCCTCTCCAACTCCACCCCAGTGTAAATTCACACTGAAACCAGGGTGACTTTTCTAAAAGCAAATCCAACTATGTCTCCCTATTTAGATGCCTACAGCAGCAGTTCTCACACTTTCTAAATAGAAGATTCAGTTACCCACCATAAAGTGCAGGCGCCCAGCAAGACCCCTCCCAATCTGATTCAAGATCTGTGTTTTCTACTTGGGCCAAACATTATTGAGCTCCAGCATCTGTAATATTGACAATCACTCCCAATCATTCTAAAGCATGTGGTCAGCTGGAAACTGATTGTACCAAAGGCCCTAATTCTTTGCCCCTCCCCAGATTTACACCTTTGCAACATCATGAGGAGGTTCCTCCCACGAAAGGAGTACAGTTTACTTTTCCACTCCTTGAACCTCAGAGAACTCGTAACTAGTTCTGGTCAATAGGAGATGAACAAACTCAGCATAAGCAGAGGCTGAAAAAGCCCTGAAGTAATTGGGCTTTCTCCCTCTTGTACTCTGGCATCCCCATCAGAACTAACCTGCCAGAGGATGAAAGACAGAGCAGAGCTGAGTCACGCCAATCACCCCAGCCGAGGCCACGCTAGATTAGCTGACATCCAGCCAAGCCCCAGACATGGCAATGAGCCCCATCAGTATCAGCAGGAGCCACCTAGCCAACCCAAACATGTGAGCAGTAACTGTCGTATGCCTCTGAGGTTGTGTGGGGTTGTAATGCAGCATATTTGTGGTAACAGTAATTGATTTTACAGTATCATGTCCAACCTAAGTGGAGCATGAAAGAGCTTCATATTCTAACTGTATACATCTCTCCATCCTCTCTGCCCAACATTATTTGCATGCAGCTGTGTTCCAGCCCTGCCAAAATACTTGTTCACCAAGTGAATAAAGCTGCTTCACATTTCCATGCTTTTATACATGCTGTTCCCTCTGATTGAGTGCCCTTCCAGCTCATGGGTCCCTGTCTCTTTCATGGGGTTTCCTTGAGCACTCACCTTGACTAATGTGCACCTCTATTATTAAGTTTAACTCTTAGTGTGGGGTTTATTAACATAAATAAGTATTTTTATATAGTTTTACATATAAAACTAGAACTAGCTCATGTGCATTGTTATGTCACTGGTACTCAACAAATGATCATTGGTTAAATGCATAAGATGCATAAAGTTGGAAGAGAGCTGGAAAGGGCCACTAAAAACTATTATTGGTTCATGGACTTGAGTTAGAAAGACATTAACTCAGAATCTCCTTTAGCTGTCAATGACTTCAATTAATCAGAGAGATGATCAGTTCAGTAAATTGAATCCCTGAGTCCATGATCTATCACTTGGGCAAATTTCAGTAATCTCTGAACCTTAGTTTATTTATTGGATTATTATAAAAGTTAAGTGAGATAATAAATCTAAAGCCCTTTGCACAGGGTAGGCCTGTCAATCATATTAAACGTTGAGGCTATTATTTTTATTATTCTATCAAACCATCTTTTTCAGAGTAAAACTTGGGGTTAAGAAACATGAAGAACAGATGGAGAACATCCAACAACTATCTAATCAAAATTGCAGATGAAAAAAAAAAAAAGACAACATAAAAATACTGAAGAAAGTTGGATAGAAAGAAAAACATTCATAGTCTTTCCATCCTAACCACAACTATTTTCATTTCTTGCAGTTTGGGATGTATTTACCATTCATGCCCTGAATTTTTCACATAGTATTAGTGTAACTTATGTTATTCCATGCTTCTCTTAATTGTCACATTACTAGTTAGACAACATTCTATTACATTGTTATATAATAATCTAATAAACTATTCTATGGTTTAGGCCCAAGGCCATCAAACTATAGTCCATGAGTCAAATCTCATTCATTTTTGTTCTTAAAAGGCCCACAAGATATAAATGTTCTTAATGATTGAACATTTTTTAATGATTGAAAAGGAAATCAAAAGAATATTTTATAACATGTAGAAAGTATATAAAATTTTAATTCAAGTTTCCATATATAAAGCTTTATTGGAACTCAGCCACAGCCATATACTCACATTTTGTTTATAGTTTCTTCAATACTACAATGGCAAAGGTGAGTATTAGAGACAGATACTGCATAGTTCACAAAGCCTAAAATATTTACCACCCAGCCCTTTACAGGGAAAACTTACCAGCCTCTGATTTAAATAGTTCCAATTTTTCAGCATTTAAAAATAATACTCCCATGACACCTTCACGAGTAACTTATTCTCTTTTTTATTATTATCTTGGGATAAACTCCCAGAAGTGAGAATGAGGCAGTGGTATGAGCTCTTCCAATGGCTCTCTCTATGTGATACCAAATTGCTTTTCACAAGGATTGTACCAATTTTCTCTGGCCCTGGGGATGTATGAGGGGGGCAATTTCCACTCTCTCTTCTCTGACATTGTACTTCAACCTTGGAATGTTCTGCATCTGTAATGGCTCCCATCTCCTGGACATGGCCATGTGTATGACTCTGCATTTCATCATAATCCAATTACGAGGCTGACACATCCCTTAACCACTTGTTTTGTAACATGATGTGACCATGTGTCATGTTCATCTTCTGAGACAACAAACTGTTTGGATCACCATTATATTTAGTAGAGCCAATTCCTCACTAGGCTCATAATCTCAGCTTCTGGATGCAAATGAGACTCAGGAGATGAGCATAACTTAGAAAAAGTCAGCTGTTCACCAACCTTTCAGCTTTTCTCTTTATGGTCTTCCTCCAACACGCTCCTATTCAATATGGAGAAATACATGTCCCACATGATATATTTATTGTTCCAAGTCACATGTCTAACTAATAACACGTGTATGACTTGAATCTCTTTCAAGTGTTCCTGCCGTTATCTTCTCTAGTTGATCAGTGTGGCAATTCTGAATAAGCTCTCCAATAAGATTAGCCTTGGTTGTATACAATGATAAATTAACCCTATAGTGGCCAAGTGTGAAGGGCTAAAATTCTGATTAGCCTCAGTTTTCTGGGTCCACAGAGTATACCTGAGCAGTCCTAAAAGAAACACTGTTTTCAAGATAAGGAGGCAATGACCTTTGTCCTTAAGTTATTGCAGTGACTGGCAGAATATGTCTAAGGCGGGCATAGAAGGGAGAGGTGAAGGACAGGCAACCCAGTTTCTTGAATATGTAACATGTGTGGCATTAATCTCCATAACATGGTGCTCGTAATTATTTTCTTCTCATTTTTTATGTGGAAGACAATTTACAACTTTAGATTATCACAAAGCAGCAGAAGCAATGGCTTAACTTTCTCAATTTGTGAGGCTAGGTTTGTCCTGTCCTTTTGATGGTTCTGCCATGTATCTGCCAGTCATAGATGCTTTCCTAGCTGGAAAGTGAGTACCTTTTCCCCCCACCCCACTCCTACAGTCTCCCTGTCACTAGGCTCATGTCCATGGACTACATTGACAAGATCTGGAAGGAAATCAAAGGAAAGAACCACCACCATTCCCCAGCCCGACCCTTGCCAGCAAGCATCCTCCCAGCTTCCAGACTGGCACCAGTAATCACAGGCATGTTTCTGCTCCAGTGACCCCCCAACTACTGCATGGATCTCTTCTGAAATTTGTCCAAGAAAAGAAACCGGAACTGTAGACTCAACTTCTGTCCCCACCGTACAGATTTCATTAGAAAACTGACTTGGATCAGCCTCCCTTCCTTCTGATGAATCTGTACACAAAGGCAGCAATTGAACCTCATGCATGGAAATCAACCTGGATTATTGAATATCAAAGCTCACCAGGAGGCATCCCCAGCTCTCCAGCCTGAGCCTCACCTCACCCTCTATGCTGCCTCTCTGTCTGACAGCTTCCACCTGGACTCTCAAACTTCCCTCCTGAGCTGGTTTTCCACTCATAATTAAAATCAGAATGCATCTGACTCACAAAGGACCCTCAGTAATACTTATTCAGCAAGTGTGTACTGAGCACCTACTATGCACTAGGCAATCTGCCTGTCTCTGAGGATTTAAACATCAATAAGACCCAGTCACTGCTCATAGTCTAGAGCACATGTGTCAAACACAAGGCCCGCGGGCCAAATCCGTCCCGCCAGGCCTTGCAATGTGGCCCGCACCGCGCTGTCATCACTGCACTCCGCTGCGTTTCCATCACAATGACAGTTTATGACTGTTCAGTAAACCATTCGGCCCGCGATTTAGGCTGGATTTTAGATTTTGGCCACTTCTCTGATTGAGTTCGACACCCCTAGTCTAGAGAGTAAAAGCAGATAGAAGAAAAAAATTATAATGTTGTGTTAATTATAATGCAACTTAATAAGGGATATATCAAATCCTAAATTGCATTTGCTTTTCCTAACTTACTCTGTGTGTGACCCAAAGGCATAGGAGTTCAAATGAAAATAAGTGAATAAATAAATAAATAGCATTCAAATCCTTGTTCTGCTATGTATTAGCTATATAATATGGGGAAATTATTTTTATAACCCTCCATTTACTCATCTCTAAATGTACATCAAAATAAGTCTAAGTTAAGAAAGTCTGTGTGAAACTTAAATGAGGTGATATTTGTGAATGCCCTTTGTAAATCCTAAAGGATGATATAATTTCACATACAAGTCTGGACTAAACCCTTACCACAACAGCGCCAGTACAAACACAGTACCTGGCACATAGTAAGCATTGAATAAATGTTTGCTGAATAAATAAAGAGATCAATGAATCAATTAATTGTGTTAATTTAGCCCTCCAGGGTTTCATCATATAATCAAGAGTCAAAACTAGAGGACTTCTCTGGTCCCTTCCAATTCTAATATTTAGATTCTTTTCATCATTAGTCTAATCCCAGAAGAAGTAAGTGCTTCGCAGGGAGCATTCTGAAAACATGTGACTTAGCTGGTATGCTATGGTTAATTTTATGTATCAATATGGAGGATTTGTGGGATGAGATTAACAGTGAAGTCCATGAACTTTAAGTCTCATCCAATCCGTTAAAAGCCTGAATAGAACAAAAAGACTGGCCTTCTGGAGCAAGAGGGAATTGTCTACCCTGATGGTCTTTAGACCAGATCTTCAGGTCAGCTCTCCTGGGTCTGTAGTCTACTGGTGCACAATATAGATCTTGGATTCACCAGCCTCCAGAGTCATATGAGCCAATTCTGTATTTTAATCCTCTCTCAATATATTCACATATCCTACTAGTTCTCTTTCTCTGGAAAGCTTTGGTCTTGGAGACACAGTGGTTATCACTGACATGTGCATTGTGTGTATTATATTTGCATTAAACTTGCTGACTATGGCCATCATACCAGGAATTTGCAAAGGGTCTGGCAGCCCACCTCACACAGCAAATAACAAGATAGGACTTTTGGTGTAGCAGGGTTCCTATGTTGAGCCTTAGCTGTTCTCTTCTGATAGAGTGATACATCTGGAGGATGGGAGCAGAGGAGTAGCAGCCATGAGTCTATTTCCTTAGTGGCAGAGAAATCTCCTGGAAGGGGATTCACCATCCACAGCAAGAGAGCCAGGAATACAAGTTGTTCCAATAGAAATGCCCAGGGTCAGAGGAGAGTCTGAGGCTACCTAGGAGCCTTCTCTCAATTGGATTCTCACCTAGGCCCCTGGGAACTTGCACCTGAGCCTTTGGGAGAGGGTCTTTAAGAAACAAAGGGCCATCTCTACAACTAGTCTCCCTGAGGCTACCCAAGGCTGCCCTATGTTGATACAGAGTGAGAGGGGACAACAGGAGGGGAGGGTAGAGAAAAGGAAGTCTCCTCCTCACTCTACTGGAAAATCATGGCAAGACTTGTGCACTTGACCTATGACCCTGAGGACGCAGGCTGGCAGCTTCAGCCAGCCCAGCACTGGCCGTGGTGGTGAAGTGATATAGCCTCTGAGAACTAGGGTAGGGACTCCATCCAGGAATTCAGAGCCCAAACTAGAGCAGGAGACCAGGACAAGGGCAGGTGGCACAGACAGTGCGGCAGCAGGCCTGGCCTCCTCACCACACAGGACTGATGCAGCTTCCCAGAGAGTGGGGGCAATTCTGAGGGTACCTGGAGGCTCCATTCCAACAAGGAAGTCAAAGCCCGAAAAAAGTCCCTGCTGTTACTGACTTGGCTTTTGTGCCCTCAGGTTGGAGTAGCCCAGAAAAGTGCATTCCTGGGGGCAAATTTGTTGTCATATGAATTTTTTGCCTGGAAATAAAGAATATATTCCACCCACCTCATCTCCCTTTGTTGCCTGGAATGTTTCGTGTTTAAGTGCCAGAAGTTCATTGCAGTGGCTGAGGAAGGACACAGAGAGGCACTGGGTCAGAAAGGAGATGCAGAACCAGGAAGGTAGCTGCATGAGGGGACAAGCCTGGAGACAGGAGTGGGATCCCATGGCAAAGGACCTAGGACCCTTCGACCTTGAGCTTGAAAAGCAAGGGCCTAGATGCTCTCAGTTTTCCAAAACTGCTCTGAAGACATTCAACTTTATATCTGTAATAACAACAAGGGAGCAGATGGCCTATGGGGCTGTGGATGCCAATGCCATGAAGCACAGGGTCCTAGAGGAAGCCAGGCATTGCTCTGTGGGCTCCGATCAGGCTCTCAGCAGCTGACTCTACAGGGAACCCAGATCTGAAGGAGCACATGCTCTAGACATGTCCCTTTGAGCTCTCATCCCACTGTTCAGCAACAGAAATCTGGGCCTTCAGAAGAAGACAGACTGCCAGGAGAAATCAGCTGGGAAGGCTTTCATAGACTAAGAAGCCACAAAGCCCAGCTGTCCAGCCAACCACTAGATTAGAGCCGATACTTGCCTGAAGCCTGTTCAAACAACAGACTCCCTTTCATTCTTGATGGAGAAAGGAGAGCTTCTCTCAGACCGTCCCCATTAATTTCTCTTCCCCATAGAAAAGAGGAAGTCTTTCTTTCCCCAACAAAAACGGAAAGCTTCTCCAGGCAATAAGGGAGGCCAGCTCCTGATGAGCTGTGATTAGAAGCCAGGGACTCAAAGATGAGTCCATTCTGCCCACTGCAGAATGCTTTCCCTGAAATATTTTATTTTCCTTCCAGAACAAACCCTCTTCCTCTGAAACAGAAAATGCCATAGCGTCCAAGGGCCCAGCGAGACGCTGGCCTGATCCACTTCCATCTTCCTTCAGTGTCTGCACAAAACCCACTCAGGAACATCTGTTCCACTGAACTGTAAGAAATTAAAAAAAAAAAAAAAAAAAAAAAAAGCCACAGAAAATGCTCCCAAAATAAATGAGATGCTGCTCCTTTCCTTCTTCACCTCAGGGAGGTAAAGGCCTCCCTCAGAAGTCTGCAAACTTTTATTGTAAGAGGACAGATATTGTTTTTTAGGTTTAATAGGCCCACAAGCAAAATCACGATATTATAGGGGTATGTGCATAACAAGAAGAAAACAAATTTCCATAATTTTTTCCACCCATTAAAAAATGTAAAAGCCACTTTAGTTCTTGAGGGCGACACAAGAACAGGCAATGGGCTTGTCTGGTCCTGCTGGCCACAGCTTGCCAAGCCCTGGCCCATGTCCTCAGCGACTCCACCCAAGGTCCATCTGCCTTTGTAATGTTTAAATGTCTAACTTACTGAGTTTGCTTTGATCAAGGCAGAGCAGGGTGAGAAGCAATGACTTGTCATCAATTGAATTCCCAAATCATTCAATGTTTTTGTTCAACCCATGTTCAAAGTATAAGTGCAAACAGCCAACACACACAAAATTAAATTCTGTTTCTGATTCACACTGGCTGACACTGTGTTTTAAAATGTATATCAACTGATTGTCAAACTACAGAGTTTTCACCTAAGGGATTTTTCACACTGATTTTTGAATGATCCTAAGTCATGATAATACATAAGAGAAAAAAGTTACCAAGAACCACATGCATAAACTATTAGAGTAGAGAATAATGACCAGGTCAGGTTATTTGCTCTTTATATATCCTTTTTTAAATGTTTTTATTAAATCTATTAGGTTGACATTGGTTAATGGGATCATATAGGTTTTAGGTATAGATTTCTATGTTACAATATATGTATATTAACTGCCCTCTACGCAGTTAAATCATCTTCTGAACCAAGGAATCTTGCTCTTTTGAATCAGATACACTTGAATTGGAGAGCTGACTTTGTCCCTCATCACCCATGGACAAGTAACTTAATCTCTCTGAATTTCACTGTCTTCTCTGGTGAAAAGAAAATTATAAAAACCCACTTTATTACAGGGCTAAACGTAATATGGGCAAAGCATCAGACTTGTGGACATATACCAAAGGGTAGCCATTCTTTCCATTTGATTTTTTAGCAGTAAGGACACTGGGTAGTACATGCCCAGAACATGGCGGGTGAAACAAACCTTCCTCCATGATGGACTATGAGAGGGGGTAGGGCAGCTTCACCTTTCCCACCAAATATATTTCCCCACTAGCATCCTAAAAAGTTAGAGACCCCCATGTTTCTCAGTGCTTCAGGTAAAGGCATTGAAAACATATTCCAGCTAAGTATCAGTGATTTTAACGCTATCTAAATACAAAAATTTACAATATTATCTCTATTCTGTAGGCCAGAAAACAAACAAAAATTGGAGTTGGAGTTAGAGAATCTGAAGTCAATGTGCTCTATGAGTTTGTATGACCTTGAGTTTGTTATTTGGCCTTTCTTGACCTCAGTTTTCATGTCTTGAAAATGGGTATCTGGTATTATGAGAGACTTTTTATTTGAAGTGCCTGGCACAGCATCTATAACATGGTAGGGGCTAATATATATTAGTTTAAACTGTATGGCCAGATAACAAAAATCAGACTTAAATAGGGAGTATTGATGTAATCTTCTTCAAGACATCTGTAGACAAATGAGTCAGCCAAGATGACCTAGAAGTCTCATAGTCTTTGCAAAAATGGTTCTCAAGGGGTTGAAAAATTCTTTGCATCTCTGAATGCACAAAATTGCTGCCAAATCCCAGAGCCTACTGACCTGTCGGAATGTGTTGGTCAGATAATTAGGCAGTCTTGGATTTTCAATATGTCCCTCTTTTCCATTCAAATCTGAAAGACTGATACTTCTATGTTGTCTAATTCCACTAGTAATCAGGGGGAATACAGAAAACAAATGCTGAATCTTCTCCCAATAGTGCCTTATAACTATGCATTTAAAATATTACTAACCTGTTCAGCAACATTTTCCTGAGCACCTACTATATACCAAATATGAGCTGAGGCAACAGATGCAAAAATGCATAAAGCAAGGACCTTGCTCGTGATCATAGACAGATTTTCAAATAAGTACAATGCAATGTGATAAAGGTCATAATACGAGAAAGATGGAAGTGCTATAGGAATAACTAATGTTTCCCAGAGTAAAAGAAGATTTCACAAAGACAGCATTGATCTGGAGTGTCAGGATGAATAGAAGTTTGTCAGTGGAAGCAGAGGTAACATTAACAAAGGTACAAAATGCTTAGGGAGATGAGACTGGGAACACTGCATCATGAATAGCTTGATATGTGGGACAGATGATTTTGGCTGCAAGTAACAGAAAATCCTAACTCACGATGGTGTAAGTGATAAGGATATTCTTATTGGTTATCTGGAAGCACACACACCCTGAGGTGATGAGTTCAGTTGTTCAGTGGCCTCTTGTTTTCATCTGCTTTCAGTAGGTGATGAGGTTTAAAGAAACAACTTTAAAACATCATTGCTGAACCATAAGTCCAGGTGTAAGTCGCCACTGCAGATGCTTAACTCAACCTTTTCAACAAATGGACTATTAGTTGTTGTTGTTTTTTAATGTCATTAGCTTAATAACTAGCATGTACTTATTCCTTGCTCATGATATTGTCAGTTGGGCTCAACTGGGTTCTGCTGAACTCCATCTGCCTGGCTGGATCCTGATCAGCTACGCTCAGCTCTGTTCAGCTTTCGTGTCTGATTCTGGAGCCCAGGGTGCAGGAGTCACCTCTATGTGGGCCATGGTCTCATGATGGACAACAGAAGCCAGACAGTGCCAGCCACCCCACACAATCACACACAAAGTTCCTGCTCAGAAAGGCAAATGGTGCGTCTACTCACAGCCATGGGTGAGAGCCAAAGCTAAAGTCAGTATAACAAAAGCAATGTGGTAACAAAAAAAATATTGAAAGTAATAATAATGGTGATGATGATGGTAATAATAATAATACAAGAAAAACCTTCACCAGAAAAATTCTATTCCCTCTGAGGTTTCCAGTGGAATTGGGGGCTCCAGTCTTCCTTGTTCACCTCCAGCATGGAGAAGTTTTGGGGGGGCCTGATAGGGTTATTTTAGGTCATGTTAGGTCCCTGGGTCACTGACAAGCACCAGGGATGACTGTCCTGTGCAGATTGGGGAAAAGTAGCTAGAACCTATCCTGCAGCTCCGGAGGAGACCAGCCTCCCTGAGGAGGGGCGAAGAGCTGAGCAAACCAGGGTTTAATTAGGAAGGAAGAAACAGAAAGGGATGTATTTGAGGCTGGCAGCTTTCAGTGTGTCCCCAGTTTGCATGTTAATAATTAGGTCTTACCTGTAGGGCCCAAAGAGCTTACAGAGTAGTGAGGGGACACCATCTGATTTTAGAAGGCACTACTTTCTCAATTTCCTCCCAATGCCCAATGTTCCTCCCCATTTAGATGTTGCTATTCCCCCAAGGTTCTATCTTCAGGCATCTTCTCATCTTCTCAGGCTCCAACTAGCACCTTATGCCACCAAGTCTAAGTCTATATGAGCGACACTGCTTCCCTCTTAAGCTCCAAATGTCTATTTGTCACTGTTCAGTGGTCCTCCCCACCTCCTCCCTGTCTTTGTTCCTGGTGCCCTGTTCAGCTGAATGAAGGACTCTTAATGATGCTTTAGACCACATGTGTCAAACATAAGGCCCGCGGGCCAAATCCGTCCCGCCAGGCCTTGCAATGTGGCCCACACCGCACTGTCATCACTGCACTCCGCTGCGTTTCCATCACAATGACAGTTTATGACTGTTCAGTAAACCATTCGGCCTGCGATTTAGGCTGGATTTTACATTTTGTCCCCTTCTCTGATTGAGTTCGACACCCCTACTTTAGACTGTCTTCTCTTCACCCTCACTGTCAATTAGTTACCATGTATGGTTTTTCTGCTTAAATATACCTCTATGTCCTCTGCTTGCCACGAGCAATCATCCCTTACATGGATTAATGGAGTAATTTCTTCAGGGGTCTTTCACTTCTTGTTCCAAGAATACAACCTTTTACACTCCACCATCAGAGGGATCTTTCTAAAATATGTCTCATCTTGATACCTTCCCATCTAAATGGCTCCTCACAAGGTTCAAGTATAGTTCACCCCTCTGAGCATGAACACCCTCCATGATTCTGCCTTACTTATCCCTTCCACCCCATTTTCCCCCATAAAAGGGCCCAGAGTCCAGCCATACTGATCACACTGCAGCCCAGACTACTCCAACCTATGACCACTGTGCCTCCGCTCATCATATTTCCTCACCCCCTTCTTACCAAGCTCACTTCCTCCTAAGCAACAGCTCTGACTCCTCTGTGCTCTCAACATTCCTCTGCTCTCCTCTTTCATAAAAATCATCAAAATGTACTGATTTGAATGCTCATTTGTTTCCCTCTTTAACCACTCCTGGAGAACAGGGCCTTTAGATTGGTCACTTTTGCATCCTCAGAACCTAATATAGACCCAGGACACATGTGCTAAATCAATGAATGAGAGAGACCTAGAGAGATTCATTTATTTCCAAGGCCATTCACTCCTTCATCTAATAAGTATTCGTTGACTATCTGTAAGTAATATGTACTAATTATTTTTCTGGATGTTGGGGGTGCAACATTATTTAATGTTACAAAAGCCCCGGCTGTTTGAGAGACAGAGGGATTTACATTCTACTGGGGTTTCATACTAAAAACATAGAGGCAGAAATAGAAATGGAACCTAAAGTATAAAATGTCCAATTGACTCATATGTTCCTTCCTTCATTACCCATTTAATAAGCAACTACTTCCTGCTAGCCACTTTATTCAAACACTCAAACACTTCACACACACACACACACACACCAAATACTGGTTTAATGTCTGTGTTTCCTCCCCATCCCTTTTCTCCCCCAGAATAGTAAGCAATGTGAATTGCCTAGTAAATATTCTTTGAATTATAACATCTGGACAGATGGCTAGCTATGAAAGGCTGGGCATCAAGGCACAGTCTTCCCCATCAATGTGTTCTGGTGTATCTCAAATTGTAAGGGAAAAAGTTACACACAAAAGTAATTGCTCAAACAGTGCCCACCATTTTTCAAAGGCTCTTGCTTAGAGGACAATGGCACTTCTTGCTAGGTTGGAGTTTTTCTTCAGCAAGCTGGCATCTATGAACTCGGTAGAAGCTTCACCCACTTCGTTCCAGATCCTGGAGCCAATATCCTCCTCCATCTTTCGCTATCAGAGTCAAGATGAGAACCAACATGAACAGGATGAGTCAAAGAGGCTCCTTCACACAGAGGCAGGGTCCTACGATGCCTGGAATCGTGCGTGCGGCCAGTACCAGGGGAGCCAAAAGTCCTCCGCGGTCTCTATTGAAAGTCCCCATAGTCTTTAGGGAAATCTTTCCAAGGGGAAAATTCCTGAAGTCCCATCTCCCCTCTGGAAACTCTGGCACGAATTCTGCCTGTCCCCACGGATGACATACGTGCCACAGCGATCGTGTAGATCCCCATCTCGGGTTTCAAATCCCCTTTATGTGGGAGAAGAGTGACTGGGCAGTTCTCCCAGCTCAGGCGCTCTTTGAAATTAATGGGAACTCCTCCTCGTTTTATTCCGAATTCCTCCCTAGGGCTTCTCTACTCCCCCAAAACTGTTCTCTCATTCTCGGATGAAGGAACTAAGCTTGGGCTACAGAGTTCAGGCAGCCCTGAGAAGGAGCTCATGAATTTCTTGGAATCAAAGGCTCTTAGAAATGGAAAGAACCTTAGTTTAAAAATGCACAAGAGCCCTTTATTCAACAAATGAGAAAACTGAAACCTCAGATGGATTAGCCTGCTGAAGCAGCAATAATAGCACACTACAAACCGGTAGCTTAAACAATGTAATTTATTTCTCACAGCCCTGGACCCTGGCCATCCAAGATCAAGGTGTCAGGAGGCTTGGTTTCTTCTGAGGCCTCTTTCCTTGGTTTGTAGGTAGTCACCTTCTCCCTGTGTCCTCATATGGTCTTTCCTTTGTACACACACCCTGATATCTCTTTGTCTATATGTCCTCTTCTTATGAGAACAGTAGAGCCAATCAGATGGCTCTACTGTTCTCAATTCAAAATATAGTCATATTCAGGTAACAGGGGTTTGGGCTTCAGCATATGAATTGGAGGGAAGGCCCTGTTTGATCCATAACCCCAGGGATATTTCTGGTTCCCAAGTCTTCTCACAACTGGTTTCTTCTCAACATCTAGGTCTCTGAGAGACCTTCTCCGGCCATCAAATTCAATGTCATACTCCTCAGATACTTTATTGCCAAGACTCTATTTCCTTTTCTTCATAACCTTTATCATTTCTCACCATGAGAATGGTCACATGAAAGGCTTTAAAAAACAACCCAAATTCCTTAACTTGGCTAACAAAGCTCTAATAGGATGTAGCACCTGCCACCCTCTGCAGTATCATCTCCATCACTCTGTCTACATCCCAAACAGCCCAGTCTTTCTCCTGTTCCTTGAAACTACATTCCAACTGTATTCTCATCTCCAGACTTTTGCATTTGCCATCCTCTTGGAACGAGATGCACTTTCCTCAGGTAGCTTCTTGCCATTCAAGTTGAGGCCATCTGTGATCAGCCAACCAAGAGCAACTCTGAGTTGTACATAATGAAACCAACACACCTGAACTTTCTCCCTGGCACATATCCCCACCTGATATTTTCCTTGTTACTAATTCATTTGCTTGTTAATGTCTGACTCTCCCTTCCTGCTATCCTCTACTCCTCACCCAGAATGGGACATGAGAACAGAGCCTTCTTCTGCCTTGCCCCCGTCATATCATCTACACATAGAAGAGTACCTGGTCCATTGTAGGTACCATAAAATAAAATAAATGATAAAATGAATACATGCATGAATGATGTACTAGACTAAGGTTTCTCACCTTCAATACTATTGACAGTGTAGGCCAAATAGCTCTTTGTTGTAGAGGGCTATTCCATGGCATTGTAATATATGTCACAGCATCTCTCCGAGTCAAGACAACCAAAAATGTCTCCAAACATTGCCATATGGCCCCTGTGGGAGGAGGGGTGCAAAATCACCCCAGTGGAGAACCACTCATTATACTGTGAGCTCCCAGATGGACGGAACTGTATCCAAAACCATTAGATACCCCTTAACTACATGTAGATGCTCGATAAATGTTTACTGAAGAGAGATTAGTTTCATAATCTGCTAAATATAGATCCAAGAAATGTTCCAGAACTCATTGTCTCAATAGGATTTGGCCACTTACTACTTATGAGATCAACTTTGCCAAGTCTCTTTGCATCCTCATCTGTTAAACAGAAACATCAAAAATTCCTACACTGTGACCCTGCTTGCTAAGCCATAAAGTACAATACAAATGTGCGATTAATTATTTATGCATTTTTACTTCACCTCTTGCTAATAACTCTTGCCTGAAATAACTTCAAAAGAGAACATTTGCTCCTATTTGCCTGCTTCAGTGTTTACCTGACCCCCTTTCTCTCTAGAAGTTGGGAGCACTTCCTGAGTTTTTGTAAAGTTCTGACCCTTCTTCTCACCTTTGCCCATTGAAGTTCAGACTCACATACAAGGTCTCTGTCTCAAACAGCCCTTAGGAAAAGGTCTGTCCTGGGCAACATTGTCACTGGGTTGTTTGTGATTCTTCTACTTCAGAAAAAGTAATTTCTACTGTAAGTATCTCTTCTTCAGATTCCATTGATGTCTCAATATTCCCTCAGGAAGCTTCCAGACAGAATTAATCTCTTCTTCCCACTGATGCCATTTTGTTTTTACCTCCAGCATATCTCCAAGTCAACCAGAGGAACAGATGGACTCTCAATTCTAGCCAGACTGTGAGTTCCTTGAGGAGTTGAGATCCTGGAGTTTAGGGATAAGGAGATTATAGCATGCTCCTCACTTCCCTCTGTCACCATATCCCAGGAGGGGGGGAAAAAGTTAACTATCACAAATATAATTTCCTAAGAATCATAAAATTATATGAATTTGTTTTTTAGATTAGAAGAGAAGTTATATTTCTGTGAATTCTGAAACAGAGTATAATTTACAGGATGGATTTATCCAAAGAAAGAAAAAAAAACCCAGAGGCACATACAAAGGCAAGCTATGAGCACCATCTCATGGAAAAATCAATTGTCAATCACAATCTCATCAGTAGATGTTCTTCCATTCGTGGCCTCACCAAGAACATGGGTGAGGGTAACACTAGGAGAGCAAGGGCACCACTATTATTGACACACACTTACCCACACACGCATAGATTTGTTGGCCCTGTTGCCTGCATGTTACAGTCCATGATGACGTCCATATCTGTCATCTGTTTCAATCCCCTCATTCTCTCATCTGTAAGGACAGAAGTCTTAGCAGCAACAACAGGCGAGGTCTGAGATGAATCTCCCTGCTTGTAGTCACTTAGACTATGCTAGGATGAACCTGGGCTCACCCCATGGCCTCTAAACCACAGAATCCTTAACTCCAGCCCCTGCAGTTTGCTCTGGTCATTCCCGAGGCCCAGGTCCTAATTCCATTCAATCTCTCCCTAAACCTGAGCTTTCTGAATGAAAACCCACACTCAAAGTACCTCATGCTGCTCTCCTTCCTGCTTAGGCCCCACTGCCCAGACTCCTAGAGTACTGTCAACCTCCTGGGACTCCCTGCCATGGAGGTGTGGTGAGAAGAAACCTCACTTTCAGATTAAACCTCCCTTTCCAAATACACACCTGCACAAACACATAAGCACTTGCCACATCCAGTCCTCACTTTAGCAGCACATATACTAAAATTGAAATGATACAGAGACAATTTAGCATGGCCCTGCACAATGATGACATGCAAATTCATGAAGTGTTCTATATTTTTTGCAGTGCCCCAGCAGGTGTCCTCACATCCTTTAGAACAAATATAAGTCAAAACATAGCGTGTGATCTCAATAGCAAAATCATGACTTGTCACAATTTAAAAAAATACAAAACTTGCCACATCCGGTAGACACTGAGGGTCAGATCCCCTGAGCCAGCTTCTTCTGCTCATTGCTTTTCCCAGCACCCATATGCTATGTTCCACTTTCTGTCCAGCACCGGGCCTACGCTATTACAATCCCAACATGCTCTGTAGGTGAGCTCACATGAGTTACAGCACATCCATTCAAGTCAAAGACCCCAACATGCTGTACATTTGTCCTCCAGCAGTTGATGATAATAGAAGGTACATTTGCCACCAGTAGAGAATGGCCTTTTTTGCCCAGAAAGTCTACTTTATCATGTAGCACCAATGATGAAATCTTGCAATAATTATGAAGAGGTTTGCTAGAATAAAGATCACAAACTCAAACACCTCCCAGTGTCAGGAAGATAAGTGGATATTGGAATGAGGTAAGGGCAGGAGTAAAACGATCCAGGCCATACCCACTGGTAATGCACATCCACTGTATGGTTGACTTTACGTGACAAGTTGGGACATCATGTTCTTTCCAGAAAGAAAAAGGCACTGAGTTTTGCCCGGCATTTCCCAGAAACGTGGATCTGGAGAGTTCCTCCACCTACACAGGGACCTTGTGTCTCTCTGTAAATGAAAGGGTTACTCCCACCTAAGCCTTTCTCAATCTGACCTCATATGGGAGGAAAATCAAGTGGCCTCCAGGTCGGCTCTGGAGTGATTTTTGGCAAGAGGGGGACCAAAGGAGGACAGGCTTTCTGCCAAATCCTGCTCTTGTGAAAAATCATTTAGCCCATTCTCACCAGACATATAAAATCATCTGTAATAAATGTTTCCTGAAAATGTCAGGGGAATTTTTCCATTTTTACATGCTAAGGTTATAAGAGAGTCATTGAAGCACAGAATCAGTCATGCAAACTCTGGAAACCGAATATCTGATCAAAAAAAAAAGAAAAGAAGTGCCCCAAAGCTCTGTTCCCTTCATCTAAGTTCCTTTCTAGTTGTTGCTAAAGTCAAAGATTAATTTCATAAATCTGTTTGATTTGTGGATATGAGATTGCTACAGAATCTAAGTGCTTGGAAAAGATGATTTGCTGGAGATACTCAGTAATACATGCAGCCTCAATGATATCATCACTTCCACCCCCAGAAGAGGGCCTGGGAATCAGAATGTGGGTACCATAAGGGCCTTGAAGTTCTTTGAAACAGGAGGAGACTTACTCCTTTGAGGTTAAGTAATTTATTTAGGGAAGCATAGCCAATTATGAACAAAATGACTCTATATCCTGACAGTAGGGCCATTTTTCTTTTCTATACATTAGCAATCTTCAAACTGGGCTATATTCATATGAAGACCTCCCAAAGGATATACAGGCACAAATAAAATCAATTTAGAGGAAACCACTTTCGGGCCTACAATTATCAAATGTGTATTCTTTTACATGATTGATCTGTATAAGAAAGCATCTTGAGGTAGCAAGCCAATTCTCCTTTCCCAGTCCCCTTTCCCATTTTTCTTCCATTCTGAAAAAAAACTTTAGTTTAGCTTTACTTCATATTTATCATTTAGAGAATCATTTACAATAATATTTTAGTCTTTACTAGAGTGTATAGCATATACATATATGTGATTAGGATCAATTGTGAACTACTAATAATTATAATGATGACACAATCTAAGCAAAATTTGTTTTGCAACTTGGAGCCTTGGAGTTGTAAAAAAATCATTGTTCTTCAATGTGAAAACTATTTTTGTGGCATGTAAGTTTTATAGGTTGATCAATAAAAGATCTTCAAATCTGAAAATTCTATGATGCGCAAAAAATAAAAATGTGATTTTTTTTTTTTTTTTTTTTTTTTTTTTTACGATGAAAGGATGCGATACAGAATTGTTACCAGCATTGGTGTTCTATGATTCCCCAAAATACAAATGGAGAGAAAATGCCAGAGAAATTTCCAGACAGATTTTATTAAGCTTATGCTTGAGCACAAGGGAGGCAGCACAGAGGAAAAGAAAATCCTCTAGTCTGGTTCGGGGCCTGGCTATATTTGGCTGCTTTTCTAAGCCGGGAACAGGTGGGCTTATGTGAAAAGACTTGTGAGGGGTTCAGGAGTGGAATTTTCCATGTTAGGATGGACTTACTTGCCCTTTCCAGCTGTGTTGCCTGGTAACTATGTTCACACCTTCACTATGTGGCAAGATGTCAGACTTCTCATTTCTGCTGCCCCAGGAAGGATATATAGGGTCAGACTTTGATCAAATTGCATGAGGGTCAGTAGTTTCAACATCCACAGTTAGAAGGGATAAAATCAACTACCTCTGCATTTTTGAGTAGGGAGCGAAGAGATGGTGATCTTTCTGAGGTCAGCTTATCTGGTGTCCCTTCTTGACCACCTAGCCTTACCTTGGCCTCTTGTACACCCAATATCCTTCATTCCTAAGCCCACGTCCCTATACTGTAGGGGTGTCGAACTCAATCAGAGAAGGGGCCAAAATCTAAAATCCAGCCTAAATCGCGGGCCGAATGAATGGTTTACTGAACAGTCATAAACTGTCATTGTGATGGAAACGCAGCGGAGTGCAGTGATGACAGTGCGGTGCGGGCCACATTGCAAGGCCTGGCGGGACGGATTTGGCCCACGGGCCTTGTGTTTGACACATGTGCTAAACTGTCTCAGAAATTTTTGCTATTAAGTAAAAGTCTGTTCATGTTTGTTTTTTTTAAGTTAGATGATAGTGGGTGTCAAAAGACTATGGAATCTTTATGCCACTGGGTTCATTTAAAAGAGTGATGTATTATTTTAGTTCAAAATTTTCAATAATTATAATAAATTTAAGTTTTATCCTTTGCAATTATTTAAATTTATGAAGAAAAACTTACAGGTCAACCATGAAAGAGGTAAGGGAGTACATAGTTTTTTAAAAACTTTGAGGGCAGAAAGGAGCAAAAACCTTTGAAGACCATTGCTTTTTACTTCTTTTTTGGGGTGAGCAGTAGACTAGGTGGTAAAGAAGGAGGAACTGTGGCCTAGGAGCTCTGTCCTGCTATTGAGCCATTCGGTCAGTCTGAGGAGTGTATTTATAGGCAAACCACCAGATGCCTCGCAAACTCATTTCTTCTTCCAGGAAATAGAGCAAAACCACATTTGCAACACTCTGCATCTCAGTAATAAATGTCTTTCCTGCTCATATAAATTTGTTTAAGTTTAACAAAGTTAAATACAAAAGGTCCTCAAATAACACCATTTCTTAATGTCATTGGGTCCAACATTCTTTCCTTACAACACTGATGATTCACCATAGGAACTTAATTCTTGTTTATACCTATTAATCTATGGTAAAATTGGTTTTCTTAGACATCCAAAAACCTATCCGAGATGTTCAGTGAGCACTTACTGTAGATGTAAATTTTCCTTTAAGAAAAGCGCCTTCTCAGAGCTCTCAGTATGCTAATATTTAAAATCTCCAAGTCCCCCAATGATATGCTAATGGAGCCCTTTTCCCTGAGTGCATATACACCCGCAAACCCAGCTTGAGTTCTGAACTGCCTCTGAAGATACCTGAGCTGCCTTCACTCCAGGCCTTTGCTCATGCAGCTCCTTCATCCTCTCCTCCTGTGGGTCCAAAATGTCCCTACTTCTTTCATGCAGCCTCCCCTGGAGCCCTCCTCCCAGCCCCAATCTGAGCCTCTCTCTCTCTCTCTCTCTCTCTCTCTCTCTCTCTCTCTCTCTCTCTGCTTCCCACTGCTTTTCTATTACAGTCCTCCTCCTATTATACCTTGTTCAATGCCGCCATCTGCATCTTATCGCCTATGCTAGGGGTGTCGAACTCAATCAGAGAAGGGGACAAAATCTAAAATCCAGCCTAAATCGCGGGCCGAATGGTTTACGGAACAGTCATAAACTGTCATTGTGATGGAAACGCAGCAGAGTGCAGTGATGACAGCGCGGTGCGGGCCACATTGCAAGGCCTGGCGGGACGGATTTGGCCCGCGGGCCTTATGTTTGACACATGTGGCCTATGCTAAATGCTAGGGTCTCTCTAAAAGCAAAAACCAAGTATCATTTCTCTTTGTAGCTGCCCCCTCAAAATTATATCATAGTGTATACTCAATATTTTTTTTACTGTTAATGATTGACACTTCAAAGCATAAACCAACAAAGCTAAACTTCTAATGATCTGACTCACACATATGGTCTGGCTTTCCCATTTATTGGGTGACCCTAAAAAGTTTGCAGTATTCAATATATGCTGGTATGCTATGACAAGGCCAAGTTTTCTTGAGCAATCACTGCCTTGGAATATACGTGAAAAAAGATGTCATTGCCTCATTACTTTAGCTTAATATGTTTCTGGCTAAGAAGCAATTTTCATGAATCACAAACCTCTTCCTCATGGCACCAGTAGCCACCATATACAATGTCCTGATGAAGAACTGTCATTTGAAGCAGCAACAAAGGCAAGATCAAGTTCTGACCCACGCTGAGTTTTTGGAACGGTTGTGCTTTCTGCAAGCCAGGTTGACATTACGGAGAATGTTTATTCTGGCTCAGACCACCATGTCTTCAAAAGGAGGCACTCATATTTTCCCTGGCCCTTCCATCAGTGTAATGGTTTAACAAACATTCTAATTCAGTAACCCAGTTGGCATGTACTGAGCAGTAACTATATGGCCAGCACAATCACCTGTGCCTGCTAGCTGCTTTTGGAGAAGGGTAAGTCGAATGAAAAAGAGTCCTATAGAGACATGCCAAAAACATAGAAAGAAATAAGAAAAAAGAGATATGCAAAAGACTCATGGGGTAGAGGCTGTCACTTGTCTATAATAACCATTTCCCCTTCCTCATTAGAAACAGCACCCCAATTTTATTGGGGGGGAAAATGCACTCAGCTAAAATTCCCAATTTCCTGACCTTCTCCTTTCAGTTACATGTTTTCCATGAGACTTATGCAATGAATGGTTAACAGAAATGTGAGGAGCTTCCAGGAGGATTTGAACTGTCCATTGTTAAAAGCAGCAATACTTCCTAATAGGCATGAATATCATTCTGGAGTCTTACAGTGCATTGGGGATTCCATGAGACAGGGAAGGAGTTATAATTTCTGACATCACTGTCACTCACATTTCACTGCCCATAGCCTGTCAAATGGCCATGTCTTATTTTAGATTATGAGATTGACGTGCTGCCTACTGCGCTAAGGAGGCAGCTGCCATGTCTTATTTTAATGGGCTTGGTAAATGCAATTCTACCATGGCAAAGAATGGAATCAAAGTATTTATGAACAGCTTCATCATCTTATCCTTTTGATTAAAAAAAAAAAAAAGTTCCATTGCCCTCAGTCCTCCCTTCCTGACTGCTGGATGAAGCTTTATGCTTCCATGGGACACAGAGGTTCGCTTGAAGGAAGACTGAACAAGGACAGCCATTAACGTAAGCATGTCTCACTACATTTCTTATCACAGGGCTCTCAGCCCGAGAGTCTAATCAGAAAAGGGTCCATGAGGTTTTGAATTGTCCATTGTGAAAAACAGCAATGCTTCTTACTCGGCATGAATATCATTCTGGAGTCTTCCAGAGCATTGAGAATCCTCTGAGACAAGGAATGAGTTACAATTTCTGAAAGGATTTTCAAACATCTTTCTTCAGCTCTAGGAATTGTGCCAGATCTGCCTCCAGTGTTGTCTAGAGCAGTGTTTCCCAACCTTCTCTCATGATGAGAATCACCTGGTGGAGTTGTTAAAACACAGATTCCTGAATCCCAACTAAGAAGTGCTAAACTAGAATTTTTGGGAACATATAGGTAAAATTGTATACTTAACTAGTGCTCTAAGACAGATTTTATATACAGAGCACTAAGTTAGGTATGCAATTTTACCTATATGTTCTCAAAAATTCTAGTTTAGCACTTCTTAGTTGGGATTCAGGAATCTGTGTTTTAACAACTCCACCAGGTGATTCTCATCATGAGAGAAGGTTGGGAAACACTGGTCTAGAGGAACTTTCACAGACAATTGATAGGAATTAAGGCTCTGTCTCTTGGTGTGCAGTGAGCTCAGAAGTAGCCTCTTTCCCACCTTCTGCTTCCTAAGAGTCCATTGGTCAATTTATTTTATTCTGCTGAGGCAGCCAACTCTAATTAGCATCACTGGTCTCAGGTGATCTATATGCTTCTCTTTAAAAAGAAAAAGGAGCCGAGACTGGTTTGGCTCAGTGGATAGAGGCTTGGGGACTGAAAGGTCCCAGGTTCGATTCTGGTCAAGGGCATGTACCTTGGTTGCAGGCACATCCCCAGTAGGTGTACAGGAGGCAGCCGATCGATGTCTCTCTCTCATTGATGTTTCTAACTCTCTATCCCTCTCTCTTCCTCTCTGTAAAAAAAAACAATAAAATATATATATTTAAAAATAAATAAATAAAAAGAAAAAGGAAAGTATCTGCTTGTTACAAAAGGTAGGCAAATGTTGAGCTAATTGTTTTTACTTGACCCCTTTCTGGCAATAGGGGGCTTTGATAACCCTCTCAGAAGAGTAGATAGGGCTGATTCTGGTGTCAATGTGATAACATGGCAATATATCTCCACTTCAGGAGGTAGTGGTGGAGATTGAATGAGCTCATGCTTGAGAAGGACTTAGCAGAGTGCTGGGCCACCTGACACCCAAGATGGTCCCTCCAGGGAGCATTTTCCTGAGAGGTTCTTGGTCTCTTAGCAAGAAGACCCCCTTGCAGCTTGGGGTTAAAGGCACATACTGGGAACAGGTCAGACCAGGCACCCTTGGAGAACTGGCTTGAGAAAGCATGGCTGCAGCTTTCCCTGCCTTTTGATGGCAGAGCTTCTGTCACTCGCCTGCCCAGGAGGGCCAGTTCCTGAATGAAGTCATGGAGCCATTGTTAGGATGCCTTTGCAAGACTTTTACAGTCTGCTCTTCCCCAGAGCGCAGGCTGGGGTGAATAGGATCATAATTCACTGGGTGAATAGAAGCTTCTCTGAGCAGGTGCAACAAGTGTAAAATGTTCTCAGAGTGAGTGTGAATGAGGCCATGACCAGTTCTCACTTCATACACCCAGGAGCCAAGCCAAGAGTCAAAAGGTTCACTTCTTCCTGTATCTCAGTGCAAAGCAAATGCAGGCACCCTCTTGGCAAGAGCCTGGGCATGAAGTCAAGGGTGAGAAGTGTTCTTACCTTAATGGTGTTGAGGTCATAGTAATAATTACAATAAGAGTGATAACTAACATTGATTGAGCACATGGAGCTGTTATAAGCACTTGGCATAAATAAAGTGAATATATCTCAGAATCTCTCAGAGAGTCCATACTAAATACCACTCCAACTTTACAAAAAAAAAAAGATATTCAGAAAGGTTAAGTATAGGAGGAGGTAGGAAATAGAAAACTATAAAGAGGGTGCAAAAAAAAAGCTGTAAAACAAAATAAGCAATAGCATACATTAAAATGTCAGCATTTTAGCCAGAATTGACCGCATCACACAGGGACCTAGCCAGAGTTGTCTATAATGTGTCAGGATGCACTGTATTCAAGTGAGCAACTATAAAAGCCATCGGAGAAGTTCAAGAAAAATGCTGTGGTTCTCAGAGAGACTCTGTCCAGCTGGAGAGCATCTGAGGTTTTAGGGAAAAGCTCACCTCTGAGATCTTGACAGGTTGGCAGGATGTCATTCCAAGATAAGGGAGCACGGAAAGGACAAGCAACGAGGAGGGGACAGATGACGTCTGTTCAAAGAAGAGTCAGAAGGAAATTTTTAAGTAAGAAGTGGTTCCAGGAGATTCCAAGGAGGCCCTTAAGGCCACAGTAGACTGTGAAGCCCTCTCCCACTTCATCTCAGTTTTTAAATTTATTTTCTACTTGGGTTTTCTACATGTAATTTCATTTGAAGAGACAGTTCAGTTCAGTCTAATTTTTCAAACCATACTACCAAAGGGTAGAGAAAGTTCAGAGGAGGAAGCCGAGATGCAGCAAGAATGGTGCTTTGGGAGAAGAGCATGGCAAGTTTCTGCTGTGAATATCAAATCCACAGCACACATGCCATCCCTCCCATGCTACGTCCCCAGCAGATATCACTGGTAGAACATGTAATTCTTTCCCACTCTTCCCTGAGAATCAGGATTCTTTAAAAAAAAAAATACATTTCTTATTTATTTCAGAGAGGAAGAGAGAGAGAGAGAGAGATAGAAACATCAATGGTGAGAGAGAATCATTATCAGCTACCTCCTACACATCCCATCTGGGGATCAAGCCTGCAAACTGGGCATGTGCCCTGACTGGGAATCGAACTGTGACCTCCTGGTTCACAGGTTGATGCTTAACACTGAACACATTGGCCTGGCTCAGAATTCTTTTAAAACCAGCACTCCAGACATCAGAAGTGGTCCAGGATAGAGCTAAGCAAAGGAATATAGGTCTTAAAGAACCATATAGTTTGAACTATTGTCCCTAGAGATTCATTCATTTCTAAATAGTGATGTTGTGATGAGGCTGTGAATATGTGGTCAGGCCCTACTTGTAGGCAGACCTCATCCCAAAGAAACCTGCGACAACTTCCTGGATCCCTGTCTTCCCCCCACAAGGCCCATCCCGAACACTAAGTTAACCAGTGGAATAAGAAGTGAAAGAGCTGAAACCGGTTTGGCTCGGTGGATAGAGCATCAGCCTGTGGACTGAAGGGTCCCAGGTTTGATTCCGGTCAAGGGCATGTACCTTGGTTGCGGGCATGTCCCCAGTGGGGGGTGTGCAGGAGGCAGCTGGTCAATGTTTCTCTCTCATCGATGTTTCTAGCTCTCTATCCCTCTCTCTTCCTCTCTATAAAAAAAATCAATATAAAAAAAAAATATATATATATATATATATATATATATTATTTTTTTAAAGAAGTGAAACAGGCTTTTCATGGGGTCTGGAGAACCAGCCTGGGAGTGATTCTTTCTATGAGCACACAGTGTGACACACTCCTCCGTTTATTACATTGGCACCTGAACATGTGAGGATCCGGAGTGGAGGAGAAGCATGGTCCAAAGATGGCAGGTGACAGGGTGAGAGGGCTCTTGTGGGAGAGGTGTTGGAAGCAGGAGGTGCAAGCAGTTCTTTTGGTAGAAAGCACAGGATCTGGAGATATCACATGTCTCTGCTGTCTATAGCTGTGTGACCTTGGGCAAGTCACTTCGCCTCTCTAAGCCTCACGTTTCTCTTTTATTCCATGGAGGTGATCGTTTCATCTCACCTCACAGGACTTAGAGGGGGCAGTTGTTTGTTATTCTATTCCCCTTTCTTACATCAACAGCACTCAGATTTCGCTTGGGAATCAGCCTTGGAAAAGCTGCACATCAAGAAGCCTGGTTATCTCCCTGGTCAAGGAGTGCACCTGTGGGCCAGGCTGAGCCATTCAGACCCCTCACCCTGGAACGGATTAACAAGCAAACTGAAAATGATCAGAGACCAGGTAGGGCAAAGGCACAGCCCTGGAGAGACTGCCTTTCGTTCCTGCTCCCTCTTCCCCGGGGCAGCTCTGGGTCCTGTCGTTGAGTGAACCGCCCACATCTTTCCAGAAAGTCCTCTCAACGCTCAGGTGAGCCAGTCACCAGGACCCTGGCCGATACAGCAGGCACCCTGTGAAGAGATGTATGTAAAGTGCTTACAGAATGGAAAGGTTGCATAAAATGCAAGGTTGTCTTTTCCAAAACATTTCAGAGCATCTATTACCTAACTGTCTCATTAAATGACGGTGGAGCCACGGCTGCTGAGTGTGCCTTCTGTTCTCGGACACAAGCTTCCAGAGGTCTTTTGTTCTCCTGGCAAGGGCTCCTCACCACTTCCCCTTTGCGCCGCTGCGGGTCACAGGGCACTGAGTCACCAGAACATGGTGATCACACAGGGTCTAAGCCCTCTGCCTCTTTTCTCCTCTGTTCTGCTTCCGTTATTCTAGATGCTTCCTTGGCAGAATCATGTAAAATAGAAAGCTATAGGAGAAAATACTTTAACCCTCGGTGTGCACCTAAAACCTGTGGGATAATAAAAAACAGCATGACCAGTCTCCTCCAGGGCTCTGCTACCAACCAGCTATTTTAAGTTTAAATAAAATAACCATGACATTGGCCCTCCTGGACCTCAGTTTTCTCTTCTGTCTAAAGCAAATTTTGAATAAGAAAGTCACTAAAGATCCCTAGAGCTTAGTCTATGAAAAAGTTTGTTCTATTTGGCTTTAATGCCCATCAGTCTTCTTCACCCCATTTTGTGTGTGTGTGTGTGTGTGTGTGTTTTTAAATATTGTATTGATTTTTACTGAAAGGAAGGCAAAGGAATAGAGAGAGAGAAAAATCAATGAGAGAGAAACATCGATCAGCTGCCTCCTGCACACCCCCTACTGGGGATATGCTCACAACCAAGGTACATGCTTGACCGGAATCGAACTTGGGACTTTTCAATCTGCAGGCCGATGCTCTGTCCACTGAGCCAAACCAGTTAGGGCAACTGCACCCCGTTTTTAATGGCAAGAGACCATGAACCCCTTCGCTGCCCATCCCATTTTGGATCTATGCCACTTCTTCAAAAAATTCTTTAAAGCCCCGAATGCTATAGCTCATTGAGAACATCTATGCCATTCTCCTTAAGGAAAAGATTAGACCTTAAAAGAAATAAAGCCGCTACCACAAAAATTAAATCAAATGATTTAATTAGAGAGCACAGAAAGGTACCCGCTGCCAGATTTTATTGCAGTAAACATATCACTGAGAAGTTTCCCAAATGCCTGCAGCTTGCAAGCTGCTCAAAAACAGAAGCAATGTTGTTCCACAGCTCAGCAGCACTGCGTTAAAATAATAATAATAAAATGAAACTGTCCAACATTTCACAAGTACGTCCATCACTGTAAGGTTCATTGTCAAAACAGACCGTTCTATCTGCCATTCTATCTGTCTCAACAAATCAGGTTGCCCCAGCGAGAACCACATTTCCAGTTCTTTTTTTTTTTTTTAATATATGTTTTTATTGATTTGAGAGGCAGGAAGGGAGAAGGAGAGGGAAACAAGTAACATTAATGAGAGAGAGCCACCAATCTGCTGCCTCCAGCATGCCCCCTACTGGGGATCAAGCCCACAACCCAGATATGTGCCCTGGCTGGGAATTGAACCAGCAACCTGTTGGTGCATGGGATGATGCTCCAACTAAGTGAGCCACACCACCCAGGGCACAGCTTTGATTCTTGTTGCTGTATGGAGGGAAGCACTACATTTTGAATGGCCTCACCCTGAAATATCAAAGCAGTGAAGGCCCCCTGCTTTTAGAAAGAAAGCTGCAGGGAAGTACCTTTCATTCACTGGATCTGAATTCCGGACTTCCCGCGAGAAGCCAGGGCAGCCTCATCTCCGGGCTAGCAGCCTTCAAAACCCATCTTCTCTGCTCCTGAGACAATTCATGTATCAGCCCCGGGAAAGCAGCAGGGGTGAATGGAGCAGTCCTGGCCCCACACGGGTGAGATTCACTCCCAAAGCCCTGACTGCAAACCCTGCCACCACTCAGCAGGAAGCAGAACCAGAGCTGAGTAGGGCGGTATGCTGAGGTGGCTGGAGCAGGTGCCTCAGAGCTGTGGTAGGGAACCCAGAACCTTCTGAGGGCAGGGAAGGTTTTTCCTTTGCGTTTGGGTCCCCCTAGTGGCTCAGCGACATTGCACTGGCTCAGTCCCCAGAAGGAGGCCTGTGGGGAGAGGGAACTGCCAGGGCAAGTGCAAAGCAGAGGCCACGAACTTGTGGCTGCCTTGCCCACCAAACGCCTGGGGTAGAGGCTGCCTGTGCAGCCAAGCGATCAGCCAACATGCAATTCACTCCTACTCTTTTTTAAATATATATATATATATATATATATATATATATATATATATATATATATATATTATTAACTTTTTATAGAGAAGAAGTGAGAGGGATAGAGAGTCAGAAACATCTATAAGAGAGAAACATTGATCGGCTGCCTCCTGCACACCTCCTACTGAATACAACCTGCAACCAAGGTACATGGCCTTGACTGGAATCAAACCTGGAAACTTTCAGTCCACAGGCCGATGCTCTATCCACTGAGCCAAACTGGTTTTGGCACACTCCTACTCTTTATGCAGCAATGGAGGTGCAGGAGGACTCTGACTTTCTCTCACGGTGTTCATGGTTTGGGGGAGGGGGCAGCAGGGCTAATAAGCATGTAATGACTAGCAAACACATATGCCATAGCTAGTAAGTGTCAGACAAGTACAGGAGGCCATGCTATGATGTAACAGTCAGAGGAAGAGCCTTCAAATTAGACTGTCAGGGCTCCTGTGCTGGCTCCTCTGCTCACAGTTCAGTGACCTTCAGCGTTTCCATTCAACAAGTATGTGCTGAGCACCTGACAAGCTAAGCACTGATCTAGGAACTAGTGATAAAGCAAAACAGATCCAAAAAATCAACCTCTCCCTTTCTCCCCCTCCCCCCCGGCACATGGAGAGAGAGAGAGAGAGAGAGAGAGAGAGAGAGAGAGAGAGAGAGAGAGAGAGAAAGAGAGAGAAACAACCCTGTAGACCTTACCTTCTTCTTGGGAGGGAGGGTGTTCAAAGCACCATAATATTGTAAGTTTCAGTAAAATAACCTTAGCACCTCCCTGTCCACTGTTGTTAAATGATTAGAGCATCAACCCTCACATCGAATGGTTTCAGGTTCAATTTCCAGTCAAGGCCATGGACCTGGGTTCCAGGTTTGATCCATGGCCCTAGTCAGGGGAGAATGCATGAGATAACCAATCTCTCTCTCTCTCTCTCTCTCTCTCTCTCTCTCTTTCTCTCTCTCTCTCCTTTCTCTCTTTCTTTCTCTCTCTCTCAGCCCTTCCACTCTCTCTAAAAATCAATGGAAAAAAGTATCATAGGGTAAGGACTAACAATAAGTAAATAACAATAAAAATGGCCTGGGCACTTAGGCCTGGCACAGGAGAACAGCTCACTAATGCTAGCTTCTGTTATCCTTCGAATGATAGACTCTGGAATCTTTATTTTGCTTCGGGGTCTTTCCAAAGGCGTAAGTCAAAGGGAAGCCAGCCTGAGGATGGGGAAGGGGAGTTTCAGGGGCACTAAGGCAGGACACTGGGCTGAGTGAACCAGGAAGGATGTAAAGTTGATTTCATTTGCCTCCGCCTTCTGGATAGTAAACACATAGGTGTAGAGCCTGAATTTTTGTTCCATATACCCACCAATTTCTTTTACTTCCATATCCCATCATTGGGGATTTTGAGAGAGCAATAAAAATACTTCATTTTTCCACATTTGAATTTCAAATTGGAAAATTGGAATTCCAGGTGAGAATTCAGAATATTTATCTCCGTTACTAAAAAGATGGAAAGATTATGCTTCCCATAGAGCCACATGGACCCGCTCCCAGACTGCTGCTTAGGGATCCCCTGAGACCGCTGGCAGGAAGTTAAGATTTTGCTTCCAGAAGAATCTGAAACAGGTTAGAGCAAAAAGTAGGTAGACAAAGTGGCGTATAGGGTTTTCCCATCCTGATAGGGCAGCTGGGGTGTATGGGCAAGCTTTCCCCTGGAAGAACCAAGAGGAAACCCTGCTTCCTGAGGGCAGCTCATTCCCAAGAGGAATATGCCGGGTTTGTTCTTCCTGAAGCTCCCAATCAGATAAGTCACTCTACCTCTGCTGGAGCTGAGAGAGGCCAGAAATCAAACTGAACATCTTTAACAGAAAGAAACTTCCGAAGTGGAGAAGAAATGCTCTTCCCTACTATTCTCTAGCTCTTTGCTCTCAACTCAGCTTCACTATTAAGTCCATGGTCAACCACAGTGGAGCCATGGTCCTCTCAGGAGATCACCAGAATATGAGGCTGGACCTCCAGTACCACATGCCATTCGTGGGACCCTGATAGGTGACTTAAGACATTGCTTCCAGAAGGCGGTGAAATGTGTCAGGACAGAACCAAAATTCAGTCGATGCCAGGATGACTCCAGAACCAAGGCTAAAAATTCACTCCCTGTTCCATTTCCCAAATCACAACATGTGCAGTCACACTTTCCACCAGAGCAAAGCCAAGGCTCAGCATGATATGAAATGACAACATCAAAATATTTTAATAGTGAACTGTGTGAAGAATAGAATAATTATAGAATAGAATAATTACATAACAGAATAATTACAACCTAGAGATGCCCTATTATCAAATGCTTAGAATAAAATACACAGTCAAACGTTAAATCCTCCCAATACTTCAAATCTAAAGGAATTGTATCCAAAACCAAATTACTTTGTCCTTAGGTATTGAGTTTCTAATCTCCTTGCTTTCAGTTACACTGGGAACATGTATTTCCAGCACGTGGCACAGTGTCTGTCGCCTCAAAGACATTCAGTAACATACTGTTTCATAAATTTATGAGCTGAATAGGTATTCAGTGCTAAAGAGCCAACCTAGTTAACGTCCATGGTAAGAACAATCAACCAAATGGTAAATGGTGTTTCTGTTAATCTTTCTCTCATTAAAGATAAATATTTTAGGAGCTGCTTCTTTGATTATAATCATTAGCAAAGGAAGCCAGTCTGCTTAGCACAACTCCTGGCATATATTTGATATGCAGTGTTATTTGGAATGAATTCTAATTTCACAAGTCTTATATTAGTTAGAAGCGATAAACGTGATCAAAACCTTTAGCCATCTAGAATGCTAAAGCTGCTTGTGTTTCTTTTTACAACTTGGGAGTGTGGGGGTGGGAAAGACTGGCTTTTATAACAATAATCAAGAAATTGAAGTCACAGGCTTTTGCATCTGCCTGGCTCTCCCCTCTGGCCACTTCTGCTCCTGCTCTTCCTTGTCTCCCTTGTCCTCTGTGCAGCGTGCTCCTCGCTGCTGCTTCATCCTTCTGCCCTAGCATCTGCCAGCGAAGGAGCAGGTGCTCATCTTGGCTAACCCCACTTGGCCACAGCAGGCACCCTGGTCCTCTCTCATCTTCCAGCCACCTGTGCAAGTCCAGGTGTTATATCAGGGAACCCCGGGAGCTAAGCACAGGTGTCAAACACAAGGCCCGCGGGCCAAATCCGTCCCGCCAGGCCTTGCAATTGGCCCGCACCGCGCTGTCATCACTGCACTCCGCTGCGTTTCCATCACAATGACAGTTTATGACTGTTCAGTAAACCATTCGGCCCGCGATTTAGGCTGGATTTTAGATTTTGGCCCCTTCTCTGATTGAGTTCGACACCCCTAAGCTAAAGCAAAGCCTTCCCAAGTCAGTAAGATCCAGCCCACAGCCGAGGCCGGTTTGGCTCAGTGGATAGAGCGGACTGAAGGGTCCCAGGTTCGATTCCAGTCAAAGGCATGTATCTTGGTTGCAGGCACATCCCCAGTGGGGGGTGTACAGGAGGCAGCTGGTTGATGTTTCTTTCTTATCAATGTTTCTAGCTCTCTATCCCTCTCCCTTCCTCTCTGTGGAAAATCAATAAAATACAAAAATAAAAAAAGATCCAGCCCACATTCCAAAGAATCAATTGTGACATTCAGACACTTTCTGGTCTTCTCTACCCAGGAATCATCCCCACACACATACACACGCTGCCCTCTCCAGTGTCTGCAGATCCCTGACTGCATACTTGTTCTTCCCACTGCTGTGGGTAAACCCCACCACTGCTGCAACCCAAGGTCAAGGCATCTGGCTCCCCAACTTTGTGAGCCAGGCAGCTTCCTGGAAAGGGCAGTATAAACTGACAGCACCAGCAAGTGGGGAGCATCCTGTCCCAGAAGCTGCATACCCCCACCAGCCACCTCTGCTCCAAAACCACATCCCCCCCTCCTTTCTCTAGCAAGCCCCCTGCCATCCTTTGCCCAAACTTCCCATCCTCTCTTCTAATCCTAGTACTGTCTCTACTTCTGCAAAAGCTCGGGGTTGACCAGATAGCTCCTCCCCTGTGATCCCACAGTAGTTTGCACTTATGTCTTGATTAGGTTCTTGGAAACAGACTTTGAGAAGGCAATTCACACACAGGAAGTATATTGGGGATACTCTCAATATCAGCATCTGACGGAGTGAAGGGAGCAGGATTGGACAGAGGAAAAAGATGAATGGTGATACCATCACATAAGAGCTTCAGTCCAACCTATGGGGGCTCTGGATCTGAGCTGGCCATTCAGAGTTGCCCTACTACAATAGAAAACATGGGGCAGGACTTTGTACCTCGCACTGCCCAGTGGACAGCACTCACTAGACTGTGATCCTGTCAAGGGTAAGAAGCACCTCTTTTCTCTCTGCCTCGATGGGTCCTGCATCTGATGCACAAAGATCAGGCAATAACCAGTTGCTGAACAAATGACTAATAAAGGAATTGAAGAGAGCCTAGTTAACAATACTTTCTCCACCCAGGTTCAAAATCATTTGAAAAGTCAACAGAATCAGATCAAAAGAGGCTAAAATATAACCTTTATTGCTAACAGGACCTGCTGGAGAATATGGATTATGTTTGTGAGAACATATAGGAAGTAGGAAATTAATAATAGGGAACTATAAGATTAGGCAGACTTTCCCACCTAGTCCTGGGAGTCTTAGAAAACCACAGGAGGAACAAAAAGAGTGGTCTCCACCGAGATGCTAATAGGTGGGAAAGCTGAGCTGAGAGATGTACACTGTCTATACTCCCACAATTTATGACTGAGATAAGTCACCCTCCTCTGCAAAGACCAGGGGTGGGGGGAAGCCAGAGAATTAGCCTAGTGGCAACGCCTCCATAAATAAGGGTGCACCAGGATTGAGGAAACTTTCCCTCTAATAAATATGTACTGACCACACCAAACACAGAGAGCTTTCTAGCCCCCGATTCCAGATATCACCAAGGCCAGTTTCATCCATGACCCTTCCATGGATGGGTCTGAGTCAATAAACCACCTTGCTGGGGAATAAATGCTATTTAACCTATAACGTTGAGGTCTTGTCTAATGTGAGAATGAGAACTTTAAAAAAAATTAAACCTAGAGATTCACAATGTAATTAATCCAGGCTTAAGTCCACTGGTGGTGAACTCAGAGTCAGTGACTGACCCAACATGTATGGTTACCATGGAAACCGCTCTCCTCTAACTTCCTGTACTGGGTATTAGAAACTGTTTCCTTGTGACCCATGTGAATCTCTGGCACGAGGCCAGCAGCCCAATGCCAGGGAAAGTACCGTGTGGTACTAAGTAGTATAATATTCTGGACGGGATTATAAGATTGGAAATTGGCAGCCTTCAAATCTGAATGAAGCAGAATGAAGTCGGTCTCTGTGTCAGGAGAAACAAAATCCGATTTTCCCCAGCACTGTACAGGCAACAAAAGGTACATCATTCAGTCCCAGAAGAATGCGACAATTAAGTTCACACAGGGACTAGGGCAGAGTGGGGAAGCACCGCTCTGAATGCCAATTTATGGGCTCTTGACAATGGCTTCTCTGCTCACAATAAAGGATGGCAAACATTAAAGTTGGCTTTATAATGCTCAGGGAAAGCAGGTAGTTTTCCAGATTGTTCGCTTCAATGGCAAGCCAGAGCTTTCATTTCCCAGACATTTGGGAGCATTCACATCCCTGAACTTTGAATAACAGCTGAAAGAGGAACGTCTAAGAAATAAACAGCTCCTTTGGCTCAAATTAAGTCAAAGCCAGGACAATGAGACCCACTATTTCAAAAGCTCCCATTGGTGCACAGCTTTTTAGAGAATTATAGACCTAGGAAAAGTACAATCTGTACCTTTGGGCAATGGGCAGAGATCATTCCTGTGAGATGCATTCAATAAAATTCAAATGAAGCTGAAACCGGTTTGGCTCAGTGGTAGAGCGTCGGTCTGCGGACTGAAAGGTCCCGGGTTCGATTCCGTTCAAGGGCATGTACATTGGCTGCGGGAGCATCCCCGGTAGGGGATGTGCAGGAGGCAGCTGGTCAATGTTTCTCTCTCATCAACTTTTCTGGCTCTCTATCTCTCTCCTTCCTCTTTGTAAAAAATCAAAAAAATATATATTTAAAAAAAATTCAAATGAATGAGTCATATATCTCTATCATTGCAGTAAAAGACTGTGCCGCTGCCTGGCCAGTGTGGTTCAGTGGTTGAGCATTGACCTATGCACCAGGAGGTCACAGTTTGATTCCCAGTCAGGGCACATGTCTGGGTTGCAGACTCGACCCCCAGTAGGGGGTGTGCGGGAGGCAGCTGATCAATGATTCTCATCATTGAGGTTTCTATCTCTCTCTCCCTCCCTCTTCTTCCCTGAAATAATTATTTTTAAAAAGACTGTATTGTTGTCTTCTCTTAGCATACCAGTCACCTTCTGGAACCTGATACTAACCCTAACTCTGTCTTGAATTAGCTCTCAAACCTTTGGGTATATTGCTCAGCCTTTCTGGATTTCTTATTTCCATCATTTTTAGGATCATCTGACTATGAGAGCTCAAGACTCTTTCTCTTCTAAAATATTATGCCTACAATATGAGAGTGTCTATTGCTGAGCATCACTACTTGTTAAATGAGGTCAGGAATAGGTGAGAGAAGCATGACTGAATGAATGAATACATTAATAAGTGGAAGCTCAGGAACTTGCCATACAGACATTCTCAAACATGATTCTGTAAGAAAATTAAACTTTAATCTCAAAGGCATCCTTTGTACATAATGAATTCTACTCACCTATTCTGGTACTAGTTACCTACCAACACTGGGAGAATTGAGAAGTTGTCACTCAAATCATTATCTATGTCCTATCATCCACTTGAGAAAGGCTATATGATTACTAAACAGCCAACACACTTGTCAATGAACCAGAATTTGTTGAAATGCTCAGGAATATGCTAGGGCTCCCCATCACAGGTCCTACATGTGTTCTGAGCTCTGGAGACTGGGCCACCCACCAGCACAATATATAGACAAGAATGTGGGCTCAGGAAACAGAAAGTCCAATGTTCTCTAACTAGGATCCTGCAGCCCATTGTTTCAGTGCAAGGAACTCCACTCCCCTTCCCAGCAACAGAGGTGCAGCAATGGGCAGATAACTATTGAATGCACACAACCTCATTCATACTGCACAATCCAGAAACAGCCAGCCTCTCCGAGTAAGGAAGAAGTGTGCTATAGAGGTGATATACTGTGGGGATGGAGTGCCATCCTTCAGGAGGGGGTACCCCTAAATCAATGACCATTTTATGATGCTCAATAAATAGAATATATGGGCCCAGGAACCAACAGGTGGAAGTGGGAGTGGCTGCACTTATAATCACTCCCAGTGACACACTTGTTGTGAACTTACAAAAATCGTGTGGGTCTTAGCTGAGCAAGAGGTGAACTTTAGTGGATATTGGGATGCAGTGTCCAGAAGGTCGCTAGGTACTCCAAGGTACTCACTCCTTCCAGAGAGCTGGCTGCTGCTGGTTCCTAGCTATATCCTTCCCTGTGACTTGCCTTCAGCCTAGGGGAGTTGCCCAGCTCAAGATTATACCCTCTACAAAGGGGCATCCCACATTAAAGGACTGTTATATAGGTCCAAACACCAGGCCCTATTGCATCTGAAAAGCCTTCTCAACTCCTGAACTTCCTACAGATTGGTTGCAGAGTTTTGTTTGTTTATTTGTTGTGTGACTGTGCTTTTTGACCACTTCATCCAAGTTGAACTTTGCCCTCTGTCTAGCCCTGCTTTCTTATTTTCTTACGGGTGTTATTTCAATGTGTATTCTCTGGCAAACCTCCTAGTGTTTTTTCCTTTCTGGCCTCTTTCCTTTTTTATTGGGTCTCTTTCCCTTACATAGAAACCGATATCTACCTCAGAGTCTGTTTCTGAGAACCAAATCTAAGACATAAAGGAAGGAGACCCAATAAAGGAAAGGACACCAATAAAGGGTGCGTTAGTGAGAGGATTACAGCTGTGAGCATCTGGGCCTGATCCTCCAGGGTATCTTCTGAGAGACCAGAGAGAATGCACCTGATTGGAAAAGCCCTGATCAAAGGTTGGGGTGGCTAGGCCATCTTCAAAGTATTTTTCAAATCTAACTAGGGCTCAGAATGGCACATCTATAGATAAATGGAAGCATTTTCCAAAATTAGCTTCTCCCACATTCTACCCACATGCCATCTCATAGCCAAACCCTCCATCTTATTGTTAGTGACCTCACACATCATTTTTCTTGGTGGAAAAAAAAAAATGCAAGAACACAGCTGTTTGGTGTCCTCCCCTTGCCCGAGGAGAAGAGGTCACAGCAGAAATAAACGCAGAGGGAAGGGCACTTGGCAGGGCTCCCTGAGTCAGCCGGGCTCCTCTGGCTCCCAGCTTGGGGCTCCTCACCTCCTCTCTTCTCCAGAGGGGCAGCCCTCTCTGCCAGTTTGCTGGCTGCAAAGCTGATTAGCAATTCTGCAGATGCCAGCAAACTGAGCTTTGGAATCCCACTTGTCCCCTCAGCGAAATACCAGGTGGAAGTAGAGCAAAGGACAGTTACATAATGTGCCCAAGCGCCGGCACAGAAATGCCACATGACTCTGCTCACTCACTTCTTCCCTTTCACCCTTGTTCCTGGCAAGCTCAGGAGAGTAATCCCACAGCCTAGCAACTAAGCACATATACAACCTTGTGGCGACTGAGGATGCTTTCTTCACGTGCTGGAGACTGCAGCATGGCTCTGAACAAAATTCCTTTTGCTTCTCATTACCATATTAAGGAGTCTGACATGGTGAGGCAGATGGATGGAAGGATAGATGATATAGCTATACCTATAGATAGAGATATATCGCCATATATACACATTATTATATCATAATATATAAATTATACATATACAGCCTATTCATTATTAGTGATTAAATATTTGTAATACTGCCCTTGACTGGGAACACACAATTATAAGAGGCAAGAGCTACAACTATCTTTGGGAAATGTTGGGAATGTCTCAAGTTTATAGAATAAAACCTCTCATCCTTGCCTTTCTGGTATTACCAACCGGACTTTCTTTGGATGTATCAGTACCTGAGGCCAAGGCTCAGAGCAATATCTGGTCTACCCACATCTCCTTAGTGAATCTCGTGCACAACCAGAAACATTTGTCTGCAGGCATGTCCCCCAGGCCAAACAAAAACACACACAGTAATAGGTACACATTTCCTTTCCTTTTCTGTTTCCCAACTTCTTCTCACTTTATGTCATGGCTTTTGCTGTTAGGTTTATTACTTTGCAATACCCTCTGGAGTATTATTTAGGAGCAAAATCACCTCACTTAATTCAATATATTGCTCTTGGAAGCAGGTTTTCTTTCCCATACTGGATTCTGGACAGTAAAAAAGTTGCTTCTATTCTTTCCATTCCTCTCCAGATATTCCCACAGTTAAGGGGATAAGAAATTTCCAACATGCACCCATCATTTATGGAGACTGGGATCAGAGCCTGGATGAAGGGATGCAGAGATTTCTGCACACGTTTTATCCCACGCACTCACAGAAGAGAAGGCAGTAAGCCAGTCACACTCCAATGGTTATATTCAAGTTTTCACAGCGTTGCTCCTCCAGGCTGAGTGACTCCAAGAATAAGGTACAAATCCTTTGGCTCCATAACTCTCACAGCAACTCCATTCTGTGCATGAGAACTTTCCATGCAGTGCAGCCAACCAAGAAGGCACTAGATTTTGAGTCAGAAGGACAGGTGAGCTCTTCTCAACCCATTCTGATAAGACTTTCACCTCAGGTCACTAATGGCTTGTTGAAGTCACCAGTTCCTCCATCTTTCCAAGTCCAACAATGCATTTTAATTCTCATCTTATTCAACATCTCCACAGCGGCTGACATTGTCAGTCCATCTTTTCATGAAACACCTTTTTTGCTTTGCTCTCTGGGCCACTACCCCAGACACTTTGTTTCCCTCCTCCAAGTCTGGCTCTGCCCTCTCTCCTCGCTGGGTCCTCCTCTTCTTCCTGAAATTGTATGCTGGCATGCCCCACAGCTAAGTCCTAGGTTTCTTGTTTTCCGGTGTTATCTCATCCAATCCCATGGCTACATGCTGATGCTTCCCACATTTTATCTTCAAACCCAGCATTTCCATTATTCAAAATCTCAAACCCAATGTGTCCCAAATGGAACTCCAAACTGTTTCCCTTAAACCTGCCCCACTTTTAGTCTTTCAACTCAAAAGACACCGCCATTCATATGGTGTTCAAACCAAAAACCTGTCACCTTTACTCAATAGACTAAGTGAAGCAGATTGTACTCCCCAATGTCGGTAGGCCTCATCCAAACCTGGCCTTGGCCAGTGTGCTCAGTGGTTAGAGGGTTGGCCCCACACACTAAAGAATCACAGGTTCAATTCCCGGTCAAGGGCATATACCTGGGTTGCATATCGAATCCCAGTCTCAGTCAGGGCATAGGCCAGAGGCAATAGATGTTTCTCTCTCACAACAATGTATTTTCTCTCACTCTCTTTCTTTCCACTCTTCTCTCCCTCTTTTCCACTGTCTCTAAAAAGCAATGGAGAAAATGCTCTCAGATGAGGATTAACAAAGAAAATGAAGAAGGAGGAGGAGGAGGAGGAAGAGGAGGAAGAGGAAGAGGAGGAGGAAGAGGAGGAGGAGGAGGAGGAGGAGGAGGAGGAGGAAGAGGAGGAAGAGGAGGAAGAGGAGGAGGAGGCATGAGAATAGTTTAGATTGAACAGCTCAGAAGGACACAGGAAAGACTAAAAGGTGGCCTTTTGGGAATACCTACTGTGAGTGAATGGATTGAGAGGAAATTTAAACAATTGAGGGAAGACTTTGGGATGATTTTGAAGCGCGCGCTCTCTCTCTCTCTCTCTCTCTCTCTCTCTCTCTCTCTCTCTCTCTCTCTCTCTCCTTCACCATTTGAGGACACAGCAAGAAGACAAGCCAGAAAGGGACCATCACCAGTAACTTTTCAACTCTGCTGGCACCATGATATTGGACTTCCCATCCTCCAGAACTATGAGAAATAAATATCTATTGTTTAAGACACCCAATCTATGGTGTTTTGTAGTGGTAGCCCAAACAACTCCTAAAATTATGTGCATGCATAATTTTGATGAAAGTAAAGAACAAATCTTAAAGTGATTGTGCATCAACAATAAACTGAAAAGATTACTTTAAATTGGCTTTCTTTTGTCATGTGCACACATAGACACATAGCACCATTTGGGCAATACATTTTGCAAAGCATCTAAATGCATGAGAATATTTTGGAAAAGTGTTAATGATGGCCTGGGCCAATCTGTCATTTGTAAATAATTCTCAGGAAAGTATACTAATTAGAGCTTGGGTAGGCAAATGATACACCAACTCATCCGTCAACAGCTTGCTGCTCATCTATTGAATATATAGCAATAGATAATCAACATTCTGTGTGGGGGGTAAATAACCAAGTGTAAGAGCATTTTTGGCACTAAAGATTTTATTATTCAAAGAAACACATGGGATATAAACTTCAGTAAAATTAAATGAGAGTAAAAATTTTTAAGTAACATTTTATTAAAAAGGAAAGTTAGCCTGACCAATGTGGCTCAGTGGTTGAGTGTCAACCTATGAACCAGGAGGTCATGATTTAATTCCCAGTCAGTGCACATGCCCAGATTTGGGGCTCAATCCCTAGTGTAGGGCGAGCAGGAGGCAGACGATCAATGATCCTCTCTCATCGTTGATGTTTCTATCTATCTCTCCCTCTTCCTTTCTCCCTGAAATCACTAAAAATATTTTTTAAAAAGGAAAAATGATGCCACAAGACAATGCATAATTTTGTTAAATACCACAAACCACAGAAGCATTATTGTTTAGCAGAAAGAAAAATCATGATGCAGAGAAGAGATCTCAGAGGAAGGGGATTAGAAGATCTTGAGAGATGGGCTACACCAGAATGGATTGGGGAAGGAGCCACTCCAAACTTGGATTCGGGAAAAAGCAAGACGTGGTTTTGGCACCAAGATGTAGGGTCTAGAGAGACAAGCCATTGGAATGAGAGTCTGCTCATCTGCAGAGGCAATGATTTAGCCTTGGCCCAAAGAAAACTAGTTATTTAGAAAAATATTCCATTGCCCACAGTAAGGCCAAGAAATCAGTCAGATGTTCTGCTGGGAGGTGTCTCCACCTTTTTATGAGATTAAAAAAACCCAGAGATGGTTTCTGACCCAGGTTACCGGGTTCCCGGTAAACAGCAATGACCTCTTCGCAAAGTCATTAATTGGGGAACTTCCTTGATTCCATTATGAATAACAAAAATATATCCATGGACTTCTGATCTTTGATGAAGGCATCAAGGTGTGATTTATTGAGCAGGCTGTTCTCCAGGGGAATATGAATACTTGAGCCTTTTACTTTTCTAAAGTTCAAACACACTGCCTCTTCAGTAGATGAAGTAAACTGAAGTGACCTCAGTTCAGACAAATAAATATGACAGGTATGCATAGTAGCAAAAATTAATGTTCTGACATTCATGGAGTGCTCAGATCCCATAATGAAAAACATCTAGGTCAGTGGGAAGTCAGAAGCATTTCCTATACATAACTATCATCAAACAAATGTCCATTCATGTTAGTCACTCAAAAATAAAATTAATAAACTTTCTGATGTGGTTTTGAGTAATTAAGAGAGAACTTGGGGCAGATATAAGAAGTAAGGTCACGAGGCAAGGCTGTGGTCAGTTAATTTCCAGTTCTGGAAGAGGAGGTAGTTATATCCACCAGTGCCCAGTAGAGGGCAGGCAAGAGCTGCTCAGGTGGAATCTTCCTCAAAAGAACACCCAGTTGGTACCAGTCCTCCCCACTCAGCACCTGCAGAGAAGGCCGGAATCAGCCCAGGATCTATTGGTGAAGGAGGTGGGTAACACCACGGATCAAAGGCAGCCAAGACATATGGAGGACCAGGCCAGGAAGAATCATGGAAAAGCTAGAGAATGGAAAATACAGACAGATAGCAGTCAGGGGTTAAATGGATCCAGGTTCAGAAGCACGCAGCTTTGATCATGCATTCAAGGTGCACCTCTAACCTACCTCTAACTACCACCAACCCCTTAAGAGTCTTAGGATTTACTGTTTTTATAATCATACACCCAAGATTCCAACCAAACAACCACCTTTGAGAAGCCACTTTAAGGAGACAGATAGCAATACAGTGGCAAATACTAGTGAGGGTGAGCAAGGGAATTGATGGGGTGGAGAGGAGTGGCTAAGTCAAGCTATCAGAGAAGACTTCCTGGAGGAGGTGATAATCCCCCTGAAATATCTTTCTCCTCTCCACATATCTAAACCATCAGTGCCTGCTGGGGAGCGATCTGTTGTTTCATCTGCTTGCCCATCTTTTCCCCTCCTAGTAAAAGTACCCTCCTGACCTTTAAAAACTGTTCCCGACACCCCTTTCCAAATGGGCTTAGGTGACACAGTTCTGGCCAATCATATTACTTCATCCATTTGTCCTCAGTGATTGGTCTAAAAAGTATCCTCCAAATCAATCCAATTTCTTACCTGGAGTTATTTTTTTCCTCCCATTTGGAGTTAAAGTGATAGCTCCCTCTTTCCCCCTGGATTGGAAGCTGTCAGCATGGATTCAAGAACTGCTAATGTCATATCCTTACTCCTTCTACCATGTTTCCCCGAAAATAAGACATCCCCTAAAAATAAGACCTAGCACAACTTTGGGAAAAAAAAATTAATATAAGACACTGTCTTATTTTGGGGGAAACAGGGTAGGATTCTGAGTGATTACACTGGAGAGAAAGAGACAGAGTAATTATGCAAATTCCAATATAATTGCACTGTTTATCAGGGCTAGGCCTATGTGTAACAAAGAGCCCAAATTTGGGATCAAAAGACTGGCAGGTGAGATCTGGTGGCTGGCTCCATGACCAGAACAAAAACCCAGCCTCTTTCTACTACTGAATATTTTGCTCCACCATCTTCATCACCTGGCTCTCCTCATCTTCTAAAATGATTGCTGCATCCCTATGTGACATATCTACACTCCAGACAGAAAGGACAAATGTGTCCCCTTTTTCTGGATTCCCAGAAGTCCCATCCTGTATATTTCTGTTTATATCTCAATGTTCAGAAAAGGGCAACGTGGCCACCCCTAGCTGCAAGGGAGTCTGGAGAGCTGAGTGTTTTTAATTGGTCAAATAGAGAGGATGGGAAGGCAATTGATGGCATCTGCCACAACTCCTAAATTGTCTTGTTTGCCTATATAATTACACAAAGCCTCCTCTTTGCTTAAACCTGCTTGAAGTAGGTGTTTGTAACATTCAGTGAAAAATAAGCCATGACTAATAAACCTGCAAATGCCATCACCACCACCTACATCAGAATAATCTTGCCTTCAATTTTCAGTTTTATTAGCAGCTTGTGGAAGGGCAATCACAGGGGGCAGGGATAATCTCTGTCAACCACAGCACTAAGAAGGACCCTGCCTGCATGACTCCTAGAATCCAACTCCCCTCTCTCCCACCATTTCCCTGTTAAGATCTAAGGTAGGGCCATCCTTAAAGCCACCAGAACCATGAATGTCTGCCTATTCTCCTGAACCCAGCGATGCTATCCAGGACTTGTTGATGGCAGGAAAGGGAGGAGCAACAACACTTAATACGGGATCAAAACTTAACTTCTTAAATATCTTATAGTACATGCACAGGATTGGACACGGGCAGCAATGAAAGAGAATGCAGAAGCTCTGTCTATGAAACACTTTACAAGAAGGCATTACTAAGGGGGAGATAGCAAAGTACAGAATGTTATATATAGGAGATGATCATTCATATTAAAAGGAATATATGTGTACATATTTGTACCTGCCTAATAGATCCCAGAAGGACATATAGAACAGGAAATTGTTGCCATTGGCTGCCTCCAAGTGATCGACAGGCTGAAGGATGGGAGGGAGGTGTTTTCCTCACATTCTTCAAACCTTTTGCATTTTGGACCTCATGAAACCCATGTGAACCTATTTTGCGCCTATCTGTATCTTGTGAACCTATTTGAAAAAAAAATAAAAAAACATTTCTTGACTTAAACCCGTTTGTGGTTTGTGATGGTATGCCTGGAGTTTTGTGTTGTTTTTCAAAGTAGAACAATAGAAAGAAGGAAATTGACAGCCAGGGCTGAAAAGAAAGGAAAAAAGAAAATTATCATCCACCGAATAATAAAATAGAAATAATGTCTTTAGATTAATGGCTGCTTTCTCATATTATTCTCAAAGCATTTCTAGACCTCAGCTCATTCATTCTCCATTCTGGAATCAGGCTGCCATGCCTTTGCCGGGCCATTGCCTGTGCTCAGAAGCGCCCCCCCCCCCCGCCCCCCTTTCTTTTCCTTATTCTCAGAAGCCACTCCAAAATGCCTTCTCCATTAAAAAAAATAGCTGTTTCTCCCATTACACCAGGGGTTGGCAAACTTTTTCTATGAAGGGCCAGATAGTAAATAGCTTAGGCATTGGAGGCAACCCAGTCTCTCTTGCAACTATTCAGCTTTATAAGTGAGCAAGCCAGGAACCAGTACAGTTTTATTGACTAAAGTAGGGGGTGGGCCCAGCCGCAGTGGATCAGTGGTTGAGCATGGATCCAGGCACCAAGAGGTCGCAGATTCAATTCCTGTCAGGGCACATGTACAGGATATGGGCTCCATCCCTAATAGGGGGCATGTAGGAGGCAGCCAATTGATCTCTCTCTCTCTCTCTCTCTCTCTCTCTCTCTCTCTTCTCTCTCTCCTTTCCTCTCTCTCTCTCAAATCAATAAGAACATTTTTAAGAGCAAGTGGTGGGACCAATATAACCCCTCATTTGGATCCTAAGGAAACTTGCCATCAGCTAGGAGCATGCACCATGTCACATTACCAGTTACTGTCTTCCCCCAGAAGAAAACTCTTTGTGGACAGAGGCTGCCTTTTTGTCCCTTTTCAATCCCCATCCACCAGACTGAAAATCCACTGAATTGGCCCAAGGTCACTCAAGCATTTGCCTAAGAGAGAAATGACTCAAAGCTCCATTCTGGGGACATGACTATCACACCCAACAGCAGGGCTTACACCCTATTTGTCCTACAAGAGCCCTGAAGAGCATTGCCTTTCTCTGTCTGCCCCACTACCTTGTGTTCTCTGCAGAGAAACTCAATCAAAGAACCTTATCTAAATGTTTGGTAGAGCCTCTGGACTGAGGAACTGTTCGTTTGTGCTTTAATAACACTGTTTTCCTTGTCCATAATGAAGATTGGACGGTCTGAGTCCTTACTCTGGAGTGGACATATTAATTACTAAATGGAGACCGGGTGTTTGAAAAAGAAGTGGCTGGATGACTTTTCCTTAGATAAGAGTGGCAAAAGAAGTCCTAGGTCTCATCCCATTTTTACTGAGGAGCAGCTTAAAATCTACAGGACAGTGGAGACCACATATACCATACATTCCCACTGCATCTCATAAGTCCTTCCTTGTGCTGGCGGTGTCATATATACACAATTTCAGAAAATGGGATTTACTCTATATAGTCTTTTTTTCTCAAAGACTAACATATCATGAAATATTTCCCTTGGAAGAAAATATTCATCTACAAGTTGAATATCCCACCATATGGACATGTGTAATTTATGTATCCAATATCTATCCAATGTTTGCTCTTACAAGTCATGTTAAAAATCAAATGTCCTATGCTTACATATTTGTACACATACTTGATTTCTTCCTAAGGATAAATTCCAAGGAGTGTAGTTGCTGGATTACAGGTGGAAATTCAGTGTTTTCACTGAGTGGGATTGAGTTGTCTAGACCAGCCTTTCTGTGGCTGGGAACTTCCTATAATCTGTGTAGCTTCCCTCAGGTAAACTAGAAAACACCAAATTAGGGTGTTCACATGCACAGGCATGTACAGTGAGTGATCATCCCATTCTTTTTTTTTTTCTACTAACACACACACACACACACACACAAAGACACACACAGAATTCATTGCATAACATGTTTATAGGGCCTACTTTCCTTAATGGCTTGCAAGTCTAATTTCTTACACTTTCAAATTAGATTAATTCCTAAAAGTGCTTAACAATATGCCTGGAACTCAGTAGGTTCTCCATAAATGGTGTCATTTGTTGTCATTTTCTATGCTTATCTTTAAGCCTAACCCTGAAGCCAGCTCAGCTAAATGAAAGGTTCTCAACTAAGAGAGATTTTGCCACCCAAGAGATACTTGGCAATGTCTAGGGATGTTTCGGGTTGTCACAAATTGGGGAGTGTGGTGCCACCAGCACCTAAGTGGGTAGATAATAGAGATGCTTCTAAACTTCTATGCATAGGACAGCCTGCTCCCACAACACATGCTTGCACACATGCACACATACACAAAAATGTCAGTATTGCTGAAGGTGAGAAGCCCTGAGCTAAACCAACAGGTATTCACCTGAGTGCCAGCTCATACATCCTGATGAGCCCCACATCCCTGTTTTGAAAGTATCACTTTTGTGTGGCATTTCCCTCTGATGTCATCTGATACACCAAACAGATAGGCTTGGCCACACCCCCACCTGGCACTCAGTTTGAGCTAGTAGAGTGGAATCTAATTGCCAGGTATTTTAGCAGATTTCCACAATGACGTTTTCTTACAAATCTGTGAGACAAACAAAATCAGCACTTCTTTGTTGCTCACAGCTTTGAAAAGTGGCCAGGGTATTTCTGCTTCAAGCTGTGGGTCAAGTTCAGGTCTGCCCCATGCACTGCATTGTGAAGCCCAGGCTGAAGGAACCCTAAGAACTGGCCGTATTCTTTCCATGGAGGAAGCTCCCTAAGGGGTGAGCACAAGCTATGGTGCCTCCTAAGGCTCAGAACTGTCACTTCAGCGCACATTCCACTGGCCGAACTCATACCTACAGGATAAAGTCCAGTTGCCCTGGCCAGCCTTCTATCATTTTTTGGAACCAAATAGATTAAAATCGATAAAAAAAAATTTTAATTTTTAGCAGAACACAAGAGGCCTTCATTGTCCATCTCTTCAGTTTTCTGTAGCTGTACTTGCAGCTCCCAATGGGTCCTTCATAATATATATCACACCAATAGGACCTTGTAGATGCTGCCAGTCCTCCTACCCCTCCCACCCAGCCTGCCTTATCCCCACCCACATTTGAAGAATTCCTATCATTCTTTGAGTCTCAGTTCACATATCTCCTTGTCTGACAAGCTCCCCGGCCCAACCAGAGCTCAATTTTTGCTCTGGCCAACACTATACATAGAATCATCTGTCAGCTCACTTCTCCCAGGCTATTGCCCTTATCTCTTAAAGAGCACTCTGAGGGGGAAAACAGGGCCCTATTCATTTTTGGGTCCCCAGCAACTAAGTACTCAATATTTATTGAATTAACAAGCCAACAAGTGATTGAATAATTCAATGAATGAATAAGTGAATGTTGTGTTGCATTTCCAGTATGTATGCTTTTCATTAGTTTACTCAGACAGCTAGTTGCCTCCCAAAAGCCATTCCCTTTCTCTCTTATGAACTAAAACCAGTGTTAGGGAATGGGACATATGACACTAGGGCTATCTCTTCAACAAGACATACATTTTACTCTTAGTAGAAAATAAATATTTCCGTGACCACTTACCGAGTTCCTACTCTGTGCTCAACACCAGGTATACAAAGATGGATATATGATCATTCCTGACCACACACGCATACACACACAAAAAAAAGAGAAATGCAGAATAAGAGAAGAGAAAAACACAAGGGCAATGTGACCATAATATGTGGAGCCATTTTGAATGTGTTCACCTGCAAGTCACAGAATATTCCCCTAAAATGTGACTTAGGCAACCAAGGATTATTACTGTTTCTCATATAGCAAAAATGCTGGAGGAGAAATCTTACAGCTCGGAGTCTGCAGGGTCCTGCCATATTCACCTTCCTGTGAATCTCTTGGTTTCCCCCTCTGACTGCCACAGCTCCCAACATCCCTCCTCACAGAACTACATCTACTGGCAGAAATGAAAAGGAAGGGTGTTCTGTGCATCACTGCTCTGTTGTCCTGGAGGAAAATCTTTCCCAAGAATCCCTTAGTAGGTTTTTCACCCAATCCCTTTGAACAAGATTTAATCATACCCCAGATCCTAGATGAAAAGGGAATATCAGATTTTTTCAGCCTTTGTTGAAAGTGGCAAATTTCAACAGGAAAAGGAATGGTTATGGGTGAGCAATCAACAGGGTCTGGTATGCCAGATGGACGCAATGACAGAGAAGTGCACACCAGCTATTTGGACATTTAGGAAGGACCCCTATCCCATCAAGAGGAGGATCCCTGGAGTTGATAACACCTGAGACTGTTACAGAAGATCAGAGAAATACCAAGCACGCTTCCCAGAGCAGTGGTCGGCAAACTCATCAGTCAACAGAGCCAAATATCAACAGTACAATGGAAATTTGAGAGCCAAATTTTTTTAACTTAAACTTCCTCTAATGTCACTTCTTCAAAATAGACTCACCCAGGCCATGGTATTTTGTGGAAGAGTCACATTCAAGGGGCCAAAGATCAAGTTTCATTAACACTAGTGGACTCCGGGAATAATTTCTGAATCAGAGTGAGGAAGTATGCAGAGTCTGTCTATATATATCCCACTGGGGTTTTTGTCTTGCATATATGGCCCCTGCCCCTTTTGTAGTCCTACATAAAGGCCCTCAGGTTTCAGGCAACATCTGATGGATGGTGATGGTCCATCCTGACACCAGCATAACAACCCCCACCCCCACCTCCACCCTGCCCCGCAGGGCAGAGCATTGTTCACAGCTCCTTGGCCTCTGCATTTAGATAACAAGTTCTGCAAGACCAGTTTCCTCCTCAAGACAAATACTGAAGAGCAAATAGGATTTAGCAAGAAACAGATGGTGACAGAAAGGATGGGGTGGACTGAGGTCCCAGGTAAAGGAACAACCTAAGCAAAAGCATAGGACCCTGAAAGATGTTAGCACCAATCTAATATTACTAGAACCTTTAATGACAAGAAAGGAGTCTTGTGAAGTGTTGGGGCTTAGTCACAAAGACCTCCAGGTCAGTAAGCAGGAACTTGGGATTGCAAATGTGGAGCCTGGAGGTCAAACCCAGACTCCAGATGTGTTCTGTTTGGTAGACACATTGTATTTGCATTCTGCATACAATGGCTGGAGGCAGGGCACTTACTCTCCAACAGAGCCCCTTTCTATTGATCTTCTCCCGGCATTTACATCATCTGCCTGAAGGCTTTTGGCTTTGCCTCTCCAGTTAAGTGCTGCGGAGCCATCATAAGACCTTAACCAGGGGGTGGTACTGCCAGTTGTGTGTCTGTGTTAATCTCCTTGGCAGCTGAAAATTACTGACAAGTGTCTCAAATACCCCTGTTTCTGTGTTCTTCACCTTCATGGTGTAAGGTTTGAGGCACAGGAAACTGACCACCAAGGAGTTTTGAAGTAAAGTTTATTCCCCAGTAATGAGCGGGACTCATTACGGAGGTAGAGAAATCAGAATTGAAGGAGTTGGGAGGGGAGATGGACCCAGCCCGGCTGCCACCTGGACCTGGAGGATCAGCAGCATGTGACTGGTCTGGGGGTCTTTTTAAGGGGAGGAACAGAAGAGGGTTGGACCCAGGGCAGAAGAGGAAGGGGTGGGCTCCAGGACACTTTGGCAGGTGCTGATTGATGGCTCAATGTCTTGGAGATGTCTCTGTGATAGATGCCAGTAATGTCATAACTCCGCCCACCAGTTGGGAGGAGGGAGAACCTTATACATGGTAACTGCCAGCATTTGCTACATTCATTCATTTTTTTCATTAAGTTGTTCATTCAACAAATGTTTATGGAGCCACTACTTGGCCAGGCACCAGTCCAGTGTTTGTGATTCAGCAGTGAACAAAACCGACAAAAATCCCTGCTCTCATGCATATTAAATGTTTCTGATACATGATTTCTGGCTCTCTTACCTTCCCAGGGATCTGAGCCATATACTTGATTTCCAGGTCTTTCTAGTCCCACAGATAGTTCTCACTATCTGTGGGCAGGGCGGGGTGAGGATGAGCTCCCTACTCCGCCCCTGAGTTATCCCTAGCCCTCACCCAACCAATCAGGGTTAGCCGAGGCAGTGACATCACCACCGACCCGAGTAAAACCCCTGGACTGGGAGAAGTTCGCTCTCTTCCACCATGCTGCCGGCGTGGGTGGGAGGGGCCCATGCTAGCATGGAGAAGGCTCTTTTGTTTATTGCATCGGACTCGGCTCCCTGGTGGTCCTTGGGGATCACGAAGTCTGGGCATAACAATAGGTGTGTCTAGACTTTTCTGGCAGCTGGGTATTTGGCACTCCGGATTATGCTAAATTTCACACTTGAAAACCTGCTTACAGGTTGCAGTCATTTCTATCTCATCCCTTCACCATTTTTTCCCCTTCTTATAGAACCTAGAGGAAGGGAAAAATAAATTTCCCCCCACCCTAAATTGTCAGTAAAATTGCCAAAATAAGATGAATTTCTGCATATGACCCTCCTAAAAATCCCTCCAGGCTTCTATTTGAATGTTTCTCTAGAAATTTAGAGGGATTATTCAGGACCACAAGTGGAGACCAAAGATAGACATTCAACGTGACTGAAGCAGAGGGCAGAAAACTTGAGTATATGGACTCTGGAGTGAGACCACCTGGGTCCTAATTATGTTTGGACACTTGTTGTATTGTACCCCGAATCTCAAGAAGTCTAATTATGGAGTAATTTATTAAAGGGCGGTGGCATATGAGGGCCAAAAGTGCTCCAGATCTCGAAGCCCGAAAAGCTTGCCACATCTGGCTTATATTGGCAGAATATCACAAATGTATTTGTTGTGGGGTCAAACCCTGGGTTCAAAATAAGACCACTGGAGGCTGATGATTGATTGAAAAAAAAAAAAGCAGGCAAGGATTTATTGAAAAACTGGCAAGGACAGCCACGAGAGCACCACACGCAGGTGGAGTCCACATGACCACACTGTTTCAGATGTAGGCAGTCTTTTTAAAGGTTCAAACCACAGGAATTTGCCTTTGTTCTAAATTCTAAATTCTAAATAATTCTAAATTCTAAATAATTCTAAATTCTAAATAATTCTAAATTCTAAATTCTAAAAATTCTAAAAATTCTAAATTCTAAATTCTAAAGGCTGGGAACAGCCCGCAGGGTCAATCCCAGTCACATCCTGCTGGACATTGGAATGTGGCCCTATCTTGTGATAGCTGAAAATACAGAAGCAGAGCACAGTGGTTAGTCTCTAAAGGTTATCTACAGTTTCTACCCCTGAATCTACTGAGTCAGTGGGAATCAATCTCCTGTGGTCCTGGTCCCAGGCAAGGGAAAATTGCCTTAGCCTCCAGGTCTCCACCTGGCAGCTGAGGTAACTATCCTGTGTTTAATCAGGTGCAGGAACCAGACTAGAAAGGTTAAAATTCAAACAGCAGTTTTTACACAAGTATGGTTGCTACCATATTTCAGTATTGATTACATCTTTGGGATTTTAATGAGAAACCTGGTTTGCACAAAGCAATTACAGAAGCGAAATTGAGCAAGTTAGTTATCTATAAAGATTAAATATAGTTTTGAGTCTATAGATTACAAAATCAACAGAAACACATTATCTGGGGCCACCGAGGCAATATCCTATATAATGAAAGGGTAATATGCAAATTGACCCAATTGTGGAACAAACAAGTCACTGTGACCCACACTGACCACCAGGGGAAAGATGATCAATACAGGGGCTGCCCCCTGGTGGTCAGTGCACTCCCACAGGGGGAGCGCTGCTCAGCCACAAGCCTGGCTGACCGAGGCTGGCAAGCGCAGCTGCAGTGACAGGAGCCTCTCCTGCCTTCCTGGCAGTGCTAAGGATGTCAATTGACAGCTTAAGCCCACTCCCTTCAAGGAACTTCTGAACTGCTAAAGGTGCGCAGGCTGGACTGAGGGATTGCTAAAAGGCACAGGCTCCCCTCCCCCTCCCCCACTTGCATCCCCCTCTCAGTCCATGAATGTCGTACACCAGACCTCTAGTTTAGAATAATTGTGCTGTCCAGATTCTGGGACCACTGAGTTAACTGTAATGCATTATCTGTAGCTACTGAGGCAATTTAGGGTCATTGTGCTGTCCTGGTTTCCAGGAGAATGTGCTTCAATAACCGGTGAGATCACAATCAATGGGATATTCAAACCACCATCAATTGAGTATTCAATCGATTGGGATAGCATACATAAGTTCAGAAAATCAAAATAACTTTTCTATTATTTTAGCAAGCAAATAATTACAGAGGCCAAACAGCAGGGTTAAAGTTAAGGTTAAAAACTGCAGTTTCTACCTGAGATAATTGCTATCATACTTCACACTGAGCAAGACCACCTGGGTTCAGATCCTGTTTCACACCTTGAACAAGTTATATTGCCTGAGAAATTCCCCTATTGACAAAGGGCGTTGATGGCGATAATGATGATGATACCACCCATATATCAAAGAGCTGTATGAATGAGATGCAGTCATTCATTAAAGCACATGTGTCAAACACAAGGCCCGCGGGCCAAATCCGTCCCGCCAGGCCTTGCAATGTGGCCCGCACCATGCTGTCATCACTGCACTCTGCTGCATTTCCATCACAATGACAGTTTATGACTGTTCAGTAAACCATTCGGCCCACGATTTAGGCTGGATTTTAGATTTTGGCCCCTTCTCTGATTGAGTTCGACACCCCTACATTAAAGTGACATGTGGGCTGAGAGCTGGGTGAGATGCATCTTTACATGAAAGTTGAGGGCTGCCACCACAATGAAAAAAGAATGAATGCTGTAGCAGCAAACATTCAATGTTCACTTACCGAGCCTGTGAAATAGTCTTTACATAGTAGTCCACCCTCCTTCTGACCCGCTGAGCCTGGACATGGAGAAACAGGAAGGATCAGATTTCTGTCCAATTCAAAAATTCTGGTTGGTACGATTCATTATTGATTCTTCTTGTCTGGGCCAATTGCCTTAGGCCACATGTTTAAATAAAAATGACCTTTCTTTTAAAAACATAACTCAGTGTAACCATTAGGTCAAAATTTTGGCTAAAGATTGGGTTCCCGAAAAAATATCAAGCAAAGTGTCTTACCATTTGTGATAGGACAGCTGTTGCCTCTTTTTCCAAGAAGACATTAAAGGATCTGATTACTACCATAAATGAAAATGACTAAACCATGATTATTTTCTTTTTAATCTTTTCCCCCCAGTGAACATATACATAAAATGGAGCTGTAATCCATTCTTTCATGCCAATAGTATGTCAGGAAATCTCCTCCCTTGTGGTCTCCAAGGCAGCAGCCCTCAACCTGAGCTGAGGCTCATGGGCTGGATTTGACTTTGAGCTGGTGAATGCAATCAATGTAGACAGGGACCTTGGATGACTCAAACTTGAGAGTATTTCTGGTGCTGAATGCTGTGTATGTTTTGGCTCCCTGTGCTGGTTAAAGTCGCCTGATGAGTCAAGTCTGTTTGTCACTTTCTGTTGTGGTGAAATGCCTCTTGACACTATGAATGCTGGCTTTCACTCTGTACTGATGATGGTGCATGTTCCAGTTCTGTAGGAAGGGGAGGAGGCTACGGACTCACTTTCTGGATCACTACGGACTTGCCCTTTGGTAGAGGACCATTCTTAGCTTATTTTTTAAAAATATATTTTATTGTTTTTTTTTACAGAGAGGAAGAGAGAAGGATAGAGAGTTAGAAACATCGATGAGAGAAAAACATTGATCGGCTGCCTCCTGCACACCTCTTACTGGGGATGTGCCTGCAACCAAGGTACATGCCCTTGACCCAATCCAACCTAGGACCTTTCAGTTTTCAGGCTGACATTCAATCCACTGAGCCAAACCAGTTAGGGCTCTCAGCTCATTTTTTTATGGTGTCCTGACAAACATGGATCTGTGGCCACTGAAGACTTAAGCCTGTGGGGGAGAAGGAGGGAGCTATTGTAAATCTGAATGAGGGCATCCAAGTGGAAATCAGACCCACAATCTGCCCTCACGAGCAGCAACCAATGGAGTGGCCATGTTCAGCACTCTCAAATAGAGCTCATACCTTTCTGCATAGGAATTTAAAATATCTGTTTGTTTTGTGCTGTGAAAGATCATGTGAAAAGACAAGCTGCAGATAAGAAGAAAATATTTGCAAGTCGCATGTGCGACAAATGCCTTGCATCAACTATATAAAATTCTCAAAACTCAATAGTAAAAAAACAAGCTATCCAATTAGAAAATGATCAAAGGACTTGGGTGTCATACCAACTGTCTCCCCAGGAAAATGTAAAAGGGAAGCCTCAACAAAGTTCTGTCTTATGTCAGCACCCATGAAATATTATATAAATAGCCTTCCAAAATATATACGAATTTAGATGTATCAAAAGAAAAAGGACAAACAGATATTTCACCAAGAGGATATACAGACAGCAAATAGTCACAAGAAACATAGGCAAATGCAAATTAAAGCACAGTGATACATCCCTATACACCTAGTAGAACAGCCAAAATAAAAAGGAGTGATAATAACTCATGCTGGCCCTGGCCAGGTGGTTCAGTTGGTTGGAGTGTTGTCCTGTACACCGAGAGATGGTGGGTTCAATTCCCAGTCAGGGCACATACCAGGTTGAAGTAACTGAGTTAAAATTGGGTCTTTAGGATGGACCCTAATCGTGCTTATAATAAGAGGACATTTGGAAACGGTTCCTGAGGGAGGCCATGTGAAGGCACAGAAGACGGTCATTTACAGGCCAAGGAGAGAAGCCTTCGCAGGTACAATTCTGCTGACAATTTGATCTTGAACTTCTAGCGTCTGGATCTGTGAGAAAATAAATCTTCTATTGTTTAAGTCACCCAATCTGTAGTTCTTTGTTATGGGAGCCCTAGCAATGTGATAGAGGGTCTGTGCATCCGTTAATCTCCCCAGCTTCTTCCACTGCTCAGTCAGTGTCAGGAATGACTGCCTTCTAAAGTAAACCTATATTGCCCAACTCACATTCAAGACACTGGCCATACTTCACCCACCAGATCCCAGTCCCCACTTCTCTATAAAAGCTCCCCACTGCAGTCAGGACCTCCACAGCACCATCTCTTAAGAATTCCATGCTCACCCTGGCTGGTTTGGCTCAGTGGATAGAGCATCAGCCTGCGGAATGAAGGGTCCTGGGTTCGATTCTGGCCAAGGGCACATCCCCAGATTGCCGGCTCGATCCCCAGTAGGGGGTGTGCAGGAGGCAGCCAATCAATGATTCTCTCTCATCATTGTTGTTTCTATCTTTCCCTCTCCCTTCCTCTCTGAAATCAATAAAAGAAATATATATTTTTTAAAAAGAATGCCATACTCGTTCTTGCTGGAAACCAGTTTGGCTCAGTGGATAAAGCGTCGGCCTGCGGCCTGAAAGGTCCCAGGTTCAATTCCAGTCAAGGGCATGTGCCTTGGTTGTGGGCACATCCCCAGTGGGAGGTGTCCAAGAGACAGCTGATCGATGATTCTCTCTCATCGATGTTTCTAACTCTCTATCCTTCTCTCTTTATCTCTGTAAAAAAATCAAAAATATATATATTTTTTTTAAAAAATTTAAAAGAATGCTATACTCATTCTTGACACCACTCTTTTGCTCCTGCAATCTGTTGCCCAGACTCAAAGTCTTCACCTCTCCCTTCTTCCAAACACTTGCAATTCAAACCTTTATCAAGCATTTACTAGGCTAGGTGTTATGATGCTTAACCAAGTAATAGATTTTTTAAGACGGGCCTTTGCTTCTAAGCGAGGTGGGGGAGGAATGGGGATGGTGTGTAAGCTTCCTGCCACATCTCTCCTGTTTCACCAACCAGTAACCTAGCCAAGCCACCTATTCAAAGCTTGACTGTCAGTTTTGGGAGAGCTAGTGTAGGAATGTCCATTGTCGGCATTAAGAGAAGAGCAAGGCTCTTTCTGGGGCCCCTGTTTAGGGGAAGCACCAGGAAGGAGTTAGTGAACTCACTCTGGTGACTTTTGAGCTGCGTTCTCAGTCTCTATGCACAATTTTTTCTTTGCCTCAGATTGCCTTGCTAGGCCAACTAGTACTCGTGATAGGTCCTTTACCAGTTAAAAGCATAAATTTAGCACTCGGAAAGGCCCAGTTCAAACCCCAGCCACTTTACCTCCTAGCTCTCCAAAATAGTACCCTAAACTTAAGATATGCAGAGGAGATTACTGGGTGTTCTTTCAATGAAACCCTGAACTTGACTTTCTACTGATCAGGCAGTTTTCGTCTCTGTCGTGGACAGAGGTTAACTTGTATATTTTGGTCCAGTAAAGATGCAAACAATTTAACTCTGATAGGAGAATCAGCTCCAAGAGTTCTTGTTTATTGCCCTGTTGGACATTAACCAGCTTTCTATCTAATCCACTTACCTTTCTGTATTAATTTCCTAACGTTTGTTATAACAATTGACCACATCTTGAGGCTTAAAACAACCTAAATTTATCTTCGAGTTCTTGAAGTCAAAAGTCAGTTTCAGAGGGCTAAAAGCAGGTGTCAGCAGGGCTGCTTCCTTCTGGAGGTTCTAGAAAAGGACCTGCGACCTGGCCTTTTCCAGGTTCTAGGGCCACTTACATTCCTTGGCGTGGGGCCCCCTCTATTTTCAAAGCACATCCCTCCCACCCCTCCCCCCATTCTTACATCTCTGTCACTCTGAGACTTGGCTCCCTCTAATAATTGTGATTACATTGGACTTACCCAGATAATCCAGAATAATCTCCCCAACTGAAAATCCTTAATCATCTCTTCAAAGTCCTTTTACATGTAAGGTAACATATTCACAAGCTCCAAAGACCAGGATGTGGATACCTTTGGGAAGCTGGGGGAGGCATTTTTCAGCCTACCACACTTTCCTTACATTTTCTGCCTATGTCTAAATTCTTGAACGCTCTTTGTATAAGTTTTATAAGTATCTTAGTGGTTCTCTCCCTCATTAATGAATCAAATAAAATCTTTGGCATGAGGTCATTTAATATTTGCCCGAGGACCAGGATTGCCATGTTTGAAAAATGACACTTAACATAGCTCTGTCACCCTAGGCAAGTTGCTTAACCTCTTCAAGTTTCGGTTTCCATCTCTGTAAATAAGGATGAAATAATAATAACTTTTGGGGTGGTTGTTGTAGGGGGAGAATGAAGCATTGTATATAAAGCAACTGACCCAGAACCCTGTGTCCTCAATAAAATTAGAGGATGATGGTGATAGAGATGGTGATGATGGTGATGTTATGATGATGGCAGCTGAGACAAGAGCCCGAGCCCTCACCATTTCTCATTTCCACATCCTTAAAATCAAAAGGCTGCGCTCAGTGCTCAGTGCTCTCTGTTTTCCTGTACAGCTCTCTCTGGCTTTATGGCATTTTTAAAAAGACACCCCTTCTAGGTAAAAAAAAAAAAAAAAAGGCAATGCAACCCCAGCTAGAGGGCCCACCAGGCTTGGCAAACTGGTGTGGCTGGTTTTCAGTCTTCACTTGCATCCCGCCCCCCAAGCTGGGCCTCTTTGTGTCATTTACAAACTGTACACACTGTGCAGAGAGGCCCTGCCTCTGACTTTAAAACTAATTGATGATGGTAATTATCATAGAAAGCACTCCACCTTGTTCTCTAGACAGAGGCAATGACGTAATCACAGTAACCTGAGCAGACAGGCAGGACTTGTCTTTGCATTGATTTCATGCCAAAACATGGCAAATGGCATCCAACAATCGCTAAGACACTTACTTATTAGCATCAATAATAAAAATCCCTGCACACGCACACACAGAAACAAAACAAATAACTAATCCTGCCCATTCTGCTCGGAACAGTAAACAGTAAACAGTCATCCTGTAGCAGCCTAGCCAGCCAGCACTTCCTCCATGGCATTTCAGTGATGGATGAAGCTCTGCACAAATGTGTAACCTGCATCTATGGCTGCACTAACCGCAGACCTGCTTGAACTCAAGGTCAGGTTTGCACTATGATTATGTAAATGTGCTGCGTGAGTATGTATGCTCACTTTACTTTTTAAAAACAAGAAGGAAGAATGAGGCGTGACGTGGGTGCTTGTTAGAAATGCAGAATTCCAGGCCCTGACCAGAACTGCCAGAGCAGAAGGTGCATTGTAACAAGATCCCCAGGTGATTCAAGTGCACGTTACAGTTTAGGAAGCTCTGTTCTAAGAACGTCTGAATGAGGGCAGGGGGTAGGCACATCCTTCTGAATAGCTGCCCCTTTTTATAAGGAAAAATCACACCATGGCTATAAGCCAGCAAGAACGTCAGAGAACAAAAGTCACTGCGTCATTCTGTCTACATTCATTAGGGCCTATCATGGGCCAGATACTATTCTAGATGCTGAGATATAGCAATAAAAATAAATAAATAAAATATTCCTGCCCTGGAGAGTCAGATTAATGAAGTGTATAGCATGTAAATACTCCCAAGAAAACTTAAAACAGGATAGGAAGGGGTGAGTTTTGCACTTTTAAATAGTGTGGCCAGGAAGTGATATTTGTGCAAAGACCCAAAGGAAATGAAAAAAAAAAATAAACAAGCTTTATGAATATTTACTGGAACAGCATGTCAGGGAAATGTAACAGCAAATGCAAAGCTCTAAGGGGGAGAAATTATACCACGTGTGTGCAGTGCACACTCCATATCCACGGGATCCACATCTGCAGACTCAACTAACTTCAGAGTGAAAATATTTTTTTAAGTTATCTTATAGTTAGGCCTACGATGGTTGCATCTGTACTGAACACATCTGGACTTTTTCATGTTATTATTCCCTAAACAATACAGGAAAAAAACTATTTATACACTATTCCACATATATTAGGTACTATAAGTTATCTAGCAATGATTTCAAATATTCAGGAGAAGGCACATAAGGTTATATGCAAATACTACACCATTTTACGTAAGGGACTTGAGTTTCTCAGATATTGGTATCTGGAAGGGTCCTGGCACCAATCCTCTGTGGATACCCAGGGATGCTTACTGATGAATAAGAAAAGTGGGATCTTAGCATTAGAATGGAAAGGAGGTCAGATGGGGAGCAAGACTGAAAGTAGAGACTGTCTTGAGGCTGTGGTAGAGTATAGGTGAGATGTGGCAAGAACTTGAACAAGGCCACTGGCCCAGGGGATAAAAATATGCTATGGAGAGATGGTTCAGAAGTAAAATCCACATGACTCAGGCTCTTCTCTGGCTCTCCATTTCCCTCTTTCACTCACAAGGCCCCTTGTGATTACAATGGGTCTGCTCAAATAATCCCGGATGATCTTCCCATCGCAAGATCCTTAATTGAATTACATCTGCAAAATCCCTTTTGCCAATAAGGTGACATACTTAGGCTCCAAGGACTAGGACATGGACATCTTAGGAGAGGAGGGGGAGCATTATTCTGCTTACCACAACCACTATTTAGGGTAAACCAAGGGGAATAAATAACAAGATAATAAGCCTGGAAATAAATGCTGAGGCCAGATCAGGCTAAAGAATCTGGAGCTTTCTAGGTAAGCAACAGCTAGAATATATTTGTCACTGAATTGGTGCATGCACATGTTTTAATATGTGAAAGTTATCTCAGGGTATTAAGTAAGAATTTTTTCTCTCTCTCTTGCCCAACTACTTGCTATTTTACCATGATATAATTTGGACATCATCCATGATATAACTTGGACATCATCCATAGCAAAAGAGAGGGGTTCTTTAAAATTCATTTCAAATGAATAGACAACATTTAATTGTGTAGACTAGGGGTGTCGAACTCAATCAGAGAAGGGGCCAAAATCTAAAATCCAGCCTAAATCACGGGCCGAATGGTTTACTGAACAGTCATAAACTGTCATTGTGATGGAAACGCAGCGGAGTGCAGTGATGACAGCGCTGTGGGGGCCACATTGCAAGGCCTGGCAGGACGGATTTGGCCCGCGGGCCTTGTGTTTGACACATGTGGTGTAGACCAATGGTTCTCAACACAGTTATTTATTAAAATGACCTGGGGAGATTTTGTAAGTTTCCCAGGAGTTCCAACTATTTATTTCTCCATAAAAAAATTTAAAATATTTTTTAAAAACCTATCACATAACAGCTCGTTCTCTCTCTCTCTCTCTCTCTCTCTCTCTCTCTCGTGCTCTCCTTTTTCTCTGTCTCTATGCAGCTATCTTGGGCTTTTCCAAATCATGGAAGTCTCAAGATGGTAAGACTTCTTACATGGTAGCTGGCTCATCCCAGAGCTGAAGCTTTAAGAGGCCAGTGCACAAGTTATAAGGCTTCTTATGACTTACCCTTGGAGGTCTCAGCTCATCCACTGGATCCCATCCTACTATCAGCCAAAGAAGTCTCTAAACAAAGGCCTACTCCTATTTAAGAGAAGGGGCACAGACTCCACCTCACTAGGAGGAGTGGCAGAGAATTTGCGGTCATCCTAATGTGCCACATCCATGTGACCCGCATGTGCAAGCGGGCTTAAAAACCATTGTCTTAAATGTGCCGGGCCTTACTAACCAAGCCCTGTTGATGGATATGCAGGTTGCTTCAGATTTGTTGCTATTGGAAGGAAGACAGCACTCAATACCTACGACAGTCATTTCACACATGGGCAAGTCTGCCTGAAGAACAAATTGCTGGAAGTGAAATTGATGGGTTAAGAAATAGGTACTGAACGTTTTTGAGTGATGAGGTGATGCAGTGAAGGCTGAACCTTAGGAAATCCAGTCTGTCTGCACTGTGCAGGAGGGAGCAAGAGAGAGTGAGGGCTTGTGGACAGAGAGACCAGACTGAATGTGGTCAGACTGTCATGAGGCAGAAAGTACAGCTGGATAGGGGGCAGGTGGGATGAGCACCAAAATGCTATGATTCTAGTTAGCAAGTAAGGGAAGACCGGAGCTAATGGGATGATGCACTTGGTGGCACTGATAATACGCACTGGAGTGTCATGGTAGTTTCTTAGAAGAGGTCAGACTTGGGTTGGAACATGCAGGAGGAGAGAATCTTAGTAGGCAGCAAGGGAAGGGGAAGACAACTTTCCACCAGCATTTTGTGTGTTACAAGACATGGAGGAAGTACCTTTTTGAGATCGATAATTCAACCCAAGCTTTTAGGGCCTAGCCAATGCCTGTCACCCAGAAGTATTCAAAAACTAGGATACATTATCCCCGATAATGGCAAGTTACGCCTCTAAAAGGCTTAATGAAATGAAACATGACTTTAGATGACAATTATTACCGCTCTCATTATTTCTAAACAGACCCATGTGGAATGGGAGAAGCTTTGGCTGAGCTGTAGATTCTTCAGCCACAGGCCCAATCTGAAACAGATGGAGGTTTTCTCACTCTGCCCTAGAGCCACATCGGCTTCCCATCCTTCCCAAGGAACATCAATGGGAATTGACATTGACAGAGACATTTCCTAGAACCTCACCCATCATCGCTCTCCCAGCCTGGTACTTATCTCCTTGCCACCCCCACTGATTTTCTTTAGGGTTCATTAATAAAAAAGAGATCTCAGAGCAAGTATATAAAAAAAAAAATCTCACTGTAATCAATGCTAAAAAGACTTTATATATAAAGACTTATTCTAATTCTGGGTCTCAGCTTTAAAATATACCACTTCCTCCAGGAAGTCCTCCCTGATGACCCTGAGACTGTTCATGTGCCCCAATATATACTTTCTTACATCCTAAATCTCCCTTGTCATAGCAATTACCACACTGTTGTTATTATTGTGTATATATCTCCCTTATATATCGATACACAACTCTTATAAATAAACTTGTTTGCATGTCTCTGCAGTAGCGAGACCCAATAGTGACCCCCAATGATGTCCGCTCACCATTTGCCATGCCTTGGTATAATCCCCTCCACTTGAGTATGGGCCAGACCTGTGACTTACTTCTAATCAATAGAATATAGGCAGGTAAAGGAATGTCACCCCCGTGGCTACATTAGATTCTTAAGACCCCATCTCAGCAGCCTGGAGTGAGACTCTCCTTGCCGGCTTGCTGAGATGACTGGCCACAGTGAAGAAGCCCACAGGGGAGGAACTGCAGGAAGCTTCCCGTTGTCATGGATTGCATGGGGTCTGCAGATGGATCCAGCTGACAGCCAGCCAGAGCCTGGGCCCACAGCTCATCCTGGTGAGAAAGTGAATTCTTCCAACAAGCAACATGAGCTTGGAAGCAGATTTTTTCCCCCAGTCAAGCTTCCAGCAGAGAACACAACTCAGGGGATGAACATCATTGAACATCGTGTAAGACTTGGAGCAGAGGAGCTAGCTAAGCTGGGCCTAGACTCCTGACCCACAGAAATGCCTATAGTTTTAGCCTCTTTGTTTGTGGCTATTTGTTATCCATCAATGAAAAATGAATATATATCTCCCTAGGGGTGTCGAACTCAATCAGAGAAGGGGCCAAAATCTAAAATCCAGCCTAAATCGCTGGCCGAATGGTTTACTGAACAGTCATAAACTGTCATTGTGATGGAAACGCAGCGGAGTGCAGTGATGACAGCGCGGTGCGGGCCACATTGCAAGGCCTGGCGGGACAGATTTGGCCCACGGGCCTTGTGTTTGACACATGTGCAGACTATAAGCTCTGTGTGAGTAGGAATCACATCCATATTGTGTTCCTCACTGTATCCCCAGCACCTCACACTGTGCTCAACAAATATTTGTTGAACTAATGACTGTCTGTACCAGGGGTGCAATGGATTGAATATCCATCATTCCTACAATATTACAACCAGTTTATAAGTAGGATTGTTTTTATTCAAGTTTTACTCAGACTGAGAATAGATCAATGACCCATTCAAATTCACATAGAGAGAGAAAACAGAAGACTTGAACTAGCATCTCCTAGGATCAAACCCCAAGCTCATTGACTAGCATCACAGCTACATGAACGCTGCATGCTTTCTACTTTGGCAGAGCCAGTAGGAGCCTACACGAATTATTGTCCCTAGCTCATACCCATGGCAGACATCACTAATCAATCCCAGTATGCTCTTGGCCTGAGTCCAGCACAAACCCTCTCAGCTCAGCACTTCAGCAGCCACAAGTAATTGATCAGAGCTGGCCCATTCAGGAGAGAAAACCTATTTATCATCTGATCACTGAGCACTTGGTTGGAATTTAGAAAATATTCCTAGGGATATTTAGGAAAGAATATGAAAGAAACGAAAGTCTGATCACAAGAAGAAGTGATACCCAGGGGGGAGGGGGAAAGCCAAGAAAAGAAGGTGGGGGAGACGATGTTCCTAGAACCTTCCCTGCAGAGGAAAACCTCAGACACTTCCAGGCAGAAAATTCCACTCATGAGGCAGGTGCAGCTGGTTCTCTTATGGCTGAATTCCCCAAGTCAGCTGATGGATTCTTCCTTGTGCAGAAATTGGATTCAGCGGTTAGAATCCTTTTTTTATTACTATCATTGCCATGCCATCCCAGCTGATGACTGTACCAGGAGAGCAATGGATTGAATATTTGCCAAGACTGATATCTTTATTGTTTGACAATTAAGGTGTCATGTTTGCATGAAGGGTTTCAGTTTTGATATTTTAAAAATTAATCTCCAGAAAGAAAGCTAAGTATGCAAATAAGGGGTGCCGATGCTGCCATTACAGGAGAGAGCCTTTAAGTAAGAAAACAGATTGAAATGTGGGGAACACAATCAAGGAATCAGTTGTTCGAGTTTGACTGTGTTTATTTTTTAATAAATTGATTATATCCACTTTGCTTGAGGTATTAAACACATCAGAGTTACCAAATATATTGTGCTGACACCACCACTTCTCATGCTCATGGTGGGCAGTGTTAATTAATCATATTATTCTTTTCTCTCTGAGTCTCAGCTTGGCCTTGGAAACCTTCCCAATATGGAGCTTTGGGAGCCAATAACAATCTATCATTTGGGATCTCAAGGCAAAACTACTTGCCATCCAAGGTTATCAGCACAGCCCCAATTTACAAGTTTTCAAGCAAAAAGCAGTAGAGTGTAGCTTTTACAATTAAGAGCACAGACAATGGACTCGGGTACCTGGATTTGAAGCTCACATCTGCTACCAAATAGCCATTCCATGCCTCAGTTTTGCCACCTATAAAATGGGGATAATAAAAGCACCACCTCTTGGAGATACAACAATGATAAAATGAGTTCAGATATGTATAGATCTTGCAAGAAAATTCCTGGCAAACATAAGCAGAAACTATTATTTCTTCTGTTCTATGGTTATTCTTTCTTATATTCTGACTAGAGGCCTGATGCATGAATTCGTGCACAGGTGGGTCCAGCTGGCCCCACCCAATTAGGGCCAATTGGGTCGGGCCAGCTGTGGGGGAAGGGAAGGGACAAAGGAGTTTCGGGGGCTGGAAACCCCACCCCCCAGTTGAAGACAATTTGCATATCAGCTTTTTATTATATAGGATTCCCTTTATTCTCTGTACAAAATCTAGACTCTTCTAGATTGTAAGGTATTCAAAGGTAGGCACAATGCTTTTCCTTCTTTGCATCCCCAGCACTTACCATACAATAGGAGCTGAGTCAGTATTTGTTAAACTGTTAAATCAAACTCTTCCAGCCAGACGAGCAGACTTACTATTTCCACCCCCAATGCTTGCACATTTCTGCCTTCTGTCTCTCCTATTGTCTCCACCCATCTTCCATGTCTTTAAGCCTCCACTTTGTCTTCAGCCTTCTTCCACTCTCCCCACCAAAATTCACCTGATTGCTGTCCATCCTTCAGAGCCTGCCCGGCTAGAATAATGATGAATCTGTTCATTAAATATGTCCAGCTCTCTGCCTTCTGGGCTCCTAGTAGAATTTTACTTCCTGCTCCGCCCCTGTGCTTGGGCGGGGCCACCTTAGAAGTCTGGCCCATCAGGGGAGAGTCTGATGGGTGGTGTGAGACCCTCCTGAGCTCAGATCTCTTTCTCTTCCTGCCACAACAACCAGCAATGTTCCAACCTGTGGCGGTGCCATCTGTCTGGCTTGCAGTGAAAATTAGATGGAGCAGAGCCACTAGCTGACCTGGGATGGGCCAATACCATGGACAGAAAAGAAATCTTTGTGTATGTTTTAAAGCCACTATTTGCTGCTATTCCCGCGTCAGCTGACTTGTGCTGACAGCTACATGACCTTGCGTTCAGCATCCTCCTAGAAGCCTGCTGCTGCTACCCTGGCCACAACAATTGCTTCCAAAGGACAGAAAAAAAATTATCTTACTCATTTCCATCCCAAAACTTAACATGGTGCCTTGCACATGGTAAGTGCACACAGTAAGTTAAATGGCTGCTAATTAAATTCGCAGTTGTTAAACTGTTCAACTCGGACCCTCTAATTTCCCAATCTGTTTAATAAAGCTCTTGTTCATCCTTCTTTGCAGGGCTGCTGTGATGCCTGAATGGGATTATGTGTAAGGAAGTGCTTTGTGAGCTATAAAATGATGCACTCATCTCCAGCATTGGTATTAGCTGATAAACTACAAAGAAAACTTCTCAATATATTTATCCCTCTTAAACCTGATGCTGTTCTGATTAACAGCATGATAATTAACAGATGATAATTAACTGCCTCTCTCTCTCACACACACACACACACACACACACACAAACACACACATACTTCTTGAACTTGGGAATCATAACAGTGGTCAACTACTAAATGTTCAATATGTGCCAGGCACTGTGCTCGGTGCTCCACACACCACTGTCACAATCCTCCAGGAGTCACAGGAAATGGGCACACATACCTGTTTTACAGATGGCAAAACTGAGGTTCAAAAGCATGAAGCAATTGGCCCGAGGCCAAATGGCTAGGAAGTGGCAGAGTTGTGAGTTGGGTCAATAACCCCCAAGTATTCGGACTACATGGGAAATAGAAACTTAGAGTATTTGAATTCATCGGGATCAGCCATTAGCCTCAGCACAGCTCAACCTTCCAAGGGATGAACTAAACACTCCTCCAGCAGGGCCAGGGGTGGCGCTGCAAGCTCAGGAGTCCTTCGTGTGCGTAGTGTGGCTGTTAAAGTGATGGCAGAAACACTGTGCAAAGCACCCTGCCCAACACTCATTTTCCTGGTCACGTGGGCTGACCTGGTGCTGAGTGTTTTAAAATACGCAACCATACAGATGAGTCTACTCCCAACTTAAAAAACTCAATATATAGCAAGAGCCACCGAAAAGGAGACAAAGGAAAAGGCAAGCATTTACTTTTCACTTAGAAAAGTCTATGCCACTAAAAGCATTGAAAATAGGGTCAAGTTCATGAGTGTTGGACGAGTGCAGTCACACGGGGCCCTACGCTCAGAAGACCCGGCTCTTGGGGTTTAAGGCTCTGCAGGGGCCATCTTGAAATTCTCAAATTTCATCTTGTCCCTGGAGCTGTTTTGGTTTAATAACTAACTGCACACACACACACACACACACACACACACACACACACACCAGTGAAGTCTAATGGGACAATGGAACAGGCTTAGAGCCTTCCCTTTCACTCAGTCCCACCTTCTGCCACCTCCCACCTTCTGCCACCTCCCGCCTTCCCAGGGGAGGACTCTCAGCTTCCTGTGACCCCAGCCCTGGTGCTCCAAGCCCCCTTTCCCGGTCCCCAAGGTCCCCACTGAGCACAGGCCAGAGAAGATCAGGCCAGGCTGCCTGTGGGTCTAATTGCTAGAATTCAAATCCTCTCTCCTAGAGTTTCCATCTGCATTGTTTTAGACATGTTATTGAACATCCCTAAGCCTCAATTTTCTCATCTGTAAAGTGAACATACGAACAATACCCTCTCTGTGAGGTTGTCGTAAGGATTAAATCTGAAACCCCCTGGAGAGCAGTTAGCATGTTGCCTGTCACATAGCAGCAGCCCAGCAAATGACAGGTAGGACGTTCTCACCACAAGCTGGGAAACCGGTATTTTGATCCCAGGTCCCAGATGAGAAACTGAGGCCCAAGAATATTAGGTTCTGCTCCCAGGAGGCTCCGAAGCAAAAGAACCCGGATGCAAACTTAGAGATGCCTATTCCAAAAACCTATGTGCCTGACCTCTATGCCGCACTGCCTCTCTCATGGAATGAGGCCTCTTTTGGGGTCTTTAAACCACTCTCTGAATGTGAGATCTGCCTGGGTCTTGCAGCTCTCACAGTCTCTGTGAAAATCAAGATAGCCCTTCCAGGTAGTAAGTGCAAGCCCCAAGAGACCCCTCATGTCTGTTTAACTTCCCTTCCCCAGAGCCTCATAAAGGATCATGCCCAGACAGGTACTTCATAAGCTCCTTTGATGAAAGTGCTCATGGCTGATAAGGCTACACAGAACCTACCTAATATTCAATGCCAATGCTCAGTAAACAAAAGAATAACATAGGAAAAACTCAATTGGAGCTAAAGGCATAGGAAAGAAAGGGGGAAAGGCAGACCGTGCACCAACTAAATGTTTAAAACTAAGGCTCTGAGGCCTTTGAAATAATCCAGAAAACTGCTGCAACCCCTGTAGACACAGGGGACAGTTTTCGCTGGATCGTTGCACCATTTGGGAGCCTCTGATTGCTAATCTCACAGGTTGGAGCTCAGCCCTGAAGTCTGCGCAGCAAGGTCTATCTGTGTGAGTCAGTGCAGGAGCTGGCACCACCCGGGCCTCTCGTGGAGTCCAGGCCTGTCTCTTCCACATGGGGAGTGTGGAGACAGGAGTGGGTGTTTGCTGACAAGCAGCTTCATGGGAACGCTTGCCTCGGCATTTCTCAGTGCTGAATCAGGGAGGAGAGTTGGGCAGAGTGCCTGTGTGTGCCCCTGTGTGTGTGTGTGTGTGTGTGTGTGTGTGTGTGTGTTGGGGAGAGGGGGTCGGGAAAGAGAGAGAGAGAAAAAAATAGAGCTTGAGGTAGGAGAGCAAACACCAACAAAGCAGGAAGATCAAGAGCCACAGGACCATTACCTGAAGACCCACTGCGTGCTTTCCACGCCCTCTCCTGTTTATCCTCGCCACAGCCCTATGAGGTTAGCAAACCTCTGGGTGCTGTTATTCTCTCCTGCACACGAAGAAACTGGGGTTAAAAAAGATCAAGGGCTGCACAGCCAGCTGGTGATTAAAATGGAACTCAAACTCTAGTCTAACGGCAAAGCTGATGCTCATCTGCATCTAAGCCATGGGCCGCCCCCACCTGTTAGACATTGTCTCATCCCGCCCTCGCTTTCCTGGCCCCCAAAGGTTAGGAAGAGCCAACCAGAGAGGAGCATGTTGAGAGGGATACTCACCTCCCAAGGCACCCTGAGAAGGGCCACCCTCCTGTCTACCCAGATGGAGAGAGAAATCCACACCACCTCTCCCCAAAGCGGGATTGTGTCAGTCACAATAAACAGCGCTATCCAATAAAAATATAACGCAAGTCACATATTGTACAATAGTTACAACTTGCTACTAATTTACTTTTCAAAGTAAAGAGCTGAAATTAACTGAATACCATTTTCTTTTTATTGTTGCCCAATCTATCCAAGTAGTATTATGTCATCATGTAATCAACACAAAAATCTATCAAGATATTTTACATTCCTTTTTCTTTTCTGTACTAAGTGTTCAAATTCCAGGGTGTACTTTATACTCATTCGACACTTTAGCCTGGCCTACCCTAGGCGCATGTGGCCAGCAGGTACTGTACTGGATGGGGTATAGGCCTAGGGGATACCAAGATATTCAAATAAATACAACATTGCCTTACATGATAAAAAGGGTTTTTTTCATTATCACACAGGAAAACTGATTTTTATGGACAGTTCTATGAATTTTAACACACATATAGATTGATGTAACCACCGCCATAATCCCACACAGAGCAGATCCATCCCTTCTGAGACCTCCCTGGTGCTCTCTCTTTACTGTCAAACGCTGCAGAAACTATTAAACTATTAAACAAAACAAAACAAAAAACACTCAATAAATCGGGACCAGGCTGGGTCAGGCATGGCGAGAAGGGCTCCAGGGGCAGGAAGAGGCCCTGGATATCTGAGGGCTTTTGCACCAAGGAAAACGAGACAAAGTCACCAATGGGCAATCGAGTACCAGCTACCCCTTCCCTGTCCCAATGTCCCCTCCAACCAGCCCTGCTCTGGAGAAGGTCTTGCGTCCAAGGTTAGCCCAATGGGCCATTTTCCCATCCGACCTGACCTGTGTGACTTGGAACCAACTGCACAGCCCGCCACTGGAGTGTGAGAGCCTCTCAGCACGATTCTGCTCCTCCTCCTTCTCCCAGGCCCCCGGGCTGATGACATTCAGCTGAGAGAATCAGGCAACATCACAGCACCAGCCTCTCCTCCTTTCTGCCGCTGATTTCAATACTCGCTGATTGCTCGGCTCTCCAAGTTCAGGGCCATCTGGCTGAAAGGATGGCCTGCTGTTTAAGCCTCCTCTGGGACTGCTCAATGACAGGAGAAACCCTATCCATTCTACTCCTCTGTGTTGGCTTCATGACACTGAATTTTATTTAAGCATCACATTTGGGGAAGAAAATGGAGCTTCAGTCTTTGCTTTCCTGATGTTTTTCAGCAAGAGATGCCCAACAGATTAGGCGATCCTCAAAAGAAAAAATCTTCGCAACAAAGATTTCCCAAGCATACTGTGCTTCTAAAGTCCAATAGCGCCTTTCAGTGAATATTGGGAAAAGGTAGAGCTGGGGGGGGGGGGGGGGGGGGGGGGGGGCCTAGAGAGCATCTCTTAGAAGGGAAAGCTGAAGGTCCAGATGGAAGTGTGACTTGCCCAACACCATGGCCTGGGGCAATGGGAACAAGAGACTAGAACCCTGCGCTTTGACCTCCTGTCTCCAGATGGTGTTCAACGAGGCAGGGATGCAAGCTGAGGGAAGACAGAAAAGCAATACGCTTCAGTGAGCCCCTTTGGGCCCACCATGATCCATGTGGAGAAATATATCTTCCCACCATGTGAGCATACACACACATGACAGAAAGCAGAGTTGGTGCCAAGGAAAACAGTGGATTCCAAACCTGCAGGCACAGCCCCAACTGTGAACAAAGTGATCTATTTACCAACCCATCCCTCCCAACTTGACTAATCCGAGGGCCACCATATTTCACAACTCCAGGGGGCACTGTACTTTAGAAAGGCAGACGAGTAAGAGCTGAAATATCAGCTATTATTTTTCTTGCTCTGCATTAACAGTGAGAAGTGAGGCATTAATTGATAACTAGAGAATTCATTAAAAACAAATACTAATTTAAGAACAACCTCAGGAGACGTGGCTCTCAGGATTCAAAAGAATGAATCTAAATAGCAAGTTAGTGACAAAGATGTCTAAAAGGGAGGCCATCCAGAAGCTGACTTAAGCACACACAAATGTTAGCCAGTGGGAAGCACTGTTTTCAGTGCTTTATGCATGTAAATGCTCACAACACTATGACAATATACTGAGTGGCCAGGTTATTATGATCTCTGAATGCATAATAATCTGGCCACTCGTTGTATACCCTATATAATAAAAGGCTAATATGTAAATTGTCCCCTCAACCAAGAGTTCGACCAGCAAGCAGGACAGCCAATCGCCCATGTGCCCATGTGCTCTCCCCCTGGCCAGGCTGGCTGGACCCACCCATGCATGAATCTATGCTCTGGGTCTCTAATACACACACACACACACACACACACACACACACACACACACATTGAGTGGCCAGATTATTATGCATTCGGATATCATAATAATCTGTCCACTCGTTGTAGGTACCATTATTAATAAAATGTCCACTCAGTGTAGATACCATTATTATCACCCATTTTACAGATGAGAAAACCAAGATGTGGAGTAATCAAGTAACTTCCAAGTCACATGGCCCTAGAAGTGGCAAGGTGTGATTCAAAGGCAGCAATCTGGCTCCCAAGACTGTGTTTGACTATTTACAACAGTGGCCCCATTGTAGGAGCCAGTAATCAATGTTATTTGCTCCTGAGAGCTGGGGGCAGCTGATTCCTGCTCCATCCCTCTTAAGACCCTGCCAGTGACCTGCAAGAAGTTTGCAGTGTGGCAGCGATGAGGAAGTGACCTTGCTCCACAGCATGGAAAGGAGCCTTAAAGGGAGGGAGGCTGCCACTGGGCCTCTGGGAGCTCTTCCCTTACCCCCAAGCCCACCCTCCTTCAGGGATATGGAGAGAAATGAAGGGAGGAGAATGCTTTAAGATCCTCTCCTAGAAGCCAAGATAAAATATTCTGAGTGACTTGAGATTCCTCCAGTCCTCCTCAATCTAACAGAAAGAGGATTTTTAATTCATCCCAGTCTGCAACTTTGAGCAATTCACTTAAGTTCTCAGTTTCCTCATCTCTAAAATAGAGTTCATATCTACAGCACACATATGTTGTGGGGTATTAAATTAAGATGACTGGTGAAAGGGCTTAGAGCAATGATTGATACCTGAACCAATAAATGATTTTCCTTCTGACTGTTTGAGATAAAAAGGATAGCTAGGTTTCTACTCAATGCTCATTGTTTTTCTTTACCAGCAGACTGCTAATATCATTCAGGGTCTCAGTAAGCCCAAAAGGATTACCTTCCAGATTCCTTTGTGGATAGAAGTGGCATATTTCATGCCTGGAAAATGCCATGTAAGGAAAAGACTATTTGGGGTGTGGGAGGAGGTTCCAAGGCATTTTTTACTTCCCTAAAAACAGGCTGAACAAACTCAGCTAGCATTTTCCTCTGACCTGTTCCCTTTGCCCTTCCCTCTTCTTCCCTCAGAAGGTGCAACAGCCATCTTTCCCACATAAGGACAAAATAACAACCTTATCACAAGAATTTACAAGGGACCTGTAAAATATGTATATACTAGAGGCCCCGTGCACAAAATTTGTGCACTCGAGGGAGTGGGGGGTCCCTCAGCCCAGCCTGCACCCTCTCACAGTCCAGGAGCCCTCAGGGGATGCCCTACTGATAGCTTAGGCAGGCCTAGGGGAGTGGGCCTCAGCCATCAGTCGCACATCCTTAGTGCTGCCATAGAGGTGAGAGAGTTCCCTACCACCATTGCTGTGCTCACCAGCTGTGAGCCTGGCTTCTGGCTGAGTGGCATTCCCTCTGTGGCAGTGCACTGACCACCAGGGGGAAGTTCCTGCATTGAGTATCTGCCCCTTGTTGATCAGTGAGCATTATAGCCACCAGTCATTCTGCCATTTGGTTGATTTGCATATTAGCCTTTTATTATATAGGATGTTTTATATGTATATGGAACCACTTTAAAATGGAGTCAGATCTGCCATCTTAAAAGACCTGCCTTGCATGTCTTATGCCTCAAACCTTTGGAAAGTTAAATCAGGGCAAAATAACCTTTGGTCTCATGCACCATTGTGTCCCAGAGAACTATTTAGGAGGATAACAGGAAGGCAGATATGACTACCGGATTGAAAATGTAAAATGTTCCTTCAAATTAGTGTCACTATGTCGGCTTATCTGCACCCATAGAAATGTATCCCTTCTATTGATGTAATTATTTCCATTCCCTTTCTCATAAATACCTCTGGCTTTTGTCTCCTAATTGGAACACTATTTGAGTTTCTGCTTGAATCAGAAATAACTATTGCTTTTTTAAAAAATCTCAAATAAATGCTTGTTGCCTCTCACTTTGAAAGGTTCTGTTTTTAGGTTATCAAGCCTAACTAAAATCCCAACTCTTGACTCTCTGCCTCTTAATTTACCATGTGAGGAAATAAGCCCCTATCTGGGCTTTTATTTGTAGCTGAACACATTCCTAACTGATATTTACTAATTCTGGCTTGATATATTGAAATAAGCAAAGTATAGAGATGCTGGGATGTTTGTCCAATGTCATTTCATGAACTGATTGGTGGCAAATCCAGTCCCACTGTGTCTCTGAGTCTTAAATTCCCATCCTAAATACTCTGCTAATAGATTACATTCCCATGCAAACGGTGTTTATGTCAAGAGTCAGAACGATTACTTATAAAATATTTACATGGAAACCAGTTGTGTGCACGTATAAGAAGCTGCCATCTGGAAATGTAACTAGGCAAATATGTTTTTGAAAGCTATGGATTTCACTTAATCTGAGCAAGTGGCCTTTGCAGTCTTGGGGGCGAATCGCACAGGAAGCTCAGAGGAGGAGCTGACTCTACAAAGCCCAGCTTCCCCCTCAGCAAGCGCAGTGAAGCACCTCCTTGGAACATCATGCTGTGAACTCAACCAAAGAGAGCTGCCTGCCCTGGCATCTTTTCTAGAGAAGATACTGAATGCGCAAAAGCAATGGCTTTGAACCACTAATAAATATTTTATAATCTGATCACTTAGGAAGTAGGGTTGAAAAGCACGATCGTGTAAATATAATCTTTGCATGGCAGCGTTGTTTGAGCTTAAAGATATCATCTGCCTTGGGTTGTTATAATTTAATAAAAAATGATTGTTACGTATTAATGAACTCAAAATAATGTAATTAAATAAATGCAACAAATAAAACTATAGGCAAATCCTTTGCTGAGAATCTGTGACTGCAACAAAGATGCTGGAAATGTGTTTGGTCAGGATTTCCGGTGCTTTAGGATCCCTGGAAGAAGAAGACCTACTCATTTCCTGGGAGGAGATGTAGGTTGTGGTGCTTACACTAATCCTTGGAACCGTCCAGGTATAGATGTAGGTAGTGGTGCTTACAACTAATCCCACCACCAAGCAGTAGACTCCCAGTGGGATGGCTTTATAGTGATTCTCCCTGTGGCCCTGGCTCTGCTCATGTCCCTGTTCTCCTGGCCAGACCCCATTTGTCCATTGTAAACCATGACCCAGTAGTACCAGATTTTCTCTCATGGGAAGTTGGAAGTCAAACAAAAAGACATCGTGATGAGAAGTCTTTAGAACCAAGTCATGTGGCTATCAGCAAACTAGGAAGTGAATTCACAAACTCCTGCCACTGAGGTCCCAGGGGCTTGTCTAGGTCTAGCCCTTCCTAAGACTGTCTGCATCTGTGAGCTAGCCCAGTACTCTCTGAAGTAATACTTTTCTGAAACTTGAGCTAGACCAAATCAATTTCCATTGCTTAAAAACAAAAGCATCTTTGCAAATACTCTTAGCAATATCATGCACCCATTTTTAGGGTCACAGAGTCAGAAACACTAGTTCATTCCCACCTCCAAGCAGAAATAGCAGTCCTAATCTTGGAAAAATATGGGGTGGTGTGTTGTCTACCTTATTGTCTCTAGGCCTGTAAGGAAAGTAGGTTTAACATCTGGCCTTCATACCTTCATACTCATCTTACAGACCTTGCATATTACCTCTCTCTCTCTCTCTCTCTCTCTCTCTCTCTCTCTCTCTCTCTCTCTCTCTCTCTCTCTCTCTCTCTCTCTCTCTCTCTCTCTTTCTTCTTTCCGTGGGTTATTGAAGAACTCCCTTCAATCCATGTGATTGCACTGACTGGGGCGTCATAGCTATTCTCTCTCTCTCTTTCTCGTCCCCAGCCACAAGTATGGGGCGGAGGGACTGCATCATATTAATAAGACACACTTGAACCAGTCTCTACCATTATTCCAGCCCACAACCAAACAATCATTTGAAGCAGAGCCACCTCATTGATTAACATCTGACCATAGAAGCATGATGGTTTGCCTGGACCAGCTGAGAACAGAAGAACCATCAGCTGAGCAGAACCCAAATTGCCAACTCACCACATACAAAATAAACTAAATACAATAGATAAATGCTTGTTATCTCAAGTCTCTAAATTTGGGAGTGTTTTACTACACTGTAAAAGCCAACTGATACACACCTCTCTAAGATCAGGTTCCTCAATGATGTAATGTAAATAATAAAGATAGAAATAATAAAACCTACCTCCTAAAATAAGTATGGAGACTACATGAGATAATGTTTGTGAAGTGCCCATGTTACATTAAGTATTATGTAACTGGTGACTAGCACAGACATGGTAATGGTGATATAGGACTCTTTGCCTCTTGACCATAAATGTGGGAATAATTGTGTCAAACTAGAGGCCCGGTGCACATATTTGTGCACCAGTGGGGTCGCTCAGCCTGGCTTGTGGGATCGGGCCAAAACTGGATCTCCAACATCCCCCAATGGGTTTCATATTGCGAGAGGGCACAGGCCAGGCTGTGCCTTCTCAGACAAAGAATGTCAATAAATGGTTGTTATTGATGTATTGTTGCTAAGTATTACCCCAGAGCAGTGGTTGGCAAACTGCGGCTCCTGAGCTGCAGTTTGCTGCTCTGTTGACTAATGAGTTTGCTGACCACTGCCCCAGAGGATTGGGTGGGCCCTTTGTTCTGTCCTGTGGCTCTTGAACACAATCCACCAACACCATGCCCTCCCCTACCCTGAGCCTTCAGTTTCCTCCCCTTTAAGATTAGACCGTGGCTCCCAGGCTCCAGCCGCACAGTGGGCCACCCCCAGCCTGAACAGTCCCTACTTAAGAAGATCACATTGAGTCCCCTGACTCCTTGAACTTCAGCCTCATGTGTGCCTTAACCATTAGAGGGCAGCATCGTCTTCCAGCCACACAGGAAGCCGGGGCCCTCCTGAGAGTATTTTTCTGATTCCTTGTCTAAGGGGTGAAATCCATCACATCAAAAGCCCCTGCTGGTCCCATTGCATGCCCGGAACACTCGGACCGTGACCACTCAGCTCAGGTTCCACATCCGTCCCTCTCTGCTGACTGGGGAGTGACCCCGCCCCCCCGCCAGTCTCAGAAGACACTAGTGGCGACACTTCCCCAGCTCTGGGCAACCTCTCAACCTATGTGAGTGGTTTCATAATTCACGCCTGCCCATCAGCGGACAGATTTAGCCTGCTGCCTGCTGAGTCTGGAAATACTGAATATTAAAATACTCCAGACGCTCACCCTTCTGACGCCTTCGGCTCTGCAGGATTCACAGGCAGTTGGTTGCACAAACAATTCCAGGGACACACATCAATTTGTCAATTAAGTAGATCCTGAGCGCTCATATGTGTGGCTTTCATTGAAACAGGGAAACAAGTATCCAGGGCTACAGATTAAGAGCGTGGCCGTGGAGAAGCCGTCTGGCCTCTGAGCCTGTGTATTTTCTTAGGATACCACTGTTTAATTTGTGTGTCTCTCTTTTTTTTTTCTTTTTCTTATTTAAAAGGTTTTATTGCATAACTTTTATTACTCACCCATTTTGACACAGAAATTTAAGCTGAAGAAAAAAATTAGGTGCATGCACCAAGGCTGAGTGAACAGGGATGTTCACCAAAGCTTTGCTTTGTGATAATAAATACTTGGTAGTAACCTGGTTGTGCAGTGACAGGGTAGTCATACAAGAGAAGGCTCCTCAGCTGTTAGAAAATTGTGTATATGAATATCTATTGATAAAAATGGCGACTTGCCCTACATGCAATAGAAATAAAACAGTTTTCACAAGTGTGTATAATACAATACTATCTACCTGTAGAAATATAATGATATTTCCTTAACAACCGTGGTGGTGTTACTCTTGTTTATGTTACTCTAGCTTCTTTGAATGTTCACATTCTGCAAAGAACAGAAATGAGAAGAAAAGTCATTTTGACAAAGTGCCAAGAGAAGTGGCAGGGCGCCCCTTGGAGGCCCACCAGGTGAGTGCCCCACCCCAGAATCCCTCCCAAAGCTAGTCGGGTCCCTCCCATTCTCCCCCAGGAACGATTCCTGCAGAAAGGGTTTCAGGAGGAACCTGTGATGTGGGGCCCACAAGCCCCTGCCTGCCCTGCCTGCCCTGCCTGCTCTCCATGGAGAGAAAGCAGTGAGATGAGAGAAATATGAGAGGTAACACCTGTGTCAACTTGGGAAAGGCAAGTCTGCAAACGGTTCTGGTCAATCTTCCGTGTTTTTCACTTGCACCCTCAGTCACCCAACAGAAGCAATTGTAAGGATTCTAAGAAGTAACAGAAAGCCCTCAGCTGGTGCCAGGCACATAGGAAGGTACAAAGGGTAAAATCGATCACATTAAAAGCTGGGGCTGGAAGGACTGGGAAAAGAAAACCTTTCTCTGAGCATCTTCCCGAGCTCTCATTCCCATTTTACAGATGAGCAAACTAAGGCTCAGAGAGAATGAAGGCTTGGCCCAATGTCATTCAGCCAATAAGTGGCTGAACCAAACTGTGACCTGCCTGCCTCCAGGGCCTCTTCCTTCCACTCGGAAGAGACTGTGCACTCTGACTTTCTATACAAAGGAGGCTACATGGGGCAGCAAAGGGACAGACCTGCAGCACAGACAGTGTAGCAACACAGAGACACGAGCGAGGTCCCTTAAGCCCCAGCACATTCTGCACATGGAGAAACTAGTCATACCCCCTCAGGAGGAGTCCATTGGGAAAGTACGTTTTTAGAGGCATGCTAAATCATGATGATGACGCCATTTCTTCTCTGAAAGATGCATGTCTGGGTATAATCCCATTTGGCCCTTTCAAGATGGCTGCAAACAGGATGGAGGAGGGATCTTATCCCCATTTTTCAGAAGATTGGCTTGCTATGTGACCTTGGGCTAGTCACTCCCCTACATGTGAAGTGAGGAGGTTGAAACATAGTCAGCCCGAGTTCTTTTCCGTGTCTGTGAGTCATTGCATATTGAGTGATACTGAAATAAATACCGGGGAGGGGGGGGAAGTTCCATGAGGAGGAGATAACTAACATTTTGTGCTTCTTGTGTGCCAAGTTCTTTGATACTGTGAACCCCTCACATCGATAGACCCTCATGTGTCAGGCACCAACCTGAATTCTTTAGATGTGGTACATTGTTTAATTCTTACCACCTGATGATATAGATCTAAGTTATTTCACTTTTATAGATGAGAAAACTGAGGTTTAGAGAGAGGAGATAATTTGCCAATTATTATAGAGCTAGTTAAGAGGAAGGGCAAGAACTTGATGCAAGTCTCCAGTGCCAAAACCCATGCTCTTAACAACCTTCCCTAATGAGTGACGCATACACATTATTGAACTTGGACTTTTCCATGTCACCCACCTGCAGTCTTCCTTCTGTGTTGATTGGAAAGTACCAGAGCTTTCTAAAGGCAGAAGCTAGTGGCACAGGGGAAGGCCCAAAGGCAGTGTCTGCAGGACCAAGGTTAGGAACATAAAGGGAAGTGACAGGAGTGTGGGACCCCAGGGACAAGGGGATCCACAGGAGTTAAGGAACTGTATCAGTTTGCTAGGGCTGCCATAACAAAGTGCCACAGACTAGGTGGCTTGAACAACAGAATGATCATTTGTCACAGTTCTGGAGGCTGCAAGTCCAAGATCCAGGTGTCTGCAGGGTTGGTTCCTCCTGAGGGCCCACCTGTCCCACTGCTCTCCTTGGCTGATGGATGGCCATCTGCTCCTGAGCCTTCACGTGGTCTCTCCTGTGTACTTTCCCATGTCCACATTTTTTCTTCTTGTAAGGACACCAGTCATATTAGACTAGGGCTCACCGTAATAACATCACTTTACCTTAATTACTTCCTTAAAGTAACCTTATCCTATCTAATAAAGCGGGAATATGCTAATTGCTGCCTTGCCCTCAAAGATGGCAACACCCACAGCCAATAAGGAGGGAATATGCTAATTGACTGCCATGCTCTCAAAGATGGTGGCACCCAGTCCCCTCAGTCCCACTGGGGCAGCAAGCGCTATGAGCACCTGCCTCTGGAGTCTCCCAATCCCCTCAGCCTCCCAGCCTCGCAGAGCCAGCTCAAGGCAGCATCAGAGGTGTGATGGGGCATGTCACCTTCCCCTGATCGCCGGGTTGCCTCCCGCACCTGAGGCTCCTGGACTGTGAGAGGGGACAGGCCAGGCTGAGGGACCACCCCCTCCAGTGCATGAATTTTCATGCACCAGGCCTCTAGTCTCCACATAAAGGAACATCTGAAATACTAGAGGTTGGAACTTTCACATATGAAATTTTCAGGGATGCAATTGCAGCCCATAATAGAGACCTAGAGAAATTGTAATATAGAGGCTTCACTTAAAGGCATGCATGTTAAACAGTCATATTAAAACAATGTCCTGCCGAAACTGGTTTGGCTCAGTAGATAGAGCATCGGTCTGCAGACTGAAAGGTTCCAGGTTTGATTCTGGTCAAGGGCCTGTACCTTGGTTGCGGGCACATCCCCAGTAGGAGGGGTGCAAGAGGCAGCTGATCGATGATTCTCTCTCATCGATGTTTCTAACTCTCTATCCCTCTCTCTTCCTCTCTGTAAAAACTCAATAAAATATTTTTAAATTAAAAAAATAAATAAAAAATAAAAAAACAATGTCCTGGCCAATTAAGACTCATCTGAGGGCCCCACTTGTGCCTCTTCCCATAGAGGAACACTATTGGATAGTGTTTCTCACACTAGACATGCTAGGAGCTCCATGGTCCCTACAGGTCTAATTCTTCTCTCCCAGAAGTAGGCATTCTATGAGAATTTTTTAATTTGGTTGGGTTTTTTTTATGATCATCTAAAAACAACTGTTATACTAGTTTTAATTTACGGAATTCTCATCATGGCTAATTCAAAACTGAAAGACGTTGTGACAGAATGGGTTTTTCAAGTCACTATTTCTGAAAATAAGGCTCTTGAAAATACAGGGTCCATTGTCATATTTTTAGGAGTCCCATGAAATGGCATTCTACAAAAAGAAACCCACGATTGTCATGTTTGAGGAGTTTTTAATGTAGGACAGGCATTCTCCCACCAAACCACTCTGATGAGCAATTTTACTGATGAGCAATAAGAATGAGCTATCCCTGCACATATTCTCCTAATTTTATTGAAATATTTGTATTTTTGCACCCCCAAAAATGTTTTAATCTTTATAGTCTCACCAAATAAAAAAAAAAAATCATTCCTTGTTCTCTCCCAGTTTATCTGAGGATGCTTAGGTAATGTTTATGGAGTTGCAGACACTAAATGATATAATGATGAGTTGGACATTTTCCCCCTTATCATTGTAACTTTCCATGTTAGTACACTTTCTTTGAGATATTCTTTCAAATGGATATAATGGTTTTATTGTCCATTTAAGTCATTTTCAGGTGTGTTTTTTTTCTTTTTTCTTTTTAAGTAATATTAAAATGAACAATCTCACGGCTTATCCTTTTTCCCTTTCATTTTGAATTGTTTTTAAAGATGAATTCCTAGAAATGGGATTATAGAGTAAAGGCTTCTTCTTTTCTTTCTTTAATTTTTATTGATTTTTAGAGAGGAAGGGAGAGGGAGAGAGGAAAAAACATACAAAGATGTTAGAGAGAAACATCGATCAGCCGCCTTCAGTACCCCCACCAGGGCTCAAGCCCAGCCCAGGTATATATCCTAACTGGAAATTGAACCAGCGACCTTTTGGTTCCCAGAACAGCACTCAACCAACTGAGCTACACTGGCCAGAGCAGTAAAGGCTTTTTGTGGTGCTTGAAACATAATTTCAAATTGTTTTCCACCACTGTCATCACCACTAGCCACTTATGAGTCTACCAGTCTTGTTCTTGCTATTTTAATTGCATCAAATAAAACTTTGGTATTAGTTGAATTTATTTCTTTGATCATAGGGAAGCTAAACATGTTCCCACATTTCTTTACTACAATAAGTATACGTTCCTAGGTGACATCATATTTCCTGTCTTTGCTAATCTCCCTCCCCTCAGGCAGAACTCATCACATCTCCCTCAATCTCAGTCCCTATTTCCTACCTCCTCTACTCTTGCACTTAGCACAGTCACAGTTATTTGAGATATTCTTCCAAATGGATATAACCGTTTTATTGTTCCTCTAATCCTGGAAAAATGCCATTAAAGGCAGCCAGGAATGGAGCACTCGCCTATGAGTGCTCCAAGAGGGAAAGGGCCATGTCTTCCTTCTAGAACTTCCTTGTCCATAGCTATTAGTTACATGTGGCTACTGAACATTTAATATGTGGCTCGTCCAAATCAAGATGTGCTCAAAGTATAAAATATGCACTAGGTTTCAAAGATTTAGAGGGAGAAAAAGACTGTAAAATATCTTGTTAATTATGTGTATACTTATCACATGTTGACATGATAATCCTTTGGCTATATTGGAATAAATAAAATAAATTATCTTTATTTATTTATTTACTTATTTATTTTATGTAGCTACTGGAAAAGTTAAAGGTGTAAGTGTGTTCTCATATTACATGTCTATTGGACAGCATTGCCTAGAGTCCTGGTGCTTAGACTAATGTTTTCAGGGTAATAATTCATTAAGTATTTGATAATGGGTTTACAAGCTCTTAAACTCTTAATAATTTGACTGTGGCTCTTAGTTACAATAGTACCATCATTATCAACAACCCTTTGTCATGTTCATACTTTCCTTAATGTTTTGTCATAGGTACAGTTCCCTTCAATGTCAGTGAGATCAGTTGAAAAATGCCATTAAAGGCAGCCAGGAATAAAGGAAGACAAGCAATACGGTCAGTCCCACAAATATTTACTGAGCATCTGCTGTCACCTGGCACTGTCTAGACACTTGGTTATACCCAGTGAACAAAGTAGACATGGATCCTACCCTTGAGAAGCTAACATGTGGCTGAAACAAGTTTGTGACAATGTATGTGAGAACATGACATGTGCTACAGCAAAAGAGAGACCAGAGCATGGATGAGGGGAGGAGCAGGCTGCAGTATGAAGTAGGTGGCCACAGCATATCTCGAGACAGTGAGATTTTCGGCCACAGCATATCTCCTTGAGACAGTGAGATTTTCGGCAAAGACGTGAAGGAGGGTTGGGGTAGTATTCCAAGTGCCTCCCTGGGAAAAGACAATGTTTGGACAACAGAAACAGGTAAAGCGAAGGGCTGGAGGTGGGGCTGGGTAACAGGAAGGAAGCAGGAGACCCAGGCTGTCATCTCTGGCCTCAGTTTCCCCATGTATTCTAGGACTCCTCTCCCTAGATCCTGCCCAGCTCAGACATGCACAACTCTACCACCTTCATCCCTCAGAGCTCCCTCCCCGACCACAGAGGCAGCTTTGGCGATCTCTCTGGTTGTCTGAATTCTAGAAAAGGCTTTGCCTGGAGCACTGGGGGAGGGGGCGAGGGACGGCAGATAAGGCTTATTTATAGATCAGGACAGTCTGTGGGCTGCTTTGCAAACCTGGCTCATCTGTAGGAAGAACAGCCGGTTGCTGAAAGGCTCATCCCAGGAGAGCTGCTCAGTTCCTTTGTCAGCCAGCCTGTGTCCATCACCACGGAGGGAGTTAGGGAAACGGCAGGATCCAGGCAAATCAAATCTCTGTGGCTTCCTAATTGGTTTCCCTGCCACCTCTCCCATTACCACCCCTTCTCTACTCTGCCACATGGACCCGAGCATGTCACTTACGGACTTAAAAGTGTCCCATTCAATAGCTCCAAGCCCAAAGTTCTTAGAAGGATGAATGAAGTCCATCACAGCCCGGCCCCAGCCAACTGCTTCAGTTTCATTCCTTTTATCTATCTGGACCGTTCTCAACACATCCCACTTTCCCTGAAAACTCTTTGCAAGGCTCAACATGACCAGGACCTTTGCCCCTGCTCCTCCGTCTGCTGACATGTCCCTCTTCCCTGTGCATCTGGAAGTGCCCTCACTCTCCTCCTTAAAGAATCAGCTCAAATGTCCCCTTCTCTAATGACACAGGTTGTGAAGTCAGATTTCAAATACCAGCTCTGCCACTTCCTACCAAGGGCCTAGGGCAAGTTCCCCAACCATCCCCATTCATACGTGGGATGATAATAAATAGTATATATCTCCTGGAGTTGTGAAGCTTGAGAGACCTAATGGATATGAAAAGCTTCTCACTGTGCCTCACACACAATAAGCAGTGGCACTACTTTTTAAACATTATTATCATTATTATTTCAACAACTATTGATCCTCTTACCAGTGCTCACCCAATGTTATGGTCTGAATGTTTGTGTATCCCTAAAAATCATACATTAAATCCTAAATGCATTGTATTAGGAATCAGGGTCTTTGAGAGGTGATTACATCATGAGGGTGAGGCCCTCAAGAAGGGGATTAGTGCCCTTATAAAAGAGGCCTGAGAGAGATCCCAAGTCCATTCAACCATGTGAGATCACAGCTAGAAGGCACCATCATTAGGAAGTGGGCCCTCACCAGACACCAGATCTGGCCACACTTTGATCCTAGAATTGCCAACCTCCCAAACTGGAAGTAATAAATTCCTATGGCTTATAAGCTACCCAGTCTATGGTATCTATAATAATAAAAGCATTATTACTAGATCAGACAGCCAGACGACCTTATGGATGTCCTTCCAGGAGAATCCAGGGTTGTGAGGGCCAAGCTCCTTGCATGAATTTTGTGCATTGAGCCTCTAGTTCTGTGATAACAGTCTGAATGTACTAAGTCAGGCAGAATGGATTCTGCCTCCAGTGTGTTCCCACGTATCTTAGTGTGGGTTCCCTGAACTTGGTGTTGGTTTCCACAGAATCAGAATCTGAGATGAGGACTTGGATGCCAGGAGTTTATCTGGGAAGTGATCCTAGAAAGACAAATGAGGAATTGGGGAAAGTGAGACAGGGAGGAGAGGAGAGCCAATAAAGGATGTGTTGATGAAAGGGGATCTTTGTGGGCAACAGGAGCTCAATGCCCACTGGGGACCCCCTAAGCAAGTGCCTCATCCATCACGTAGGCACTGATATGCTGAAGACCCATGCTGCCCAGTCATGGATTATGTCAGAGAAATTGGACCCCTGCTGAAGGGAACTTGTACACCTTATGTCAGATATCTGTTTAAAAACCCTCAAATTGTTACAAACTTGTTGACTTAGCAATTCTACTTCAAAGCATCTATCCTAGATGAATAATCATATATGTCCACAAAAAATTTGGCTAAAAGAATTTTCATATTCAGTACTGTGTATAATAGTGAAAAAATTGGACAAAATCTAAATTTCCAACGAGAGCAAAGTGAATAATTATACCTGGTTTTATCCCCACCTTGGCATTCAAACCGCCACTGAGAATGATTTTGCGTGAGAATAGTTCATGTCATATAAAACTGACTGGTATTGTTCGGCCATTTTTTTAAAAAAAACAGGTACATGAGCATATAAATGAATATGTGTGACATTGCTTGATATAAGCTTTAATATAATAAACACACACACACGCACACATACACACATACATATATATAACATATTGTATATATATTGGGTCGGCAACCAAGTAATTGCGGGTTTCACACATATATGGCTTCAGTTGAATTTTTAGGTTTGCAGACATAGTACAAATGTAAAACACATTTTGTTATTTGATAGTTGGCTATTCAGCTGTTAATCAGTAAAAAAAAGTCTTTTGATCTGTTTTGTAGTTTTCGTTTGGCGTTCGTTGAAAAATGGAAAATCAAAAGGAACATTTTCGTCATATTTTGCGTTTTTATTTCCGCAAAGGGAAAAACGCATCACAAGCTCATAAAAAGTTATGTGCTGTTTATGGTGACGAAGCCTTAAAAAAACGGCAGTGTCAAAATTGGTTTGCCAAATTTCGTTCTGGTGATTTTTCACTCAAAGATGAAAAACGCTCTGGTCGTCCAGTTGAAGTTGATGACGCCCTAATCAAAGCAATAATCAATTCGGACTGTCACAGTACAACACGTGAGATTGCAGAGAAGCTTCATGTATCACATACATGCATTGAAAATCACTTAAAACAACTTGGCTATGTTCAAAAACTCGATACATGGGTTCCTCACGAACTGAAAGAATCACAGTTAACGCAACGCATTAGCAGCTGCGATTTGCTAAAGAAACGTAATGAAAATGATCCATTTTTAAAACGACTGATAACTGGCAATGAAAAATGGGTTGTTTACAACAATATCAAGCGGAAAAGATCGTGGAGCAGGCCAGGTGAACCAACTCAAAAAACATCAAAAGCTGATATTCATCAAAAGAAGGTTTTGTTATCAGTTTGGTGGGATTATAAAGGAATTGTCTACTTTGAACTCTTACCACCCAACCGAACGATCAATTCTGATGTCTACATTGAACAACTAACAAAATTAAACAATGCAGTTGAAGAAAAGCGGCCCGAATTGACAAATCGAAAAGGTGTTGTATTCCATCATGACAATGCAAGGCCACACACATCTTTGGTCACTCGGCAAAAATTAATGGAGCTTGGTTGGGATGTTTTGCCACATCCACCATATAGTCCTGACCTTGCACCATCTGATTACTTTTTGTTTCGATCTTTACAAAACTCCTTGAATGGTAAAAATTTCAATAATGATGATGATGTCAAATCGTACCTGATTCAGTTTTTTGCTAATAAAAACCAGAAGTTTTTTGAACGTGGGATTATGATGCTGCCTGAAAGATGGCAAAAGATCATTGATCAAAATGGGCAATACATTACAGAATAAAGTTATTTAGTTCCATGAAAAAATTGTCTTTGATTTTCTTTTAAAATCCGCAATTACTTAGTTGCCGACCCAATATATATATATATATATATATATATATATATATATATATATATATATATATATATATATATATATATATATATATGCAAAGACTTGGAAAGATAATGACTAAAAATGGTGACAGTGATAATAGCAGAGTGGTTGAACTGCATGTTCATTTCTTTAAAATCTGTATTTTCAAAATGTTCTACAATGTGTGTGTGTGTCACAGGCCTGCTCTGACAGCAACGGCTGCCAACACAGGCAAAGTGTCATTCGGTTTGCTCCTGTCCAAAAGGGCTTGTATTTTTCTTTAATAGGAAAGGTCCTGAGATCAGGCACCTCTGGGAGACCGGCTTGCTTCTGGTCCCTCGGTAGCCCATCTGGGCATGTGTATCCCTAAAAATACATGGGTTTTCCAATGAGACGATACAGCCCACAACCAGAAAAGGGAACAAAATGCTTTTCTCAGCAAATTTCTCCATCCCCAAATATTAATCATTGAAATAGGGCTATCTGCTAGTTTATGTTGCTTGAGGACTGATTAAAGTAGGTTAATTCTCTAAAGTTACCAGTAGATTTAAATAGGAAATAACACAGTATTTCCACTGAGCTATCTAATCTCTGATCTCTGTGTCCTTTTTTATATCATTTCATGTTCTTGACTATCCTTTAGAGTGGAATTCAGGACATAGGTAAGACAAGGAAGAGACTATGGAAAATATGTTTACTCAAAATATATTTTGATTTTCCTCTCTCGAAATAGGATTAGAGGAATTTTCATCCCTTTTGTCACTTCCAGTGCTCTGACTATGCCCTTCCTTAATAGCTTCCCTCCAAGAAAGGGGGAAGAGCTCTTGTCATTGATCAGAGCCTGGGGGTGGAGCTAGTCTATCTCTTCACTTTCTGCCTGCATGAACACAGCCCTCTTCCCAATCCCTAAAGCCCACCATTCTTCTGTCTTACCCTGTCCCCACCGCTGTATGCAGTGCAAGCTGGCTACCCTTGCCCATGCGGCTGATTGGGTAAGTAGACTTAGAGATGGCTTATTCTTAGGGAAATAAGGAGAAGAAAGCCCCATATTTTTCTCTGGCCAGAGGCCCCATTCTCCTTTCCAGCTTTTATCAAAGAAGGCCTTCATTTGGGGCTTTTATGGTGCTTGCTGATCATTAAGCAGGCTTGTACTTTGTTCCCCATAGGACTACTGTTCCTTATATATGAGTTAGCCAAGAACCCACAGAGCAGCAGGAATGAGCAGAAGGTCTTACTCTTAAAGTCCTGAGAGCTTACATTTGAACATCTGACATATACTAGGTATTGTGCCAGATGCTAAATACACCCAATGAAATTCGAATAGTTAACAAAATTAACTTTAGTATGTCCCATAGGATATTTGGGACCCACTTATACTAAAATAAATAAAAATAAAATAAAAAGTTCGGTTTTTTATTTTTATTTTTTGGTCTAAAATTCAAATTTAGCTGGGCATCCTGTATTTTACCTGCCAACTCTAGTGGAAAGGCAATTTTGCAGGACTGTAGACCCTTGACATTTCCAAAATAATGATCACGTCTCTGGAAATTCAATATCTGAGACAGATGTAAGAGTTTTCCCTATGCCACACTGAGGACACTGAGCGAAGCAGGCATCCTGAGAGCAAGCGGTGGCCCTGCGTAATTATCACGGAGTTAAATTGCTTTGTGGCAGAGTCGACTTGTTAAATATGCATTTAAATTTTGGAGTGGTTGGCTGAGGAACTTGAATATTAACAGATGGGAAATCCCTCCGTGCAGCTGTGTGACCTTTATCTGTCATGCTGGTACACAGGACTACATAGCAAGAATACCATATTACACACCAGGTACCATTCTTCAGAGCCTCTGGACAGGAGCACTGGGTTCCCCTGGGGCTGGGCTGGGAATGTGGAGAGTCACAATGGCCGCCTACATAGGTACATGGCCTATCAGTCCAGGAAAAATTCTCAGAACCCTCCAGTCTGAGAGCCCAGCTCTTGGATTATTGGTTCAGATCCCGGTGGAGAATCCCCACCTGAAATAGGTTCCTTCATCCTGATCCAGCACACTGCATCCCAGAATGCACCACACCGTGTCACTCCTCCGCACATCTCCCTGCAGTGCCCCATCCATGCCCTCTGACTGCCAGGGGAAGATTAATTATACTGAAGACTCGGCTCAAGTGTCACCTTCTCTAGGAAGCCTTCCCCGTTCTTCTTTCAATGATCCCTTTCCCGTTTCTGTCCCCACTGTTTCATCAACCAGCTATTGTCACAGCATCTTCCATAGCACACCTGGGACCCTTCATACCTTGTCTACAGGCCTCACAACCCACAGATCAAGCCACAATACACTGATGTCACTGACGGAAATGCAGCTCCTCACCACCATCCTGACTACGGGTATGGTAGGACTTGATACTTGTGCTAGATTTTCAGAGAGCGCTCATCTAGAAAGTACTACTGAAGGTTCTGAGATAACAACAAAAGCTTTCCATCAGGCAAGAGGAAATTTCTTATCGGGCAGAAAACTGCAAATTGGATGAACCGAAATATGGAACACATAAATTGTTGTTGAGCTCATTAAATATTAGAGCATTTTGGGATTTAGAGTAAAAAACCCTAGACTATCAATGAATTCAGCCACTTGCCAAACGCCTAATTTTGTGCAAGAGACTTAATTTCTTGAGTCACAGTGTTTTTTTCTCATCTAGAAAATGGGGATTGAATACTTCACCCAGTTCTTCCAACAGGTTGTTTTCATCATTAAATAAAACAAAACTCGGGAGAGCCTATTTTCTTTAACTGTGAAGCCCTGTACTACTAAAAGGGAGAATTTTAATATTCCTTCTAATTACTTGTGATTTTCTTTTTCTTAATTGATATCAACACTTTTGCATTTGTATGAAACAGATCGAGGTGTCCATTCAGGAATAATTAAGGTTTATTTTAGAAAGACTGTGGGATGTTGTTAGAGGTACAATATGTCTTTTCTTTCTTTCTTTTGGGAAATATTCTGCCAATGGCTTCATCTTGCTAAAGTTCTTTCATACAAACTGGAATACAAAATATCTTGCACCTGAACAGTACAGTTCTATTTCAATTAAAAATAATAACCAAGAAGAAAGAATAGCTAACAAGTAAGGAAGGGAGAACACATGATTAAAACTATAATTGAGCTGAAACCGGTTTGGCTCAGTGCAGACTGAAAGATCCCGGGTTCTATTCTGGTCAAGGGCATGTACCTTGGTTGTGGGCACATCCCCAGTGGGGGTGTGCAGGAGGCAGCTGGTCAATGTTTCTCTCTCATTGATATTTCTAACTCTTTATTCCTCTTCCTTCTTCTCTGTAAAAAATCAATAAAATATATTTAAAAAGAAAAGAAAAAAAAATGCGGCCACCCTTTAAAAAACAAACAACAAACAAAAAACTGTAATTGAAAAAAAAAAAAGTTATCAGTAACAAAACACACACACAACACAACACACACAACTGTAATTGGAAGAGTCCAGGGTTCAAAGCAGCCAGTATATCTATATGTTTTCTGAGTGTTTGTTTCTCCTTTTACTTCCTTATCCATCAAATCTCTTGGTATGAACCAAGTTTTTTTTTTTTTTTTGACAACCAAGCCCAAGCTCCCTGTCTCCCAGCTGGTGACCTGCAGGTACATCACGCATGGGACATTCCACTGAGATGCTCATGGGATGGCGGATGTTCTCAACCTTTGAACATAGAATAGAATCTGGGACACCCAGCTCTGGCGCCTCTCTCCCCATGCCCCTTAGGTAAGTGGCATCTGCCTCGAATTAGAGAAGAGAAGGATTTTCCCGGCTGGGAGCATGTCCAGCCAGGGCTCCACTGGGAAAAGTCTGAAAAATCCACTCTCACGGTGAAATCCGAGGACACCAGGCCAAGTCATTAGATCGGAAATTCTGGAGCCAAGAAATGGGGGAAGCAGCTGACACGTGGCTGACATCTTGACCGTTAAGCTCTGCAAACAGGGCCAGGGATTTTGTCTTCTGCTCACGTGACTGTGACCGGCAAATTGAGACATTCCGGGATCAGACCAGGAGAGTGGCCGGGTCCAGCAGCTCCAAGGCCTCTCAGCCTCTCTCTCTGCAGACACAGTTACAGAAGAAAGAGAGGGCTCAGAATAACTAGTGACTTCATAAGATATGCTTAGAACTAGCAGCTATGATTTATTCAAGCTTGCTCCTAGGCCCTGGGACAAGCACTCAAAATGCATCTATCTCATGGAAGCCTCGCAACAGCCATAGATTAGGGTAGTTTTTCAGAGAGCACCCATCAGGTGAGGAAACCCAGGCTCAGAGACCCCAAACAATCTGCCTAAATTTCATAGATAATAAATAGCACAGGCAGGATTTGAACTCAGCAAACTATCTCCTGAGCCCACTCTTTGAGTTGCTCTGATTCTGTTTCCCACACAGATGGGGAGGGTTAGGAGAAGTAGACCCCAGGTGTGCCCAGCTCTAAAGCTCTTGCCTACTCAAAACAGTCCATTAGTGTGGTCTCTTGGGTGTGGCTCACACACACATGTGCTTAGAGACACAGCCAGACAGTGAGCCTGTTCCACACACACACACGCGCACACACACACACACACTGCTTTGAATGTCTGCCTTTTGTGCGTGTGTCTTTGCAATGTGCTTGTGTGCAGTGGGAACTCAGGGGTAAGAAAACCTCAGAATTGGGGTTCCACACTACCTCCATGTGACCACACTGGAGGAATTGCTGGCATTGGCAGGTGAAGCACACAGCCTACCTGAGCAACCAGGTATCAGCCCATGAATTTAGGGGTTTGTGTCACCTCCAGAAGGGGCTCCAATGTTCATGGAGGGATTTAAGTCCCAGCCAGATCTGGGCCTTGCTCTGGCTTCCCCCACCCCAACTCCTTTGCGTCTCGGTGACATTGGGAAACTTAGGGCCAGCACACTCCAGATCACAAACTGGTCAGCTTTTCCAGTGAGGTGCCGAGAAAGTTCTGCTACACCTGGACTTTGAACAAGTGAGGCAAAGGTGTCACTGAAATACAAGCCTCGTATCTAATTTGTAAAAAATCAAACTTTAAGAAGAGCAAGGTGGTGGGATCAAAGATGGGTGATACAGCCGGGACCGGTTTGGCTCAGTGGATAGAGCTTCGGCCTGCGGACTGAAGGGTCCCGGGTTCGATTCTGGGCAAGGGCATGTACCTTGGTTGCAGGCACATCCCCAGTGGAGGGTGTGCAAGAGGCAGCTGATCGATGATTTTCTCTCATCGATATTTCTAGCTCTCTATCCCTCCCTCTTCCTCTCTGTGAAAAATCAATAAAATATATTTTAAAAAATAAATAAATAAATAAAGATGGGTGATACAAAGCAGGTGGGGATGGCCTTGGAGAGAGGAGCTGGTGAGAGGGGAGAAGCCACACCTACCAGGAGGGAGGACCAGCAGCCCAGGTTCAACAACAGCCCAGGGCGGAATCAGCTATGCACCTGAAACCTGCTGAGAGGTGGACTTGAGGGGGTCCTGTCTTCACAGCCTCACCTGAGGGCCTGTGTGAAGGCTTCTTACGCAGACAAGAAGCTGCTCAGCCCCGACAGTCCCAGGGGTGCCATGTCACTGGTGCACGTGAGCACCTTGTCAGCACCCTGCGAGCCAGAGGTCCCGCGGGTCACATTACATTGCGGGAGGCATTCCAAGATCCCCCTACTCCTTTCTGTAAAGCTTGGGGAAGGAGCTTTGACCCAGGTTAGGGCCCTAGTGGGTTCACAAGGGCTGTGATCTGGGCAGTACTGAGAGAATAGTAGTAGTAGTAGTAATAATAATAATAATAATAATAATAATAATAATAACAACAATATAGATTAATAAAAAAAACAAAGATGTGCCAGTTTCTATTCTAAATACTTACACATAGTAGCTCATTAAATCCATCTACAGCCCTGGCTGGTGTGGCTCAGTTGGTTGGGCATTGTCCCGTGCACCCAGAAGTTATTGGTTCAGTTCCAGGTCAGGGCACATGCCCAGGTTGCAGGCTCAGTCTTCAGTAGGGGGCATGCAGGAGGCAGCCTATCAATGTTTTGCTCTCACATCGATGTTTCTCTCTCTCCCTCTCTTTTCCTCTCTCTCTAAAATTCAATTTTAAGAGATGTTGTTGTTGTTTTTTAAATCCATCTACAAAATGGAGATAATATACTCATGGTATTTATCACATGTTGTGAATATTAAGTGACATGATATATATAAAATTGATTTTGTGAAATTGACGACAGGGATGATAATGGAGGTGCTAGTGATGGTGGTGTCAGAAGCGGTGAGAGTGATGGAAGTGGTGGGAATGGTGGTGATGTAATATGCATTAAGTGGTGTGGGCAAAGTTATAAATTTGGAGTAACAGAGATCTGAATTGAAATCCTAGCTCCACCACTTACTCATTACCTTATTATAGGCAATTAACTTCCTTGAGCCTCAGTTTCCTCATCTGTGAAATATGAATATTTCCTTCATGTTGTTGATGGGAAGAGAAAAACACATGTCAATTTCTTAACACAGAGCCTGGACCTTCATGCACAGTGGCCTCCGTGGAGGAGGGTGGTGGCAACAATGGCAGCAGTAACAATGGCAAAGGCAGGGTTCCAGTAGATGTCAAATTGCTTCTCCACAGCAGAAGGTAAGTCGGCTCCTGAGCACTCTCCACGCAACTCTCCCAGCAGGTAGAGCCTTAGGAGCCTTTGCTTCTAGAAGATGTTTTTAATTTTGTCCCAAGTTCACAGGAAGCTCACCACATTGCAGGCACAACTCACGTAACCATTAACCAAGCTGGCCCTAGCTAAGATAAAGGTTATCTCTGGAGTTACTGTGTCACCTTTTTGCCCCTGGCCCTGGCACCCTGTGGCTTTAAGCTGACCCCTAGGCCGCTGGGACCCCAATTCAGCCTGGTCCCATCTCCATCTCCCTCCTAGGCCAGACCATTGCTTTTACCCTTCTGTGTCCAGTCAACATTTTCTGTTTGGGGTTCTATGACCTTAATGTTAATAATAATAATAATAATAATAGCTTACATGTACTAAGTGTTTGCTTTTTTATTTAAAAAATATATTTTAGAACTGGGGGAGATAATAGATCAACTGAAGGACTTGTATACATGCATATAAGTACAACCAATGGACATAAAGCTCTGGGGAGGGAGGGGATGTGTGGGAAGGAGGGAGGGGGAAAAATCAATAAAATATGTAAAAATAAATTAATTAATTAATTAAAATAAATAAAATAAATAAAAATAAAATAAAATATTCAAATATATATATATATATTTTTTATTGATTTTTTACAGAGAGGAAGAGAGAGGGATAGAGTTAGAAACATCGATGAGAGAGAAACATCGATCAGCTGCCTCCTGCACTCCCCATACTGAGGATGTGCCCGCAATCAAGGTACATGCCCTCGACCAGAATCGAACCCGGGACCTTTCGGTCCGCTGGCCGACGCTCTATCCACTGAGCCAAACCGGTTTCGGCTGTACTGTGTGTTTAATATGGCCCAGTTTAATAAATCCTCATAACCACCCTGTGATCTGGGTGGATTGATTAGCCCTGTTAGCCTAGGTGGAGATACTGAAACTCAGAAAGGTTTAGTACATTTTCCTAGGTCACACAGCTTTTAAATTACAGAGCTGGTGCCTGGTTCAAGGTATGTTTGATCCTGGAGCCCAGGCTGATCCTACCTTAGGATGCTGCCTTTTAAAAACTTAATCCAGAGCAGTGAGTGTGTTAAAGAGCCAGGATGGAGGAAAAGCTGATGGAGGGAAATGCATTTGGCTGATACTCAGACCCCCCTGAAAAGGGAGCTCTCTGCCTCCAGCTTCCCCCTAGACAGTGACCTAGCATTACCACGGTTCAAGTGTCAAGGAATGATGTATCATGCTTTCTAAAACATGCTTGCTAAAAGACAGACTTTTAAAAAATGTTTCAACATACATACGCTTTATCCCATCAGTTCCACTTCTGGGATTTTACTTACACATATGTGAGTGGGCATATTTACAAAGCTGCACATTGTGTAGCATGCAAAAAATTGGAAGCAACCCCAATGTCTATCATTGTTGAATGGTTAAATAAATTGTGCAATGTGTACATGATGAAATACTCTACAGCCAAAGTGGCAGGGTGGGGGGAGGGAGGAAGCTGTATCTGCAGGATAGAAAAGGGATTCATAGAATATGGATCTCTAAAACATACTGCTAAAGAAAGAAAGAACAGTGTGTATGTTATGCTGCCACTTATGTCAAATATAGGGAGGGGTATAAGTACAGGAGTTTTCTTGTATGCATAGGTGACCTCTAGAGGGACATAGAAGTAACTGGTGCTATAGGTGGCTTTCAGAAAGGGATCTAGGTGGCTGGGAGACAGAAGGGGACAAGGACTTCTTGTTCTACCCTATTATGTACCTTCTAAATGTGGGTCCTTATACCAAAATAAATGTAACTATATGAATACACACACACACACACACACACACACACACACACACACACACACGACCATAAGGGAAGATTCATGCTACATCAATAAAGTCACTGAACATGTCATTGGAGACCTTGAACTTGATCATTGTTTCTGGTGCCTTAGACTTAAAGCTACTTGAAGTTTCTGAATCCAGCTTTCCTCAATGATAAGGAGTGTGGGAGAATAGTAATAACTACAATAATTCCCAGGGATGTTGAGAGGATGAATAGGCAAAATGAATTTAATTCTTTATTCTCCAGATATTTGTCAAACCCTTACTCTGGGCCAGGCTGTGCCCTCGATACTAGGTATTCATGGGTGTGTCTAGTACCCATGCTCCATCATGCATTATAGGATTCCAGTCTAGTAGGGAAGATGGAGGTAAGGTCAGTACACAGCCTTCAGTCACCTATGTCATAATACTATGCAGGAGAGAATCCGCTCTGTGGCAGAGATGCTGGAGGGGTAATAGGAGGCCTTTCTGAGATAGTGACCCACAGGCATTTGGTGAGCCTGGGAGATGAGGGACGAGCATTGCAGGTGACAGGCCTGAGATAAACCTGGAGAGTCCCAAAGATAACCACAATGATTGGGGGAAGAACTGGAGGCATAGGAGAGATGAAAGCATCCTGAGCTTCCAGGGACGGGGGAGGAACCTGGGCAGACGTTCCAAGTGCAGAGGAAGCCATGCGCGAATCTACCCAAGGCAGTTATTGGAGCAGATACAGAGCAGGCTCAGACCATCCCTTCACATCTCTCTCCCACTTCCTGGTCCGGTGTCCTGGGGCAGCCCTATGCCTTAGTGCCTCTGGTACTTCGTGTGAGGTTAAGTGCATCTCAGGAGGAGCTCTTAGCACAGGGCCTGGTGTCTGACACCAATTCAGCAGATGACTTCAAAGCAGCAGCCATCATAAGAGCTGCAGTGCATTTCTTTAAAAACCATTCTAGCCCTAGCTGGTTTGGCTCAGTGGATAGAGCATCAGCCTGCAGACTGAAGGGTCCCATGTTTGATTCTGGCCAAGGGCACATGCCTGGGTTGTGGGCTCAGTCCCCAGTGTGGGGCGTGCAGAAGGCAGCCAATCAGTGATTTTTCTCTCATCATTGATGTTTCTATCTCTCTCTCCCACTCCCTCCCTCTCTGAGATCAATAGAAATATATTTTTAAAAATCACTCTAGAGCAAGGGTAGGCAGCCGATCACCCCAGAACCAAATCCAGCTTGCCTCTGATTGCTATGCTGTCCACAAGCCAAGAATAATTTTAACATTTTAAAGTAAGTAGGTTTTAAAAACAAAAGAATAATAATGCTTCATAACACATGAAAATTATATGCAATTTAAATTTCAGCACCCATAAATAAAGTTTTATTGAGACACAGCCATCCCCATTCATTTACCCATTGTCTGTGACTGCTTCTGTGCTACAACAGCATAAATCAGCAGTTGAAACGGAAAGCCATAGCCTGAAAAGTGGGAGATATTTACTACCTGGCACTTAATGGAAAAATGGTGCAAACCCCTGCTCTATGGAATGGACTTGAGACCTCCAAAGATACAATAAGGAAGACTGGTAAGGGTGAAATAGGAATTTTAGGGGTAAAATAAGACAGGTTTAGGAAATTTTAGAAATTTTGGAAATTAAGGGGACCATGGAGGAGCTGAAAAGCTGCAACAGGTACATTTCCATAGAATGGGGGAGCTGGGAACAGCAGGTCTATAGTTACAAAATAAAAGGAAGGAAGCCCTTCATCCAGAAGGAGAAGAAATCCCACAGAGAATAGGAAAACAATAAGGAAGGAGATGGGGGGAGAACTTCCCATGTGAGGTGGCAACTTTGAGCTCAGGAGTTACTATAGTAACCAGTCCAGGGGAATAGTGACCAGTCAGAGGGGATATGAAGGCACCAGGATCTGTAACCTTTATAAGCCACAGGGAAAGGAACTCAGCAGGACCCTTTTCCCCTCCCCACGCGGGAGTCCGTTCTGTGGGACTTTCTCTCTCCCCACGTGGGAGTCTGTACTTGTTCTTCAGTGAATCGCCACCTTTGCTATACTACCCTCTGTCTGTGGATTCATTCTTCAACGCTGGTGTTCAAAGAATCCAGGTTCCAGTCCAAAAATTCAATTTCAAGGGGACTCTCGTAGAGTCTGAGCAAGAGATAACAGGGGAAAGGTTGTGAAGGAGAGCGCTGGAGAGATTCTGTAGCAGCATTTTTGAAAACTAGGAAGAGTTTAGTAATGTTGGGCCTTTCCAATATTTTCTGCATTGGCCATGGTTGTGACTACTTCTATCCGTCAGAGTGAAGAGACATTTGTGGTTTTGACATCAGCTCTAACATTCTAGCGTTCTGGAACACTTTAGGGTAACAGCAGAGGACGATTTCCAACTCTAGGTGACTGACAAGCTAGTGGCCTCTCAGTACTGCTGGCATTCTGTGAGCAAGCCCAGTGCTGGGGTGTATAAATAGACGCCAGCAGTCATCAGGAAGTATGCCTGGGCTGAGGACATCCTCCCCTAACACTATCAGGACAGGCCCCAGGCGGGTGCCAGGTCCACACCTGTGCCCCACAACCAGGTCGAGTCAGGGGAACACGATAGAATTGAGAGGGGAGCCAGAATCTGGAGAGTAACTCCTGTGAGAAAGGGAAACCAACCAGGATTACCCAATAGGGTGGGTAACCTGTATTAGGCATGTCTAATGCCCTAAGTGTTGCTATAAGCTCTTTACGTGGATTGTTTCACTCAACCCTCACCATCAAAACTGTGTAGTAGCTGTTACTATCTCCAGTTTACAGGAGAGAACAAAGAGACACAGAAAGGTAATCTGCCCAAGGCAGGATTCCATTCCAGGAAATCTAGGTTAAGAACTCCTGAATTTAGCCACCAGGCGTCACTATCTCTATTCTAGCCCTCAGGGAGAAGTGAAGAGTTGGGGTCACTTCGAAACAATACAAGGCCCCTTTTGTTATTTCCCTTCACAACTCCCAGGGACTGAAATATTTTGCCTATAAGGCAACATTTATTATGTAACGATCAAGTCACTGTTTGATCATGCAATGCCAACTCCCCAAAACACACACACACACACACACACACACACACACACACACACAAACACACACACACAATGCAGTCTCATCTAGGATGAGCTAGGGTTTCCAATGGTTTTGTTTTACAACCTGCAGGTAACTCTCAGAGCACCCAGATCCACCCCTGTGGGCTCTACATTGGCTACCACCTTAGATACACAGATCAGGCTCTGTCCAGTTCTCACTGACATATCCACTGAAAACACAACCAAGTGGTGTGGGCATGATTATCTGCATAAGAACTGGAAGTTGGACATCATGTCAGCAACAGTGATTATAACCACCACATATTAAGTGCCATGTGCCTTCTACCTAATTCTCTTAACGATCTGTGATTGAAGTGCCTTGGTGGGTACTGTTATCCCTCTCTTTCACGAAGGAAACAGAGGGCCTAAGAGTTGAAGTTCTTGCCACAGATCGTCAGAGAGAAAACGTTTGAGTCAGAACGGCCTGACTCTGACGCCCAGCTCCTCACTGCAAGGCCACAGTGACTCCTCAGGAAGTGAATAGGAACATCAGAGGCGCAGCTCAGTTCAGTGGATATTTATTGATCACATACTATGTGCCCAGCACTAAGACTTAGAGATGCAATAAGACAGAAATGGCCCATGCCTCATAGCACTTGTAGTTCAAGGAGGGCAACATAGAATTTATTCATTCAACAAATATTCATCGAGAGACTCTATGCCAGAGCCAAGCACACTTCCAAATGTTGAGGATGCAGCAGTGACCAGAAAAGACAGATGCCGAACTCATAATGTTAAGACATTCCTTTTTTAATTTTATTTTTTTACAAATCATACATAATGTTTCTGAAACCAACTTAAAAGATATCACAAAGGAATGTTACATTTAAAAACAATAGAGCAAAGAAAAGGATATGCTGGTAAACATTTTGTGACTTTGCCCCCACTCCTTACTCGGTATTATTTGCAACTTGAACCTTGATTTTATTTCCAGATGCTTACTATTTTAAAATTTATTTTTCAATTACAGTTGACATACAATAGTATATTAGTTTCAGGTGTACAGCATAATACTTAGAGATTTATATACCTTACAAAGTGAGGTACCCATCTGACACCATACAGAGTTATGATTGTGCGTTTTAGACAGGCAGTGAGGCAGTGGATGAGTTAGAAGGAGAAAAAAGTGTCACGCTTCTTCCCATCTGGGGTGTGTCTTCCTAGTCCTCCAGGGAGCCATCCAGGTGTCAGTGGGAAGGCTGGCCCTCTGAGGAGGCAGTCACATCCCAGGAGGAGGTCAGAGAGGGGCTGGTTCATAGCATGTCTAATTCCCAGTTGTGCAGAATCCCCTGGGCTCTCCAGTTACCACAAGAAGTGTCATGAAATTCTCAGGGGTACTCCAAAGGAGATGAGTGTCCCTTCACTTGCATTTAAAGAGTAACTATGTGGGCAAGCAACATTCCACCACTGGGGAGGGGGAGACAGAAGGGGTGCTAAAGGGAAGGCCATGATGTTAAATGTCTGCTCCAAAATGTTTGGGAAAAAGGAAGATTGGGTGGGGGAGAGAGTGTGTGAAATATATGTTTATTGATTTCAAAGAGGAAGGGAGAGGGAGAGGGAGAGGGAGCTAGAGAGAATCATTGATTGATTGCCTCCTGCCCGCCCCTTACTGGGGATCGAGCCTGAAACCCAGACATGTGCCCTGACCTGGAATGGAACCTGTGATCTCCAGGTTCATAGGTCGACACTCAACCACTGAGCCACACCAGCAGGGCAAGGAAGGTGTGTTTGGTTTTGTTTTTTTTAATTAAGCGTCTTAGAACTGGAGGGAGAAAGGAGGGGCATGGTTAGGAATTTTCAAATGAACCAACAACAAACAGATTTCCTGTCTACAGTCTGAGGAGGGTGAAATACTGCCACCCTACAGAGCTCTTGGCGTCTGTGCTTGGAAAGCTCATAGCTGGCTCACTGCCAGGAGGACACGCTTTGTTAGAATCTGAGTTAGGGTACAGGTAGTGCTTTGAATTTACACACCCAGGTGACCACCTCCTTCAGGCTGAGACTGAGACCTCTGAGGACACATGACTAAAACTCTGGTTCTGGCTGCGCCAAGCTAGCATGGCCACCCTCTTGCCAGCGGGCATACGTCCCACAGCAACATGAAGTTTCCTCTTTAAAGTGAGTCAATTTGGAGAAAAGTAAATTAAAAAGCAGGTGTTCCTTCCATAGGAAACTCAAGCTGGTGCTATATAAATGGTTCAAGTTGGGAACTCTAATTTGATCTATTTTCATCTTTATGTACTAGAGGCCCAGTGCATGAAATTTGTGCACTGGGGGTGCGGGGGAGGTCCCCTCAGCCTGGCCTGCACCTTCTCGCAGTCTGCAATCTGGGAGCCCCGCAACTGATCGCCCAGCAGAAGGAGGACCCACCCACCCATCCAGGACTCCTCAATCCTGCCACAGCCCACCGGTTGTTAGCCTGGCCTCCCTTTGTGGGATGATAGTGGGGCAATGGCAGGGCTCTCCCCCTCTCCCCCCTCAACCAATCACATTGTACCTGCCATGACTGGCCTGGCACCTGCATGTCATAGCGTGGTATTTCAGATGGTAGATCTACTGTTCAGCTGTTCAGTCAATTTGCATATTACACTTTTATTATTATAAATCATCACCATCCTCCAGGAGTAAAGCATACATGATAATCCTATGGAAGTGGCTTTAAAATTCCATCATGTAGGACTTCTGCAAAGATGGAGTATAATCTTTTCCCTATGTCTTCTACTAGCTACAAATAAAAATCTCTGCACATTTTAAGTAAAACAAACATAAAAAGGCTCTGGAAGGTGGAGAGAAGGAGGCAGACCAGTGCAGGATGTCAGGGTCTGAAGAATGACATGGCAGAGATTTCCCTGGGTTTCATTTTGCTTCCTATGCTCCCGACTTTGGATCTGAAGAAACCAGAAACCTGCAAATGCAGCAGGTACAGACACAAAGCCCCAACTACATGCAACCAAAGATTGTTCTTTCTCACCAAAGGATGAGGAAAATGGCAGCAGACAAGCAAGAGAGAAAAGGTTTAGACAATAACTACTCTACTCCAGCCAAATACCACAAGGAAAAAACAAAATAAAAAACAAAACCTGTGGTCTAGCCCCACCCCTGCCAGCAAAGGCCACGTGAGGAAGGAGCCCAGACTTCCACCCTGGCAAGGCTATAATGAGTCACCCAACATACCCACTGGGTGCTGGCAGAGAAGACCAAGGAAGGAGCCAAGACTCTCCTCACCACTGATCTCAGTAGAGATCATCTGGGAGCCTGGACATCCATATTTACCCCACAATAAAGGGTGTTTCTCCCTTCCTGTGGCACCTGGTGGAAAGAGGAGTCCCCCATCTCAGGTAACAGCAGAAGCCAACTGGAGAATCTGGACTTCTTCCATCTGGCAGTAAGTAACAAGGCAGAATCCCTCTCCTTCCCCGTGTCAGAAAAGGCCAGCTAAAACAGGATGTATACTAGTACAAGCCTATGTGGTCATCACGCCCTCATACCATGATGCCCTACGTCATAACAATCCATCACCAGGAGGCTGTGTGCACCGTGGGCATGCAAGGGTGGGCAGGGACTTGATGCTGTGTGTATGGCCCAGCGGTGGGGCTCAGCAGCTCTGTGTGGAGCCATAGAGGTGGATCCTGGCAGCTCCAAATGATGATGCTGGGGTCAAGACCCCTGCTCCAGTGTACCTCTTTGGGGCAGTCCATCGAGGAGCCTGAGATGGGTGGGCAGGGCCTACCTCTTTGGAGAGATCAATCGCAGGGCTCCCGCACTATGAAAGGGCACAGACCAGGCTGGGGAAACCCCCCTCCCGAGTGCATGAATTTTGTGCACTTGGTCTCTAATATTTAAATAAGATCTAGAGTCTCATCACATAATATAAAAATGCCCATGTTTCAGTCAGAAGTCACATGTCGTACTAAGACCTAGGAGGATCTCAAACCGAATGAAAACAGACCATCAACAAATGCTGAGACCACAATGACATTATTACATTAAATTTATCTAACACGGAGTTTAAAGCTGCCATGATAAAAATGTTTCAATAAGCAAATAGGAACATGCAGCAAACAAATGAATAAGTATAAAGCCTTGTCAAAGAAATAATAAGCCTTAAAAAGAAGTAGAAGATAGAAAGGATAACAGTATGGACATTTTAGACCTGAAAACTACAATATCCAAAATAAAAGCCTCAGTGCATGGACTCAACAGCATAATAGAGGGGACAGGGGAAAGAAGCAGTAGATTCAAAGATAAGATGATAGAAATCACCCAACCTGAACAATCGAAGAAATAGACTTAATAAAAATAAATAAATAAATAAATAAATAAATAAATAAAAACCCAGAGCCTCAGGGAACTGTGGGATCACAATAAAAGATCTAATATTTATATCATTGGGGTCTCCAAAGGAGAGGAGGAAGAAGACAAGGATGAAAGATTACCAAATAAATAATGACTGAAAACATCTCAACTTTCACAAGAAACATGAAATATAGATTCAAGAAGCTGAGTGAACCGCAAACAGGGAGGGTAATTGTATAAGCACCAAACAACAGAGATACAAAATCTGTAATGCAAAAACTAATGGAACTAAAAGATTAACTAGTCAAATACACATAGTTGAAGATGTTAATAGCCTTCTCTCAACAATTGATAAAACAATTGAACAAAAAGTCAACAATAATATAGAACCCAACAATGCCATCAACCAATAGGAACTTATATACAGTTCATCCTCCAATCATAACTGAATCCAACTAGAAGTCATCTCAAAACACATAAAACCTAAACACTACAGTTAAATACTGAACTTCATCAAAATTAAAGATTTTGCTCTGGGAAAGATTGTGTAAAACGTGTGAGAAAGCAAGTTACCAAGTGGGAGAAAATATTTGCAAACCACATGGATGGCTACTAGATAATAAAAAGATTTCTCAAATCTCAACAGTATAAAAGCAAACAATCTAATTGGAAAATGGGCAAGAGACAGGATGAGACATTTCACCAAAGAGGAGCTACAGATGGCAAATAAGCACATCAAAGGATGTTGAACATCATTAGCCATGAGGGAAATGCAAATTAAAGCCACAAGAAGGTATTATTACACATGTATCAGAAATGCTGAAATAAAAAAAAATGTTTATACACCCAATGCTGATGAGGACACAGAAAAACTGGATCACGCAATGCATTGCTGATGGAAATTTAAAGAGACATAGACACCTGAGAAAGTAGTTTGGCAGTTTCTTACAAAACTAAAAATGCACTGAACCTATGAACCAGCAAGCGTACTCCTGGGCAGTTATCCCACATAAATAAAGTCTTAGGTTCACAACAAGACCTGTACACAAATGTTTATAGCATCTTTATTCATAATAGCCAGAAACTGACGTCCTTCAACATGGAAATAGTTAAACAAACTAGCACATCCATACTGAAGAACACTACTCAGGAACAAAAGCAAACCTATGATGCATGCAACCACCTGGATGAATCTCCAGCGAATGATTCTGAGTGGAAAACACCAATCCTAAAAAGTCATGTTCTGTATTACATGATTCCAATCATATAAGATTCTTTAAATGCAAAATTATAGGAATTGGGAATAGATTAATGATTGCCAGGGATTAAAAAGGGATAGGAGAGGAAGAGAAGAGTATGGATGTAAAGGGGTAACATGAGGGACCTTCCATTTGTGAATCTACAATTATCTCAAAATAAGAATCTTAATTGTGCGAAACCAGTGGATAGAGCATCAGTCTGCAGACTGAAGGGTCCCAGGTTCAATTCCGGTCAAGGGCATGTACATTGCTTGTGAGCACACCCCCTACTTGGGGGTGTGCAAGAGGCAGCTGGTCGACATTTCTCTCTCATCGATATTTCTAGCTCTCTATCTCTCTCCCTTCCTCTCTAAAAAATCAATAAAATATATTTTTTTAAAAGAATCTTAATTGTATAAAATAACTACAACATAAAAACTCCAATTTCATAGAATTTAAAACTTTTTAATTTAAAAATGTGAACCCTGTCCAGCATGGCCAGGGGTGAACCTGAAGAGAGGTGGTGAAGGACTAAAGAAGACAGACAAGAGAATACATTGGTGTTAGGTAGGTTCACTTGTGCCTGGATGAGGACACAGTGACAAAGCCTGTAAGACAAACTTTCTTTCTTTCTTTCTTTCTTTCTTTTTTTAAACATATTTTATTGATTTTTCACAGAGAGGAAGGGAGAGAGAGAGAGAGAGAGAGCTAGAAACGTCGATGAGAGAGAAACATCGACCAGCTGCCTCCTGCACACCCCCAACTGGGGATGTGCCCGCAACCCAGGTACATGCCTTTGACCGGAATCGAACTCGGGACCCTTCAGTCCACAGACCGACGCTCTACCACTGAGCCAACCGGTTTCGGCGACAAAACTTTATTTCATAGTCAGAGCACACAAAGCAAAACAAGGGACATGGTCAGCATGTTTACAATGTTCTTGCGAGTTTCACCTTGTTTGGCAGCATTTGCTGCACCTCCCACAGCCCATTAGCTTCCTAGGAAGGAACTAGGGAGGACTGTAAGGTTAAGCTTAATTATGCTAGGAGGGCTCTGCCCTCCAAGCTGAGATTTGTTTGTGGCCCTCCTCAAGTCAGTCCAAGGCTTGACCTTTTAGCCGCTCCCTACAAAAAAAAAGTGCATGTAAAAACTAGTGAAATTCCAATAAGGCCTGTACTATCATTGTAACAACATCAACTTCCTCATTTAAAAAAATATACTAGGGTTATGTAAGGTATTTTTGCTGCAAGGGAGATGGGGGGAAGAAACCTGGGAAAGAGAACATGGGATCTTCCTATATTATTTTTGCAACTTTGGGAGAATCATAAGTTAATTCAAAATAAAAGTTATAACTTTAAAAAAAAACAAAACACCACCATAAAATCTTTACTTTTTCACTTTCAATTAAAAGACCACAGACAAATTCGGATCCTGATATCTATATGTTCATATGACCACTGCATAGATATACCTATAACCCTGGAAAGAAAACATTCTACAAAGAGCATATCAATTATAATAAGAAGTCTCAACTCAGGTGTGAAAGACTTACAACTTTAATTTCTATATGGCAACTTCATCTACATTTTGAGTTCCATTCAGCCCGTATGGCAGAAATGACCTCAGGTAATTCATCTCCTACCCCTTGCTCCTTTCCCTGGAGGGCTGGCCCAAGTTTTTTGTTTTTGTTTTTGTTTTTTTATTGATTTTTCACAGAGAGGAAGAGAGAGGGAGAGAGAGTTAGAAACATCGATGAGAGAGAATCATCGACCAGCCGCCTCTTGCACACCCCCTACTGGGATGTGCCCGAAACCAAGGTACATGCCCCTGACAGGAATTGAACCTGGGACCTTTCAGTCCACAGGCCGATGCTCTATCCACTGAGCCAAACCAGTTTCGGCTGGCCCAAGTTTTGAGAAATAAATGTAGAGCCTGATATCAATGTGGGGAGGGTGAAGAAAAGGGCAAAAGCATTCTCTTATTTTCCGTGTTATCTATCCACACTGCCATCTTCTGGGGATCCATTACCCTATCATCCCTCAGGTACACCGGGGCCCCACCTACAGGGTCATAGGACCTCTCTATCTCTCTTGTGTAAAATCTCTCTCACTCTTTAAATGTCTCTGACTTCTTCTTCTCAACCAGCCAGAGAAATCTGCTTGTATGATTATATCGGGGCTATCTAGATAATCTTTATAATCTCCAGATTTTAAGATGCACTGATATTACATGTCCAAAACCCTCTTACAGCAGTCCCTAGGGTAGTGTTTCAATATCCAGAAACTGGAATCTTGGGAGCCACCTTAGAATTCTATCTACCACGTATCCATATTAGGCAAGAAATCAGGAAACAGAGATGACTGGCCAAATACCCATCCACAAAGGATTTACAGTCCAGTGGATATGGGAATAGAAGGGAGTGACAGAATTACAGGGCAATGATTGCTACTTCATGGATAGAACAATATTCTGTAGGACTTCAGAAGAGGCAGAATTCACTCTCTTGGGAAGAGTAGATGACTTTTTCCCCCAAAGGAAATGACATTTGATCTGAGTCTTAAAGCACAGAGGAGGGAAGGTATTCCAAGTACAAGACGCACCATTTACAAAGATGGGAAAGACCACAGCAAATGTAGGAAGTGACCAGTAACTCAGGGAGGCTGGAACTTAGAGAACAAGGTTAAGAAGAGGCTGGAAAAGAGGGTTGGAACCAGTTTGTGCAACATGACCCATGTAATTCTGAAGAATTGGGAGCAATGAAAAATTGTAAGCAGGGAAATGACAGAGCAAGTGTATATATTTACTTGTTATCTTGAACTAATGTAAGCTCTGAATCCCAGGCCCTAGGGCAGTATGTGAAAAAAAATAGACACTCTAAAAAATTTAAAGTAGGTATACATATATAGCAAAACATTCACAGTGCTTTCTTTTGGGGAGCAAAATTGAGTTATATCTTATGTATTTATTTTTATCTTATGCATCCCTTCAACAGATACGTTTTATGTATATTAATGTTTTGAATGAATATGTATTATTTTCATATGAGAAATGAAAATAATAGGTGGCATTTACTGAGCACTCATGATGAGTCAAGCACTAAAGCTCAATACTTTACATGAATTTTCTCAGCATTCCTAGGAGATAGGTATTACCATTATCCTCATTTTGTATTCAGAGATAAGGATACTAAAATTTTGATAAGTTAAGTGAGTGCTAGAGCTGAAATTCAAACTCTAGAGCCACTCTGCTGTAGCTACTAAATGGCTAACTGGATTAACATATACAATCATGGTACATATATAAGTTCCTCATAAAGAACATGGTTGCACATTCACCCATGTTGTCTCATCAGAGGCTCACAAAATCTTATGAAGAGAGCCAGCAGGTATTATTACCCCCTCTTTAAAGACAAATCCATGAGCACATAGGGCCATGTTTTGCCGTCTGTCTCACACCGCACCTCTGTAACAGCTTCCTGTCCCCTGCTCATAAGCCTTTCCCCCCACAGTACTAAGCTGGGCAGATCTTTCTTAGCTCTTCGATGAATTGACTGAAGGCACGTCTCTGTTTCTCTCTTGAGGCTTTGTTGTTTGTAAGCAAATTTGTAGGGGAATTCATGGGAGATTTGGTTTGTAGTGTTGGCACTGTCACCAACTGAGAGCCTCAGCTCCCCCACCTGTAAAATGAGCAACTTGGAATATCAGATGCTTATGGACCAAGGCAGAGCTATTATTTCTCACGCTGGGAATCCAGATCAGGCTGGCTGCCTGTGCATTTCCTCACCAGACACTCAGTCCACGTTCTGTTCCACAGAAACAAAACCCTTGGCCCCAGGAAATGCGAGGCTAAGCTAAAATCATTCTAGGCCTACAGGAGATGTATCCAATTTGAATAGCATTGCCTCTCTACTACTGAGTGAGCTCTACCAAGAAATACACTTATTCAGCAATCACTTACTTGTGCATCTACGACACACCCGGGAGGGGTAAGTACGGGGATACAACAGTGAACTAAACAAAGCATACACCTGCCTGCAGGAATCTTACATAATAGCGGAAAGACAAATAGATTAAGATATGTATATAGAGAGAGTTTATAATAAAAAAGACTTTGCTGGGTGATAATTCTTCGGAATTCTGCAGAAATGAGGGTCAGTGTCTGAGAGTAGCCATATTTAGTCTCTTTTGGGTACAAAAGCAAATAGTGAAGAAGGGGCACAGAAATAGCATTGGCCTTACAGCTACAAGACTTGGGTTTAAATCATGGTTCTGAATTGAGTCTTTGAGCTTGAACTGATTCCCATAACCTTTGTAAGTCTCAGCCACCTCCTCTGTACAATGGGAATAATAGCATCCATTCTGTTCATCTTCTGGGGATGATGAAAAGATCAAACCAGGAAATCAAGTCAACAGTAAGCCCTGAGCTTTTTTTTTTGTAAACATTCAGTTCTACACTCCAAACTGATTCGTGCTACTGCCAAGTCAAGCTTCTGCTGTGAACTTGAAAACATCCAGTCCCAGCTCAGATCCTACCAATGCCATGGGAGTTCATGTCAAGGCATGAGGCATCTTATATGGAACCCCAGGGTGAGGAGATGCAGACATGGGAGGAAACAGCATGTCTCGCATGCTTCCCTTCCCCTCCCACTTGCAGGGATTCGGTGAAGTGATCTGAATGTTCCAAATGGTCGCACTCCATCTTGCTTTGTTATAAACAGTATCAGGTCCCTATCTGACTTACAGTTTGTAAATCAATATGTAATAGTTGTCACTGAGAAATGACATACACTTATTCAGCAATCACTTACTTGTGCATCTATGACATAATTCATGGGCACATAGCGCCATGTCTCTTAATGACATAACATTGAGTCTAGTTATGGCCAACTAGACAACTGAACATGTGGAAGGATATATACCCAAATTATCACCAGTAGCAGGTCAGACTGCTGCTGATTGGCTTCCTTTTCTTGCTGTATCTCTATACTTTGCTTTCTTTTTCTTCATTCATTAAAAAAAAAAAATCCATTGAGCATACATGTGCCAAAATTAGACGAGTGAAAGGGCAGCCCTGTGATTCAAATCTCCAGTCCAAATCTTTGCTGCACCCACCATGACTGCTTTGAGTTTATAAGCCAGGGTGAATGCTTTGTCATTAAATGAGGAAGTCCTTAGGGGATGCTGACTTAATTCTTTTTTTTTTTTAATGTATTTTTATTGATTTTTTTTTTTTTTACAGAGAGGAAGAGAAAGGGAGAGTTAGAAACATCGATGAGAAACATTGATCAGCTGCCTCCTGCACACCCCCTACTGGGGATGTGCCCGCAATCAAGGCACATGCCCTTGACCTGAACCTTTCAGTCCCCAGGCCGACACTCTAAGCACTGAGTCAACCGGTTTTGATTTTATTCTTATTTATTTCTTCTGCTCCTGCCATTTCTCAGTTTTCAAGACTTCCCAGCCAGGCCTCATTCTCACCAAATTATAAGAAGAAGCTGCTCTCTCCTCCCGAGGCCTCTATAAAGCACTTGGCGGACTCTCATCTTTCATTGGTTTGGAAGCCACGGAAGACTTGAAACAAGGTTCTATTACTTTTTGTCTGAGTGACTTAGGAGAAGCTTCCTAATCTCTGTGAAGAAGTGTTGTCATCTGTAAAATGGGAAAAAACAGTATCCCATGGTAGGCTGGCACCTGGTAGGGCCTCAAAACATGATTGCTATTCATAAAAATAGCCTTGGGGCAGGCTGGCATGGCTCAGTGACTGAGTGTCGACCCACCTATGAACCAGGAGGGCAGGGTTTGATTCCTAGTCAGGGTGCATGTCCAGGTTGTTGACTCGATCCCCAATGTGGGGAGTGCAGGAGGCCGCCAATCATCATTGATTCTCTCTCATCATTGATGTTTCTCTCTCTCCCTCTCCTTCCTCTCTGATATATATATATATATATATATATATATATATATATATATATATATATATATAGTAGCCTTGGGAAGCACTAGAAGCTGTTCTAGACGGAGGGTGGACTCGGGTTGTCAACAAAAGGTAGAATTTACAATCATTAAGGAACCTGGCTCTGGGCTCCAATGGACCAGATTTAAATCCTTGTTTTCGTGGTTTAATCCTTGTAATCCTTGTTTAAGTCCTTCATTTGCCTTGAGCAAGTGACTATATTTCTCCAAGCCTTGGTTCCCTTGTCTGCAAACATGTGTAATAATATAACATATTTAACAGTGTTTCTCAAAATGTGATTCCGGACCTTTCAGGGAGCCCTCAAGGCCAAACTATTTTCCTAAGAGTATGCAAATGACACTTGCCATTTTCATTCTCGTTCTCTCACAAACACACAGTAGTTTTCCAGAGGCTCTGTGACCTGTAATGGTGTTGTTGCTCTAATTAATAGCTAATGAAAAGTATGTTGTAGGTTTTTCTCCAATTTAATATCTACATGGTTAATTTCTGTCTATATCTATATATTTCTGCCACATAAAAGCTATTTGGGGTCCTCAATAATTTGAACAGTTTAAAGCACATTGTGTCAAACACAAGGCCCTCGGGCCAAATCCGTCCCGCCAGGCCTTGCAATGTGGCCCGCACCACGCTGTCATCACTGCACTCCGCTGCGTTTCCATCACAATGACAGTTTATGACTGTTCAGTAAACCATTCGGCCCGAGATTTAGGCTGGATTTTAGATTTTGGCCCCTTCTCTGATTGAGTTCGACACCCCTAGTTTAAAGGATACCTGAGACCAAAAAAAGCAAAAACAAAAACAAAACTTAAGAAGCACTGACTGATAGGGTTGTTGAAAAGATTAAGTAGCAAGTAGCATAGGCATAGAAAGCACTCAATAAACATTGCTCTTAAAATTATTGATTTCAAAGCTCTTGAATCCTATCAGATAAGGGCCTGCCTACTCCACCTACACCGGAATCGGAGCACTTAACCTAAAAGCCACCCTTGCTTTACTCCCTGCTGTTTGTTTATAAAGTGAAAGCTCAGTCCACGCTACACTTTGACCAATTGGATGACACTGAAGCCCACCAGAAACCCCTACAGTGTCCATGAGACCCATATGCTCAAAAAACAAAGAAATTCTATACACAGTCCTGAGGATTTACCCTCCTTGGCTATACCCTATACCCTGCCCCTTCCCACCCTGAGTCTCCTATCCAGCCAGAAGCAGGTGGAATGGGTGAGGTGAACAAACCCTGGCTTACAGACACTCTCCTAAGCGACTGACCATCAAAAAGAGATGAATCCTCAAAATGGGAATAGCTTCCTCCTGGCTTCAATATGCCCATGGAAGCAAACATACTCACACACCCACACACACACATACACACATATTTCAGAGAGGAAGGGAGAGGGAGAGAGAAACATCAATGATGAGAGAGAATCATTGATCTGCTGCCTCCTACATGCCCCACACTGGCGATCAAGCCCATAACCCCGGCATATGCCCTTGACCGGAATTGAACCTGGGATCCTTCAGTCCACAGGCTGATGCTCTATCCACCGAGCCAAACCAACTAGGGCAAGAACTATACTTATTTTAAAAGGAGCAGGAAAGTGGTGTAATGACCTAAACAAGAGAAAGTAAGGGTAAGAGTGAGACCTGAAAGAGTCCAAAGTAAGCAAAATAAAAATATTGATGTTTCGGGGGCAAACTTTTATTTTTTTTTGTTTACTCTCCTGGCACACCACTGAGGGAAGGAGAGGGGAAGGCAGCATCTCTAAATTCTGGTATTGATACCAATGAGTCTGAGAAAGATGCCATGTTATCCGTGCTAGCATCATGCAACTAACCCTCTCCTGGGCCAGGCCCTTCCTGTATGCATCGTGGAAAAGCAAACAGACTGCCATCAGCAATAGCCTAACCAAAAGGTGCAAGCCAATAAGAAAGTTTTGCATTTGAGCTATCTTTATTTCTACTGTTAAAAAAAAAAAATCTCTGGGGACCCAAAGGGTTATGTTAGAGAAATTGAAGCCCCAGTGGAGATCCTAAAACAAAACAACCTTTTCGCTACTTCCTTCTCTCCACCGTAGGAAAAGGAAAAAAAGGCCAAAAGTCACCCAGTCTGTTGGCCAAGCAGTCAGCCCCCAAAGCCAGCGGTGCCCACCGCAGTCCCTGTCCTGGCCTCCCACCACTCTGTCCGTCGCACCAGGCCACCTGTTGCTGCCCTAAGCCCGGAGGAGCCGAGTCGCAAACCGCCGCTAGAGTTCGTTCTAATTCCCCGGAGCAGAGGCTGGCCCAGAAGCCTCCCTCCCCGCCTGCTGATCCGCGGGGCAGGTATGCAGCCGCCCAGTCCCAGCTTCCTTTCGTTTTCTCTCGCTGAGCTCAGAGGCCCCACAGCAGACCCCAGAGGGCTCCCCATCGCCCTCGCTGGGCTCCTGTGCGGTGACTTCCAGCTCCCGCCCGGGGAGACGCTGCCGCGTTCAGATGCCCACGGAGGGAAACCCCATCCATCCTGGCAGCTAACGAACAGGCACCCACAGATCGCCCCGGTGAGATTCATTCCGAAAGGGTTCTGGACTCGGAATGTACCTCCCCTGGCGAACACTGTTGCAGGAGCGCTGCGCCCAAGGCCAAGTTCAGGTCCCCCCTCCCCCAGGCCGCAGGCTCCCTCCCGGGGCGCCTGTGCTCTAACGCGCCCGAGGGGAGCCCTGAGGCGGCGGCGGCGGTGGCGGTGAGGGACGTCCTCCCGCCGGAGAGCCGGAGCCCTAACTCCGAAAGGGTACCGCCTCGCTTCCCAGGGATGTCCCCGCCAAAGCCGCAGGGGTGTGCTTGTCTCTGAGTCTGAGGATCCCCGCAAGCGCCTGGCCCCGCAAGAGTGGAAGTCAGCTCCCAGGGCGTCTGTGTGTTTATTGGCTCTCAAGGAAAAAAGAAAGAAAAAAAAAAGTTGGAGGATCTTTCCCCAAACCCCAGACCTGGCGCAAGAGGAAAATCTCTCGGAATCTCCCCAGCCAAGCACCTCATTGCAAGGCGTTATGTAACTGGGGGCTTCCTCTGAGTCTCCCCGCCCTAAAGCTCCGTCATTGCCATTCCAGGAGTAAAAATGTGTCTCCTCCTCGCTGTCAGAGTATCTGTGAAGGGTTGTGATCATTTCCCTGAGCCGGAAGACGAGCGGAGGCGCAGGCAGCGCCCTGGGCACTGGGCGGCCCCGCCCGCGCGCTGCAGCCCCGCGCGCTGCGGGGAGGGAGGGAGGGCGGGAGGGACGCGGGGTCCCCGGGGAGGACCGCCGGCGCCGGGCGATCCCCGCGGTCCCTCAGCCCGCCGCTCCACGTGGTCAGGATCAACAGTTTGTTGAGCTCATCAGTGACACCTTGAACTTTTCCTAAAGAACATGGGTACTGCACCCCGAGGGTTCCTCGGCCGGCCGGCTGCAGGGCCGGGTCCTGCTTCATGTGCAATGACCTCGCTCGTGCCTCCCCCTCCTCCCCTCGCAAAGAAATTCCACCGACTCCGTTACCGGGCTCAGACTTTTAAGTTCATGGACTGCCCCCCCTCACCCCCAATCCCCGCAACCTTGGCTAGGAACCAGCGCCTTTAGGGCTCTCATGTCCCCCCAACCCCAGTGTCCGCCTGAAAAATGACATTTCGCCCGCGCCTCTCGGGAGGGGGCCGAATTTCACTTTGCAACTTTCTGCGGAACCCGAGCCCGGGTGGCAGCCGCTCGGGTGGTGGTATCGTATGCAAATACGCATGCTGACGTTACAGATCATGTGGGTTTTGGCGTAGATTCCCCACTGATCGAGACATTTTTTTTTTTACCCCCCCTTTTATTTTCTTTCCTTTCTTTTTTTTTTTAATTTTCTTTTTTAAAATTTTGGCCACGGGTTCTCCGTGACGAGGGCGCTTTTCCCGGTCTGTCGGTCGGTCGGTCCGGCGGGCTGGCTCGGCGCCCCTCTTCTTTCCCACGGAGCCCTCGCCGGGGAGTGGGGAGTGGGTGGGGGCAGCCAGCAGAGTTCCATTTTGGAAAAGCCCGTGCCGCCGCGGCTCCGCGCTCCCGGCCCCGGTCCCCGCGCTCCCGGCCCCGGCGCAGGTAAGAAACTTCGCCCCGGCGGCGCCAGCCCCGCAGCCCCCGCCCCGCGCCGCCCGCCCCGCGCCCCGCACGCCCGCCCCGCGCCGCCGCGCAGCCCAACTTTCCCACCGCCGCCGCCGCGGCTCCCGCAAACGTTCTTCGTGGGACTTGGCCGGGTTTGGCGATCGGAAGGGGGGAGGGGGTGCGGAAAAGAGGGGGTGCAGGCTCTCTTTTTTTTTTTTTTTTTTTTTTTTTAAATACGGAGATCCGGGGTTGGGGGTGGATTTTTTTTTTAAAGAGTTTTAATTACAAGTTTGCATACATGGGAGCCAGCCCGGGAGGAGGAGGAGGAGGAAGGAAAAAAACATGTCTACGTTTCCCTATGTCGACATAAGCCACAAAAAAATATGGCGTCCGCTTTCGACAGGGCGTTACGTAGACCCGGCTGGGTTGCATTTATTTATTTATTTCGCGGCCGGCTCCCTCCCTCCCTCCCCGGCCCGGCCGCCGCGGCGCTTTGTGCAAGCGGGGCAGGTCCCGCGGGGACTCGGGCGGGACGTGCTCCCCAGTCTCGGCGGGTTTGGGGGGTTCTGCGTGCGGTGCTCCCTCCCTCCCCTCTTCTCCCCTCGCCTGGTGACGATCCGCCGTAACGTGGTGGCAGGAAGCATGACGCCGTGGGCTGGGGCTGCTGCCTCTGCGCTCTCGCCGCTCCCGGCGGCTGCAGGCTGCGGGCGGGCGGGCACCGAGCTACCTGTCGCGGGCAGGGCCAGAGCGCGGCGCTGTCCCCACGCCCCGCTCAGGTGCCCGGGGCCGCCAGCGTGGGGAGGGGCTGCGGGGGACCTCGGGGGACCTCAGGGAACCTTGGGGTCCCCAGCCAGGCTGCCTGCCGCGGGCTGGCCCGCGCCCCCAAGCCCGCAGCCCGCCTCTGCCAGCTCCAGCTCCAGCCCCAGCCCACGTTGGTCCCGGAATGGCAGCTGGCGCTCTGCTGTGTCTGCCCCCCACGCGGGAGGTTCATCTGGGTTGGTGGGGCAGCCTCTTTGTGGCTTCCTCGGGACATGGGAGCCAAGTCTTGGCAAACTTGCCCTCGTCCCCCCTGGCCCACTTTGGGGGAGGCTGCGGAGAGGAAGATGAGCGGGAAATTGGGACTCAGGGAGCATCACAGGATGGTCCCCTTGGCCTGGCGGCTGTGCACACAGGGCTGGGAGGCAGGGGAGTGGAGGTGGGTGGTCGGTGAGTCTGGGGGAGAAAACTTGGGGGAAGCCAAGTTGTGATTTGCTCAGGCTGCCACCTGATGGATGATAGGCTGCCCAGCCTGTGGGGGTCTTTGCCTTCCTCTGTGTTTGTGCTGGCCCTTTGTTTGTCCCAGAGATGGGTGGGAGGAAGGTGAGAAATGAGGACTTTCTCTGGTCCCTCCCATTGAAAGAGTCGCTGCTGGGCTTGGGCCCCAGGATCACTGTCTTTACAGGCCTCAGAGTTCTTCCCCAACATGATCTCTGATGATCCCCCTTCTCTCCAAGTTAGCATCAGGCCTGCTGGGCAGGATTTAGGAGGCAAGACTCTTCTTCCCCTTCGTCCCTTAGCTCACTCAAACCTCCCCCAATGACCCTCTGAAAACACAGAGGTACACACACATGCACTCACTACACTCTCACTCCTCGATGGAGAAATGAATGCCTGTTGAAGAGAAGGGGGCGCAGTCGTGAGAGCTCTTCAAGGTTTCACACAGTGACTTTCTATCTGTGCGGGCTGCGAGCAGTTCAGTCCCAGGGCAGTGATGTCAAGAAGCATTTGGATGACAACCAAGTGGAATAAATAGCTTGTAAAATGGCATGTTTAATAGTAAAAATAAATTAATGGAGCTGTCAAGTGCTCGAACGGGTCTAACATAAAGGTTTGATTTAAGTTTAAAGGGAAAGTTATGGAGAGCTATATACACTTCTTCCTTTGAGGCCCAACGGGGACCATTCTATAAGTAAGACGGAAATGTGTGTCACGGACAATGACTGGCCCTGTGAACTGTGGGAATATCCTTGCTATTTAAAAGCTCTGCCCCTGGATTGTTCCCTTGTGGTCCCTACCTTCCAGCCAAGTTGGATGTCCACTAAAGATCCACCTCAAGTTATCAGCTAGCTCTTACGGGGAGGGAAAAAGTCAGCGGCCAGGGTTTGAAGGTAAATCAGGTACCGTAAGTCCTCACTTGACCTTGTCAATAGGTTCCTGGGGACTGCAACTTTAATGGAAATGACTCATAAGGAAACCCGTTTGACCCCAGGCTAACTGACATAAAGAGAAGTTCAGTGACAACAGCCTATTTTTCATCACAAAACCTTGCCACCACATGTGTAAATAAACCCCCAAAATACATCTAATGTTCAACATAGACATACATGTGAGCTATACATTCACTTAAGAAAGATGAATAAAAAATAAGATAATTTAACTCACATATTCCAGTCCGGGGTCTCAGGTGGCTGTAGCCTGTCCCGACAGCTCAGGGTGTGAGGCACTAACTCACCCTTCCACTCACACTCAGCCTGACACAATTTAGACACACCAGTTCTCCTAACATGCACATGGGATGTGGAGGGAAACCCACAAAGACATGGGGAGAGCATGCAAACTCCACACAGACAGCGGTCCGCCCGGCTCGGAAATCCATTTCTTTTTCCTCGTCAACGTCATAATGAGGTGACGTCATTCGAGCACCTGCAGTATATTAAATAATCCCTCCTTTAAAGGAAAAGATCCAAGAGACATAGATGTTTGTTGGCACTCAAGAAGGGTCTTCTCCCTTGTGTGAAAGCAGAGTATCTTGACATGCCCCCGTGGGGCTGGGCGTGGCTCCACGCCAGGTGTCTCATGCACAGCGGGGCCCTGGGATTCCGTGGGAGGCTGTGCATCTGACCAAAAGAATAATGGCAGTGTTTGATGACCGTGGCTAAACACTATGTACTTCAGTATGCCAGGCACAGTGATGTTTATTTTCCTTGCTTTATCATTCCATTCTTACTGTAACCCTGTGAGGTCAGTTCCATATTGTTATCCCCAGTTTGTAGTTGAAGAGACGGAGGCTCAGAGAGGTGAAGAAAGTTGCCCAAAGCTGCACAGCAAAAAAGAAAAAAAGAAGAAGAAGAAAAAAAAAAAGTCAGTATTCAAAGCCTGGCCTTACATTTTACCTTGACACACTCTGTTATGGCAGCTCCCTGGATATGGGAAGATGTAGTTAGAATGAAAAGGAAAGAGTCAGGCTCAGGCAGGAAAGGAAGCAGTGACCACTGCCCTGTGGTCTGAGCTCAGAGGAATCTTCGGGAGTTTATTCCTGTGTTCGCTGACATATCAACTACGTGTTGATTTCCTTGTCCCTTCAGCAACCAGGAGGCTCACCACACCCATAAGAGCCTGTCGTCATTAAGCGCTTTTACGTGCCAGGAGCCATGTTGGGTATGGTTAAACTGTTTTGTCTTTGTGACAGTTCTGTGAGCTATGTGCTCTCGTTCTCTCCTTTTAATGGACGAGGAAGCCGAGAACACAGAGAGGTACTCTAACGTGGGGCCCAAGACCAAACAGCTCCAGTGCAGTGCACACTGGAATGCATAGCGTTAGTGAATGTATAGGAATATAGTGTTAGTGAATGTATAGAATGCATAGTGTTAGTGAATGTATAGGAATGCTGGTGAGATGGAGTCCCTGACCCTCTAGGTCGGACTCTGAGCAGACAGGCAGGGAAACAACCATTAGGCCGTACCACGCAGGCTTAAATAGGTGCTATAATTCAAAAAAAGTAACTACATGGAAGCACAATAAAGGGCATGATTATTCTCCGAGGGAAAGAGCCATGGAGCATATCCTAGTGTGGCTAGCATCCGGACTGACCCGGGAATGAGGCGGAATTGTGTCTGGAGGTGTGTGAGACATCACTGCACTGAGCTGCTAGCCACAGAACCCTGAGCACCGGTGACTTCACCAGATGGGGGCTCCTTGGTGTCAGACAGCAAGAAGGGCGGGCAGGACAGGGCCTCAGCTGTGCCCGTTGGGAGCCAGACTCGGTCTTTCCACTCTGCCATCCTGAGCGTGGAGGCCATGGGCCCAGGGCTGTGGCCTCCTGGTAGGAGGGTGGCTGCTGCCTCTCCCGGCCTCACCCCTGCGTTCCAGGGAAGAGGATAGGGTGAGCGAGGCACTAAGAGTGTTAACCTAGGATGGCTTTCCCCTTCTCTCCCGGAAGGAACATGTCCCTGAGGGACTTCTGTCCTTAGCGTATTGACCACAACTTGGCTCTTTGCCAAGCAGCTTCCCCAACCTACCGGGGAGTGGCAATCAAATATTTTTAGTTAGGCACTTGGGTGCCGTGACCAAACTTGTAAGGCGGAAGGAGTGAATGAATGAACAGCTGTTGAGTTGGCAGATCCAGTGTGTGCAGCCTACGATGAGAAGAGGGAGAAAGGTATCGGGGATGGAAGCTCCACCCTGGGGGCAGTGTGTGTCCTGGGGAGACGGGAAGGGGATGCAGGGAAGGTGTGGAAGAGATGATGCCAGATCTGGGAGTGCCGGGGACTCATCTACAGGCACTGGGGAGCTAAGGCAGGTTGCTGAGGAGGGAAGGCCATGTGTTATAGGAAGGGGAGACTGACAGCAGTGTGCTTTGTGGGACAAATCAGCTTGGTTCTTACGGAAATAAAATGAGCTCTGCAAAGTTTCAGACCAGGGCACCAGTTTTGCCTCAGGGCAAGACGAAGCCAGCACACAACAAGAAAGTGAAGGGTGATGGGAAGATTTTCTTGTCTGTCCTGCCACTAAGAATCCAAAATTAACCCTGTGTTCGTCAGCTGTTATCAGGGGTAACTAGCTGTCCTTTGGTTAACCGGACTGGAAACCGTAGAAGGAGATACCAAGTACTCCCCAAACACTACGCTTGCCCTCCTCCTGACCCTCGAGCTCCTGGGTTCTACCTGCAACTCCACTCATTAACACAATGACTTTGGCCATGACCCTGCCCTTTGCTAAATGCAGGGGATGGGAGCAGAGGCCTCAGAGGCACTGCCGTGAAGATTCCTCCAGCAAGGACCCGCAGCCCTGATTCTCTGCTCAACTTATCAGCTTTATGACTGCACTATTCCTTACCCCTCTAAACCTCAGTTTCCTTGTCCCTCGAAAATGGAGATCATCCTAGTAGCTAGCTGTATTGTGGGTCCTTGTGAAGCTCAAGAAGAAATCTATAAAAGCGCTCCGCGTAGCGTGTCCTCAATAAATGTTACCACTGGTCACCATCCTCACCTCCACCACCATCAAGGTCACTGACCTCACCTCTAGGATGGATCTTTATTGTAGCAGCCTTGAGGTGCCACGTCATTAGCATGCGTGGGTTTGATAGCTGATTCTGAGAGCCAGACTGTCCCCATCTCATTGCTATTCTCCTCCGTCCTCCCCATGCACACAGGCACTCCTCCGGCTGTCTGTGGTAGGGAGACCCGGGTGCAGTGTGCAGGTACTGCAATGTGCTGTGTCATGGTCAGATCCAAGCCATTCTGGAAGGGTGTGTGGCTATGCCACGTGCCGGTGATAGACAATAAAGCGGACATTGTTCTTTGTACCGACAAGGTAGTTTCATTTTTAACCGAAAGAGAAAATTCCTTCCCAGGTCCCTTCCTCCACCCTTCCCTGAGGCCCCCTCCCTCCATCGAACAGGCTGTGATTTTAAGAACATCCACCCACAATCTGTTTCCTGTTCTTATGCGTGTAGTCATGCATTTACCAGTAACAGGGGTTGATTGGCAGGAGTGTGAATAAGTGTGTGTGTGCGCACACGTGAGTGCGTGCGTGCGTGCGTGCGTGCGCGTGTGTGTGTGGTGTGTGTGTATCAAACCCCCAAAGAAGAAAGCAGTCCTGACAATAGCACATCAGTTCCCACCTACACTTTAAAATGGAACAGAGGAGACCAGGGCCGACCCCTGTCTTTACCCCTGAGGTGGACAGCTCACCTGTCAAAAGCCACGGTTCGCACACTGTCTTCCTCTTTCTGCTCCACCCGCCAGCCCCCTTGTACCAGAAACACTTACTGGAGATTAAATCACCTTACACGGTGTTTCTCTGCGGTGGTGTTTAACGCCCGGACTCTGCAGCGAATGAAATGCTTGTGCTATTGATCTGGGGGGGGATCAATACGAAGGCATGTGGCCCAGGCATTCACTCTGGTGTTCGAGGTCTGTGGTGTATGTTAGGGGAGCAGAGGCCTGGTTTGGGATGGAAAAATGGGACATGCATGCTGGGCCCACCTTCCTGGGTTTAATGCCATATGGGGTTTCTTTTGCAGGGGGAATGAACAAAAAGCCTGGGAGCCACTTGCTGTCAAGTTCAGGGTGGAGAGTAGGTTTACATATGTATCCCAGAGGCCTTTGGGAGAGAATCTTCCCCATGGGGGCTCAGGCCAGGCGGTGGTCCAGAGAAGGAACCTGCTGTACAGAGAGGGATGGGGGAGGGGAGTGGAATTCCTGGGCTACAGGTTCTCCTTGAGCCTGGCTGGCTGGATGCCTGCAGCTGCAGCTCCAGGGCTCGAAAGCATGTGCAGGCCACGGAGGAAGAATCCGAAGTCTGAATCCAGGAGGAGCAGCTTGCATGTATGCATGGGCTGTGCAAGCATGACGGTTTACATCAGTGTTGTGGAAAGACTCGAGAAAAGGACTCCTCATGGGGACTGACATTTGTGTACCCCCCTCCTCCCCGCCACCCTGACCCCGCCCACAGCCTTGTCCACTCTGGCTGGTGAGACGAAATTAATACAAAGCTCCCCACACACCCAGACACACCACAGACACATAGTATTTGGCATCTTAGGAAGAGCAACCGCTCCCAAAACTGAGTACCTATTCCAGTAACCCCCTTACTCACAGGGAATATGTTCTAAGACCCTCAATGGATGCCTGAAATGATGGATAGCACAGAACCCTATATATATTGTTTTTTCCCCCTATACATACATACCTATGATAAAGTTAAATTTATAAATAAGGCACAGTAAAAGATTACCAACAATAACTAATAAAACAGAATGACTATAAAATATATACTGTCACAAAAGTTATATGGATTTGGCATTATTAATTAAAATGAGGGTGACTTGAACATCAGCGGCTCCATACCCCTGCAGTCACTCCGACAACCCAGTAAGGGACGGGGCGGGGAGCGTGCGCAGTGTGGATTCATCAGCCAAAGAATGACTTTTATCCTGGGCGGGATGCAATGGGGCAACACAGGATTTCATCATCTACTCCGAACAGCACACAATTTAAAACCTACGAATTGTTTATTCCCGGAATTTTCTATTTAATATGTTCAGGCCGCAGTCGACCCTGAGTCACTGAACTGGCGAAAAGCGAAGCCTTAGATAAGGGGGGACTTCTGCATGCGGTGGGCACTCTGCCAAGCGCTTTGCCTGCACTGTGGCATTCAGGCTGGTTATGAGGAGTACAGGCATCGAGCCCCATTGGAAAGACAGGAAGTTGGAGTTCAGAGAGGTCAGGTATGTGCTTGAGGTCACAGAGCGAAGGTGGCCGAGTCAGCATTCAAACCCAGATCACTCTGATGCCAAAGCTCTTAGTTATCCCCAGGTCTTTCTGAAGTCTTCCGGGTGCCAGCCTCACCCTGCCTGCAAGGAAGTTCGGGGAGAAGGGCGAGTTTTAGAACGTGCTTGCTGTTCTGCTGAAGGGATGTGGACATGTGTGCACACGTGTGTGCCTGTCTCTATGTGAATTGAGTCAAAACAGGAGCGAATTCCAAATCACACACACACACACACACACACACACACACACACACACTTCTAAAGCCTGTATCATGTCTCTAGCAGAATGTTCCCCTGGGGCCCTGCACCCCCTCCACCCCCTCCTCCTCTGCTCTGCAGAGAAGGAATCCCAGTGGGCAGAAAGCTGCAAAGTTGGACACGGAGGAGAATCTGGGATGCTACTTTCCGGATGCTCGGCAGCCTCGGCAGCCAATGGGGAAAGGGATGCAGGGAGCAGGCATGGGGAGGGTGGAGAATAGCTGTGTTGCTGTTTTTATACAATAACAGAGGACCATTGTAATTGGGAGCCCATGAATCATAACACGTCTGCCTATGGCTTTCTCCAGCTGTAGAGCCATTTAGTTAAATAGCACACAGAAAACCCCTTTCAGCTGACATTATGTTCCCGCTGTTCTTAAAAATATAAGACTGAGCTGGATTGCTTTAATGACAAAAGCCATCTCCTGCTCCCCCAGCCCCTGGGTATACCCAGAGCCCTCATGCAATCTCCCTGGCCTGTGGAGGAGGAGGGTTAGAAATCACTGGCATTTGCACTGCACCCTTGTCTTTTTTAAAACAACTCCTTTAAGATGTTTGCACACAGCCTGGGCAGAGCTGGATGCCATGGCCAAGCTGTTCATGGTGGGTGGTGGTCCAGAGAGGGCAGGGAGAGGACAGGATATCAGTGTTGTCAGGAATGGGGAGTGTTTTTGCTTTTTGTGGGAGAGAGGCATAGAGGGTTATGGACTGGCAGCCACAAGCTGGCGAAAGAGACTGCCCCTTGGCCAAAAATTTTGGGGAAAGGCTGATGATGGCTCCAGGCAGGAAGGAGAGAAGCACAAGCCCTCTCCTAACCTCCCCTAACAGAGAGCGCTGGGGTCTCGTTGTCCAGTAGAACAGCCTGTTCCTTTCTTTGGGGGGACGTCATGTCACGAAATTGATTCCCAGAGCTACCCAGTTCAGGACAGCTGGAAGGTTCCCATTGTTCCCAAGAGTGAGGGGTCTCGGGCTTGCAGAACCACAGTGAAGACGGTTGGGGATCAGCCACGGGTTAAAGTAGACATTCCAAAGACTGAGGCCTGAGGTTGGACACAGCCTGACTTCAGCACTTTCAGAAATGGGATAACTCTGCTGGGAAGCTTTCTCTGAGTCACTGTAGTTTGAGGGACATCCTAATGCCCTAGATCTTTGCCTAGGAGCCTCATCCCCACCCCACAGAAAGGTCATCCCCTAGAGACCAGGAAGAGGGCTGGGGCAAAGGAAACTGGCCACCCAAGCTGTCCTCAGACCTCCCGAGCCTGACCTGGGTGTGGTGGGTCATTCACAGAGCCCAGCGCCTGCTTCACTTCAGCTCTGTTAGTTCCAAACTAAGAGTGCAGTCCCCGTGCTCCCAGATGTGATGGTTAATACAGAGTGCAGTCCCCGTGCTCCCAGGTGGGATGGGAGACCATCTCTGGTGGTTAATACATTAGGGGCCCAGGTGAGCCGGGGATGAGGGACTTTGGGTCCTTTCTGCTGAATTGACCAGTCCGCTGCTTTTCCCCAGCTGGAAGAAAGGACCCTGTTGGAGGCCTTGGTTGTAATCAGATTAGGCTGCTGGCCTTTCAGGGTTGGGGAAGGGGGCACTGATTGAAGATTTGGGGAATCAACATCAACATTTCTGGATATAGAAGAAACGTGTCAGCTACTTAAAAATGGTAGAAATAGTGGAGCTTTCTTGATCAGTTCAGCCAAAGGCCATATAGACTCTGCATGGGGTTTCAATGGACTCACCTCTCTTAATCAGTGAAGCTCGGGGTTCTGTTTCAAAGGACCAAAGGTGTTAAAGCCTCCTGGCTGGTGCCCTCCCTGGCCCTGTGCATGCGCCATGCTGGCACTCGCCTGCTGGCACACCCAAATGCGCTGGAGGGTCCCCGTGTGTCTTGGAAGCCTGCTGTGTACTGTCCACTGATGGTCTCACACGTGTGCTGCTGCCATGACGAATCTCAGGCTTGTTGGAAACTGGGGTTTTGTGCTTTGATCCCCACATCCCCGTCCCCCACCTTCTGCCATCTGAACACCTAGCTCTAGCTGAGTTGGTTGCTCAATAAATACTTGTTTAATTGATAAGTAAAACTGAACAACAGGGAGAATCTGTGCCTGTTGAAATAGGAGGGGGAAGCCATGCTGGGCTTATCTACTGAAAACTGAACAGACGTGCTTCCAGAATTGATGTTTTGCATGGGATTTTTCCCCCCCTCTCAATATGAGGAAAAGAGGAAGTCTTATTGGAAGGAATGCATGTCAAGGCATCTGTCACCATTCTCCCCCTGCCTCGACTCTGCTAATGTGTGGGTCTAAAACACCAGCATCAGCACAGGGCTGGCCCACTGAACTGGTTCAAAATGAATGTCCCTCACACGTTTGGATGGTTCTATGAATGCATAAATCCACCAGACCCTGGTTCCGAGCCTGTGCTCCAGGTCAATGCAAGTTAGGGGGAAATAAGCATTGCTGCTCCTGGTGGCAGGCGCTTGGGGCCACCTGGGAGTACGGTCACTGGGCCATTGCATAACAGGAAGCAGCCCAGGAGACTTCCGGTCCCAGGCTGGTGTGGTTCCAGGGTCAATGTCTGTTAGTCAAACTGCCAATCTGCCTGCCTCACTGGCCCAGCCCTGCTGCATCGTCTGGACAGCTGGCCTCTGTGTGCAACCTGGGTCCACGTCCTCACTCTGACTGGGCTTTACCCTTCATCTCCACCTTCCTGTTGGCACCTAAAGCGATGTCATGGGAGTTGTACCAGAGTCTTACTACTGCCTCCAATTGTAAGCTTTCTTTTGATTCAGCCTGAACTGGAGACCAAACTCTGAAAGTGGTAGATAGGAAGGAAACGCAATGCTTTATGCCAACCATTGCACCAACGTGTTCCAGAGTTCAATATTTTGCATGTGGAAGGCCAAAGGACTAGAATTAGTAACAGGAGCACCTTTTTTTCTTTCCCTTAGAAGATACTTCTTGGCACTATTACAGGTTCTCATGCAGTTTTGTCACCATTTCTCACCCCCAACCCCACCCCTACTCTTCCCACCATCCCACTCTCTCCCCACACCCCCCCCCCCCCCACACACACACACACTCTGGGGTTGGAAGGAAAAAAAAATACATGTCAGGAAAGAGCTGGCCAAATGTACTTAATCTTTCTGGGCCATCTTGTGTGATGGGAAAAAATAGTATCCTTGAGATTTCAGTGCAGTGTGTGTGTGTGTGTGTGTGTGTGTGTGTGTGTGTGTGTGTTTTAACTGTTTTAAGTAATAGAGAATAACTGGCCATTTTGTGATAAACACACAAATATCCTGTGGAAGAGGCATTGAATAAGCTATATGAATAGTCAGGTTGGGCTACGTTATGATGCAGTGACAAATAAACCTCAGTGTCCCAGAGGCTTAACAAAGCAAGGTTTATTTCTTAACTTTCTTGAAATGCCCTGAAGGACAATAGCTCTTCAAGGTAGCTTTCTTCCAAGCCGTGCCTTAGGGAATCCAGGCAGCCTAGATATGGTAGCCACATCATTGGAAACAAGGTCAGGCAGCAGAAAGAAAATTGAAGGGTCACATGCACCCTCTGTAAAGGTATCACTTTAGCTCACCCAGCCCTGTCTTACTTCCAGGAGCCTGGAAAGTGTGGGGAAGCATATGCCCGTTTGGCAGGCAGTGCATGTCTCTATCCAGAGGAGCCCTGGACTGGCTGTGCTGCTTCAGCGAGTCCTTGTTCCTCTCAGGCTCACTGAGTGTCACTTAAAAGTATCCATGGCAAAGCCCAGCCCTGATCAGAGCTTCCTAACACTTAGTCCAGTGCCATTTTGGACTCTAAGGCCAGCACTCAGGTGTCCCATCCCGTGGTAGGTAGAAGAGAGGTCCTGATGATCTGAAACACCACCAAACATTAAAAATGAATTTCTTTTTTTTTATTACACCATATTGCTTTTCATAGATGTTGTAGAATACCATTGCAGTTTGGTTTTACATTGAGCATGCAGTCTGGCATAGAGAAAATTAACATTTAACGAGCCCCTAATTACTGCCAAACACTAATGGTGCCGAGCACAACCAGTGACTCTCATCACATTGGCCACATATGTGCGAAGTTCCAGGCATATTCTCAACACTCTGTGGGTTCGTTTATATACTCTACCCAATGCCCTTAGGAGGCCCTTTCTGTGACTTTCCTCTTGAGAGAGGCCTTAGTATTTGCATTTAATAGATGAGGAAACTGAGACTCAGAAAGATGGGGGGGAAAAAACATAGCAAGGAAAGGGCAGGGAGGGCCTGGCTTCACAGGTGGGTTCTCAACCCAGCACTCATTTGGGTGGTTGGGAGTGTGTTCGGGATGTGAAAAAGGCCAGAGGTAAAAACAAACAAACAACAACAACAAAACAGTGCTATTCCGGCGAGCAGTTGAATGTCTTTTGTGTATTCGGCTATACCAGCCTAGCATATATGTTGGTTACCAACTTTTCACTAGTTCCTGTCTTGAACAATCAGCCAACCAGTATTCAGGCCAACATTGAGATCACCTAGTCCAATCCTCTGAGGTTTTATAGGGGAGGAAAATGAGGCTTTCTCTGGGTTGTGCAATACCCAGCGCCCCTCTGCTACTTAAAACATTTCATGAGCAAATCTCGCTCACTCCAGAGCAACAGATGTTATCAATGATACCAAAACTGCCCCTCCCTCCTCTCCACTTATAATCAGGATTGGAAGACACTTTTATTTTTACCCTTCCTTGCCCTGTATAGCTTTGAGAATATGCCTGAATTTTCACCACCCTAGGGCAGTGGTTGGCAAACTCATTAGTCAACAGAGTCAAATATCAATGGTACAATGATTGAAATTTCTTTTGAGAGCCACAGTTTTTAAACTGAAACTTCTTCTAATGCCACTTCTTCAAAATGACTCGCCCAGGCCGTGGTACTTTGTGGAAGAGCCACACTCAAGGGGCCAAAGAACCACATGTGGCTCACGAGCCGCAGTTTGCCGACCACGGCCCTAGGCTGACCAGAGCAGGAGGGGCAAGAAGCCTGGTCTCCCACCTGGCCCCCAGGGGAGAGGAGGTGCTGAAGGCAGCAGCCATTCTTCCCTCCACCTCAGAGCAGGTGAGGGACAAGCCCCAGGTCAGGTCACTAGCCATGGGACCTGGGCTCAAACCCCGCGCTTTTGTCTGTGCATCACTATTTTCTCATTTCTCTTCAGTTTCTCAGGATTAGAATTTCATTCCAAGTTCTCTGGCGAAGCTAATCATTTCCCACTTTTGGGGGGTGGCATTGGGGGAGATACAAATCCGGAGACGTCTATTAAATATTGTTTTGGTGAACTTTACATGTTTTTGCTCATGGTTTGCATTGTTGAGCTTGGTTCCCCCCAAAGGTAATGGTGTGGCCTGGTTATCTCTGTGGAGTAGAGAACTTGGGGATCCTGGGGATCCGACTTTGAGAATCTTGTCTGGGCAACTTCCTTCTTCTGAGATTCTGGAAGAGTCCTTTCCACCAGCCTCCCGCCAACCCTGCACCTTTGCTTTGCATGCATCACAGACATTGGAATTTACTGTTGAGAAAAAGGAAGTCTTTCGGCTCTCCCAGCTCATCTGGTATAGCCAGAGTCTGCCAGTCTTACAGTTCAGATGGCCTTGAAGATGGAAGACTCCAGTCACCATGATAGCCCTTTCATCCCAGCCCCAGCCCCAGTCCCTCTGCCTTCTGTCCCTGTCCTGTCTTGAGCTCACATGGTAGTCCTAGCCAGGATCCTGGTGGCCCCTAGTTTTTCTTCTCTGCTGGGAACCCTCAGAGGTAGCTGGTGCTGAGCCTGCAACCCTTGGTTTCTGCAAAACTGGAGGTCGGAAGGGGTAGGTTTTGTGTTCTGGACCATGTAAGTGTGCCCCCAGGCCGCCGTGCCACCTTTGTGTAGAGTAGATACTCAGTATCTGCGGGATTTCTGAGGCAGGCAGCATCAATGGACTCATGATGATGCTCAGCCAGAACCCAGGCCGTGGAGATTTGGCACATTGGTCATTTGTTCTGGCAACTGATGAAACGTCCTTCACCATATGCTATTAGGAACCCTGACTGCAGGTTCAAAGCAACTGCTTGGGTTAATCATGAGAATAGCTAGTGGTCACTTGAGAGCCAAGTCTTTTCCCAAGGGAAGGGGAGAGAAGGGGGAGGGAGGGGAAGGAGGGAAGGGAGGAGAGAATCATATTAAACTGCTAGAGCGAAAGAACAAAGAACATGTTTTCTTTCTTCTTTCAAAACTATGTGGGAGGCTTGCCTGCAAGACTACGAAAACAAAACAAAAGCCTACCACTGCAAGTTATGTAGTGTGTAGACAGGTGTGTTGCACACACACACACACACAGCTAAAACACAGCACTGCTTTAAAAGTTTAATGCTTCTGAGTCCTTTGTGTGACCGTGTTTAGGTATTTATGTACAACTTTAACCAGACAATATACACTGATGCTGATGGTTTGATTTATAAGTCCTGAATTATAGGCATTCAACTCTGTGAGTCAAAGCTTTCAATGAACGAAAAGACTATAGGTTTGTGGAGTGTTTACTTAAAGTAACAACCATGAAAAACTCCTAGTCCTAGATCGGCAGAAAGGGACTATTTATCGCTAATTGCCTCTTCATCACGGATATCTGTAATGACATTCTCAGGGCATATTGGTAAATTGTCATTTTTAATAAGGTAATTACTTAAGTAAACATAGTCTTGGTAAGTTCCCGTAATGCCCATTTTTGTGAAATGGATTTTCATAAGTTGAAAATTGACAACCATCCCCATGAACAGAATTTGGACACGGGGCTTCTGTCTGGGGACTCTGGAAAGACATGGGGACTGTTTTAATTTCAGAAGAAAAGTCTAAGCTTAGGAAACAGATGTTTAGGAGAGTCCTGTCACCCACCAAACACTCATGCTGGGGGAAGATGGCCACCAGTTTCTGAACCATCTCTGTCCTCTGCTTGGGTGAGTCAACCTGGAACTTGTCCACTATTCTGGAACAAGTATGTCCTGAGAGGAATTTCACACACAGGCGGGGTGCCAGGAGGGTCACCCAGCTCAGCACCCACTGCTGGCTGACTTTGGGCAGTTCATTCGTCCCCTCTCTGGCCTCAGTTTCCCCGACTGTGAAGTTTTACAGCCTCTGAGCCCCTTTCCCGCTCATGTTGGGTTGGCCCTGCCCGCTCCGGGCTGGTGGGACTTGGGCAGGTAGGGCTCCCAGCCTGCGGCCTGCTGCTGCCCTGGCCTCTGTAGCAACCTGTTGACTCAGAGTTTTCTGGAAGCCGTGTGCAAAAAACTCTCGACTTTCCACCGACCGCCAGCTGTTGTGACGCTTCCTTGGAAAGCCCACGTGGTGTTGAGCAAGCAGCCTGCTCTGCACAGCGCCTGCCAATCCAGGCTCCCAAGGCCGTGGGTCTGCAGCTGATTTCCTGGGAAGCGTCGGGATAAGGAAGGAGAAGGGGCGGCCTGGTGGGTGGAGAGGGCTGGCAGGTTCTCAGGCCCCGGCCCTGGCAGGCAAAGTTAATGGGCCATCTCGGTGAGGGGGACTGAGCTGGCTGGACTGCCCTCCCACCCCACCTCCCATGGAATGCCATGTTTATTTATGGATCCCTGTTTCTCTGGGGGAAAGGACTTCGGCCAGGGCTGGGGAAGCTGGCAGGATAGCTCCAAAGAAAGCTCCCTCCTTCCCCTCCCATTCCTACCCTCCACCCCAGCCCCCTTAGAGCTTTTGGGGAGCAGGTGTGGCAGTGGGAGATGCTCTGGGAGAAGAGGAAGTGAGCCTGCAGGTGGTGGGGGGACCTGGGAGTGGTCAGCCCAGATTAACACCCTCTCCTTCCCCCTTTCCGGTTCTGACCCTTGAAAGGGGGTGGGGACTTAAAACTGAAAGTAGCCAAGCACAAGCGGCGGGGTTTCCCCCTCGCTGCCCCACTCCACCCCAGCAAACAGCCCCAGAATGACACCCAGAGCGGAGGTGCCAGTGCTCCTAGGTTAGTAGGTGGGTAGGTGGTGTGAGCCACGCTTGGAACTTACATCTTTCTGTTCAAGGCTGTGACGGTGGCTTGGTGGCCACCTCCCATTCAGTGCCTTGTCGCTTCCTGCAGAGACTTGTGCTGGAACTCATCTCAGCTCCCCTGTCATCAAAGCCCAAAAACAAAGCCTGGTTCCTAGGTGGATGCAGACATTTTCCAAGTGAATGAACCACTGACCTACTAGCTACAAATTACAGCCACATCACTTGAACCCTCAATAGTCTATTTATTGAATGATGTAATTGGAAATATCCCCGTTAAGCGTCTGGTCATATAGGAAATGGTTCACTGCTAAGAGTTTTAATACTATTATATATTTGTTGACTCTGCGCATTCTCTTTGACATTTATTCAGGATTTCCAGATTATATGGGAAGGAAAGCAAAACACCATCATCAAGGTTATAGGTGGACATAGGAAAAGAGGGGTTTCCATGCAGATTGAAATGTTAGGCACTTGGATTTAGTTTGAGAGTTTAACGCTCCTGCCTAAGACCACTCAGCCTGGAAACTACGGGCGATGCCCTGCCCAGGGGTTCCCCCAGGCAGGAGAGAGCTCTGATGCCAGTAACACACAGGGGGTAGGCTGACCGAGGCATGGGAGGCCGGGCGGGCCACAGGAGGCTCATACAAGTAGCTGGCATTTATTGCGTGCTTTCATGGGCCAGTCCTTGTCCTGAGACACCATAGGGGTATACCCATTCAATTCCCAGCACTATCTTCCAGCGTGAGTTCTGGGATTCACCCTATTTTGCAGATGAGAAAACTGAGGCCCAGGTATATTATGTAATTTGCCCAAGGTCATCCAAGTGGAAGTGGAAGACCCTTAATTCATGTCCAGAGTCTAACTGTGGATGCCTTCTCTTGACTGGGGTGCTTATTAGAGAATGGAAGAGCCGAGGCCTCCTTGTCAGCCTCCTATTTTATAAAGAGGCTCAGAGAGGCACTAGCCTTGTTGGCAAGAGAGTTCAAACGGGTCTTTGTGACTGCTTCTGACTCTGAACCATCCTGGCGCCTTGGGCAGATTGCTTAGCTTTGTTTCGTTTACTTACTCATCTGTAAAACGGCTAATAATTATACCTTTAAATTAAGAGATTAGTGATCACTCCTACCCTGGTTCCTTTTGGATATAAGGGCCACATACAGCGTATGTTGACAATGCCAGCAAACTGCGGCGCTAGACAACAGGAACGTGCTAATCAAAAACAATAGTCCACATAGAGCTCTGGCTTTGTTCAGGAGCGTTCAAAGCCCATGTGTAACCCACACCATTTATTGTTCATGATCTATAATTCTCAGCACACTCCTTCCGGGTTTACAGCTAGCAACTGGGTACTGAGAGGCGAGTAGCTTGCCTGGTTACCAAAGCTAGAGAGTGCCCTTCCTTACCAAGAGTTGAACCCGGAGCTTGGTTGAAGCTCCTCACCGGTAGCCTTGTCATTGACAAATATTGTCCATGTCATTACAGTGATGATAGCCACAAAGCAAAGGAAAAGCATTTCTTTATAAAACCTGCGTCTGGATGGGACTGGTCTCTTTGGAACATCTTAGCAAAGATGGTGACAAATGCCCTTAGCACTGCCTCCCAGGATGAGACACAGGAAGCTGCCGCAGTACCTGGAGAGAAATACAAGGGCCTGAGAGACTCCCCCTCTCAGGCGGTCATGTGTTGTATCATAAAGGGCATCTGAATTGGCTAGAGGAAGAAAAAAAACTGAAGAGACTAGAAAGGAGGGTTGAACACAAACCTCCCTGGGGAAAAGAAAGCTCGCTTATGTGTAATCCCGTGACGTTCCGGGGCCATGTCCTCCGGGAGTGACTTTAGACCACAGGTGACCTCATGCGCCTTTGTGCCTGATGTGACCCAAGGCACATCCTTTGCTAGACGCCAGACATGTCATCTGTGGAGCATCAAGTTTAAGAGCAAGACCTGGAGTTTGAATCCTGGCTCCACCCCTTTCCAGCTGTGTCGCCTGAGGCCATGCTAGCCTACCATTTTACCATCTGTGAAGAAATAACTCTGTCTGCATCATCCAGCCTTTTTGAGGTTAAGAGAATCCTATATGTGGAGAAACTACCACTCCAAAGAACCAGAAACAGAGTTAGAAAAAGGTTGCTTTTGGGGAATGTGTGGGTGAGGAGCTAGGTTTTACTATCAGCTGGTGGTTTCCATTCTAAACCTCTATTGTATTTCATTTCTTGACATAAGCGTGCATTTCTTTGAAGCGTTTTAAGAGATCTTGTAAACCCAGCACTGTGCACAATGTTGGGCAAATAGTAAGAGCTTAATAAATGCGGGCTGTTAATTTCTGTGCACCTGACGACTTGCTGTCACCACTTCCTGGATGCTTGGGAAGGGAGTCAGGGGTCATGTTTCAGCTGAGCTGCCTCATGCTCCAGGTTTACAAAGGGAAAGGGAGACAGGTAGGCTTGAGACAGATTTCTGACAAATGAATCATTTTTGTTTCTTTATCCTTTGCCATTCTCACCTCCCTGGCACCGGCTTGCTGAAGAAGGTAGACAATCCCCATTGCAGGTCTAACCTTGTACTCGGACTCAGACGGTGTCGGTCTTGGCTGACTCAAATCCCTGGGCTCCCTGAGCTCTGTTGTCAGGGCTTAGCGAGGTAAGCATGGTGGTCATTAGAATCCAGCATGGCCTCACCAAAATCAGGTGGAACCAGACTAACTTCATTTTTGAAAATGGCTTTTGAGCTGGTAGATGACAGGAAGACCACAAATCAGGCATCTCTAGCTTTCATCAAGGTATTTGAGATTACCAATTATGAGCTCCTTGGGGATAGGATGGGGAAATGCTGGTTGATACCATTGCATAAGTTTGCAAGTTGAATGGCCACACCACAGGAGACTGACAGGCCTGAGTGAAGTCATCTGGACTGAGGTCCTGGGAGCGAGCCCCGCATTTTATTGGTGGCTTTAACTGAAGACCTAAATGCTTGCTCTAGAAGCCATCCAGTGTGCAGAGCTGGGAGCTTACATTGCTACTTACAAGCTCCAGTGACACATGAAGAAGACACATGAAGAAACACCTGCCTCGTTGGCTTATGTGGAGGTTGAAATGGGATGATGAAAGGAGAATGCTGGCCCCTGTGCCTGAGACCTTGCAAGCAGGCAGTCAGTGTCATTATCATTTCATTGTGGTCAGAGATAACTTGAAGCTGGGAGTGATAGTTCACTTGTTGAATGATAGAGACAGCCTCTTGGAAGATCTCGGGAGACAAGAAGAATGAGCCAAATCTAGCAACTTGCAGGACAGTGTCAAGCCCCACGGAAGCAAGAGATGGGGCCCTGGGGCATCATAGATCCTGGGTGGGGAAGGCTGTAAGGACTGCAGGTGCAGGACGGCCCATCTGTGGGAGGAGAGATGTGTAGATGTCATTTAATGGCATCAGTGCGGAGTGGTGTCTAGAGTGAGCAGGCTGGGGACAGCCCCTCTCCCCTGGTCACAAATCTCCTTGCAGAATTGTGCTCAGTTTAGAGTTGTGTATCAAGTGGGACTAATATGTCAAAGGGGCAGGATTAAGATTGCAGACACTCTGGAACCAGGGAACATAAGGCTGTACTTGTTAAAATTAGGGATGTTGGTGTGGTTGTTTTGGGAGTTAGTCAACGGCACAAGACTATTACCAGAACAGGTTTGAGACCAATAGAGAGACAGACACAAGGTGAAGAGCAAAATAACCACTTTGTTCCTGACAGAACCAAACTAGAGGGTGAGACTTACATCCACTGACTGGAGGTCTTTCTAACATTCCCTGCCCTGCACTCCACACTGCAAAGAACCCAACAAGGGAACAGCCTGTCTACAAGGCAGAAACACTTACTCAAGGCCATTGCTGCTCCCTGACCAGGATATACAAAGCAGGCAAAGAGACTGCATCTGTGACATTGCAGATTAAGTTCACCAGGTCAGGAAATGGGCCATGACGGTCACCTACCAACCAGGTGCTTTACTCCACTTACAGGGGTATGGTAACAGGTCCAGGTTGTCCAGGTAAAGATCTTTCCTCATGGGAAGAAGTCTGGTAAAGAATAAGAATCCCCCTTTACATTTAGCTTACAAAAAAACTCAGTAAGCTATGTGTTTTTCATGCATTCATTCACTTTTTCATTTAATGGATTGTCAAATATTTATTGATGACCTCCTGTGTGCCAGGTGGTCTACCAGGTTCTTGGGGTAACAAAACAGAAAGAGATTTGTGCCTTCATGGGACTTTCACTCTTGGCCTGGGGAGAGACAAACAATCTTATATAATGAGAGAGAAATATGCAGATTAGGCTGGGACAACATGACCAGCTCAGGAGACCGCATCATGACCAACTCAGAGCATGCCCTCAGCCCCAGCAGACATACACCACACACCAGGGCTGGGGGCAGCCACAGCCCCGGTGCCACCCCAGTTCTGAGGCCACTCTTGCCAGGGGTTCTTGGGCAGGCACGCCGCACAGCCTGCCCTGGGAGCAAGGCCCTCAGCAGACCCACAGACCTGTCCCAGGGGGTGTGGGTGGGGGGCATTCTCTGAGCTACTGCAGCCAGACTGGGGAGCGGGCCTAAGCAGTCAGTAGGACATCCCCTGAGGGCTCCCAGACTGAGAGAGGGGGCAGGCTGGGCTGAGGGACACCCATCCAGTGCACAAATTTTATGCACCGGGCCTCTAGAAAGCAATAACTATAAGTAAAGATATAGTATACTTGGTTATAAAATGATCTTCGCTATGGGGGAAAAAAAAAATAATAACCCCAGCCGTGAAGGAAATGGGACTGTCTGGGGAAAGAGCATTCTGGGCAGAAGGACAAAGCTGGGTAAAGGCCGAAAGGCAGCAGTGTGCCTGAGAAGTGCAAGAAAAATAAGGTATGGCAGCATGGTGAGGGGAGAACAGTGGGCCAGGAAGCGCAGATGGCCAAGAGCCTCACGGCCAAGTTCAGGACCTCATCCGCCTCAGTGTGTGAAGTGTTATTTAGTTCACACCTTATAACACCTCTGTGATAGTTCTTATGTCCCTGTTCCAGATGAATAAACTGAAGTTTACAGCCCAAAGCTTTATTTTACAGCCAAAAAAATTAATACCCTGAGACGCAGAGTGATTTACCCAAGGCCACACTGGGGGAAGAGGGTTCGAGCTAGCATTCGAGTCCTCTGAATCTCAGTCCAGAACTCTTTCCCCCACATCTCTGCCCCCAAATGAACTTCCTTTGAAGAAAGTTACTCCGGAGCCCTGAAGGCTATGCTTTGCTGCCAGATCTTCTCTGTGGACTTACAGAATGTCGTTCTTAGTAAGAGGTTTACTGTGGAAAATCTGAAGATGGATAACATTGTTAAACACGCATGTTAATAAGAACTGGGGGGAGGGACGGAAGGCCACTGGGTTATCCTATGAGCATTGCAGCAGTGATAGTAAATTCCAGCCCCTACAGATTGCTTCCCATGCACTTGACCATTTTGTACGGTGTTGACACGTATTCATTTATTGCTCACCGCCATCCTAAAGGATAGGTACTATCATTGCCTCAATTTCTAGGTGAGGAAGCTTAAGCACAGAAAGGAGAGATAACTTATCCAAGGTCAAGCCATAAGTAAAGAGCTGAGCTGGACTCAAAGCCCAGGCAGCTGGTTTCAGAATCTATGCTCATTGCCACTCTGCTCACACAGAATGGCTGGCCCCAAGGAAGGTTAGGCCGGCCACGGGGTTTGGGTCACCAAAAGCATGTGTCCACTTCCTGTGAGCAGCCGGGGAGGGGAGGGGAGGGACCTCTCATTTTCCCACATTCTTACTTGGAAGATGCTCCTTTCCCAGAGCTTCCCATCAGAGTTTGATCAGCAAAATGACTCCCCTCGCTATGAAAGAAGTCCCTGGTAGGTTCCATCTCTTAGCCCCTGTCTGACTTAACGTGTGACTGTTTCTACTTAGTGTTATTTGAGGAGAGAAAGGAGCCCTCCCCATGGATTGAAACCAGGACTCGATCTATGCTGATCTGCTGGTAATAATGATGATGATTAGCATTTTATGCAGTACTTACACTTTCCAACAAGCTGTCACACACAGTCATTATATCATCAGTTTCACAAGGGTTCTAGGTTGTCAACACTTTACAGATGAGAAAGCTGAGATGAATCCGGGAATTCATCGTAAGAGGATTTGCTTAGTCACACTACTGATAAGCTGGGTGGAGGGTAGATGTGTACCCAAGTCCAGATCCAAAGGTCTCTCTGTTGGCTGGACAGCCACTCTCAGAATATAGCCCCTACGACTATATTCTTGAATCATAGGAGCACTTCCTTCTGCCTTTGTTCCTGAAAACGACTATGAAGAGCCATGGCCAATTTTGGGGGGTATCTCCTTAGACTCAAACAATATTTAAGTTTCTAGAACTGAGTCTCCACTAAAAATGATTGCTTTTATTCCCTAGGATCTGCCTGGCTGTGTCTGTTTTGCTAAGTTGGGTTGTTGAGGGATTGACACCCATTAGCCACATTAAGGAGCATGTGTTGATACTACAGTTGTGAAAAAGCACACATTGGCCCCCACCCTCTAGCTGCCTGTGACTGATTTTTTCTCTCTCTTTCTCTCTTCCATTTCATGCAACTTTTGCTTACAGCCTACTTGGCATAATTGACACATTGGCTCAGGATGCCAAGACTGCCAACTTGGAGCCTCAGATCAGCTAAATCAGTTATGACAGATGTGATTATTTACAAGAAAATAGAAGTCACTATAATTAGACCTTCTAAAGAGTACATTTGGGTGCAGAGTGAGAAAGCACAGCAGAATCCGGCATTGCTGTGTTTGCATCGCAGCCCTGAGCAGGCAGGCTCCTCTCTGCTCTGTTAGAGGAGGTGCCGGGATGTCTGACACCCTCCTCAGACACCACCACTTATCAGTTCTCATGACACAGCGATTGAGGGAGGGGAAGACGAGGTGGAAGAGGGAGCATTAGATTTGGCACCAGAAGTGATTTCGGTTCTGAGCTCAGCCACTTGTTCTCAGCATTAGTTTGTGGGGATTTTTTCCAGTAATAAAATGGGGATAAATAAGAAACCTTATCTCATCACAAGTTTGTGAAATTAAGTGTGATAGAGAAAGACAGGTGTCTAGCACCATGCCTGACATAAGGCAGCAGGCCTACAGCATGACTGAATGGTGGCTGTCCCTGCCCTTCTTGAGAAGGAGATATTTAATCTCCTTGGGCCTCGCTTTTTTCCACTGGAAAATATAGATGATATCCAATATATATGAGACAGTGGATGTACCAGATTGAGGAAACAAGTATATGAAAGGGGCTTCATAATCATTTGTTGCTGTTTTGTGCCTCCACCTTATTATTATTTTTTAAATGTCCATAATAGTTACCATTTATTGCCTGAGTTGTGGGCCAGGCACTGTAGTAAATAAAATCGGCTTCCCTAATAAGCAGAATGTCTAGGGCCCCACAATTCAGGCTGCAGGAAATGTTTAATTTCTCTTAAAATCAGAAGAAGAAAAAAAAGAATATAATAATAGTGAATATAAAATGAAATATAAAAATAATAATTATATACATAATAATGAATTCAACCTAGAATTGGTACAAATTGATCTTTGTACCAATTATAATTGTAAAATCTAATTTTTAATTTCTTTATGTTTGGGGTGGTGGGTTTTTTTTTGTTTTGTTATTGTTGTGTGTTTTTTGTTTTTGTTTTTGTTTTGCTAAAGGGACCCACAGAGGCAAAAGGGCCTAGAGCTAATGAAAGTCACATTGCAACCTTGCTTGTAGGACTTGTACAAAGGTTAAAACTCAGTCATTCTCAGGAAGGATTTTTTTTTTATTTTTAATTTTCACTTTACAGACAAGGAAACTGAAGCTCCAGAAAATTGAGAAACTTTTCCAAAGCCACTCAGCTAGTAATTGTTGCAGCTGTTGGTCAGGTTGGGCTAACAGCTGTAAGAACCCCCACATTTTAATAGCTTAACACCTTAGGGTTGATTTCCTGTTCACACAAGTCAGTGTGTGTTTGGCGGGCAGCCTCCCATACAGTCATTCAGGGGCCCAGACGCCTTCCTTTTGCAGCTCTGTATCCCTCCGGTCCTGGGAGCTCTCTCCATTCCGTTGGTAGATGGAGAAAGAGAGAAAACCACCAGTGGAAGTTTTTAGGAGCCAGATCTGGAATTGCCCCCCCCCCCCCATCACGTCTCTCATTCCATTGGCTAGAACACAGTCACATGACCACTCTGAATGGCAAGGAAGGCTGGGAAATGTAGGCCAACTACCCGCCTGGAAGGAAAAGGGGAATGTGGATACTGGGGAACTCTCTCAATCCCTGTAGTGTTGGATTCTAGCCCACGTCTTTTGTACACAAAGCCCATGCTCTTTCCACTCTACTCAGCTGATTCTTGTCATTCTTGATTCCCACAAAGACCCTTTATGGGCCCTTTTCTCCTTCCAGACTTGCCTGCTCACTCTCCTAGGCAAGAGGAGATGAGTCAGGAACACTCCCACCCTGGAATCACTCCCAGGCTGGCTTGAGAAGGTTGCAACCACATGGGTGTTAGGCTCTCTGCTTCCCAGTTTTAGGTCACTGGGTGCTTCTGAGCAGGTGCTGAAGCCAGGGACTGCCTCCTCCGTGTGAGACGGTGTTTCAGAGAACAGGAGGAAAGAGGTTTAAACTGCAGTCTTGGCAGGACCAGGAGTCTTAGGCATGGCATCGGCAGTAAGGATCAACACCAGATGGCCTTGCGGCACTAACATGCCACAGTGCTGGTGTTACTGGCCATTTGCCAAAGTGATTCGTACGGCCTGACCCTGTGGGTGTTGCCTTTGGGACAGAGTTGCTGGAGCCAGCTGGAGGCTAGATGTCCTGAAGACACTTTCTTATAACCAGCCCCTATAGAAGCAGGCCAGAGGTGTCTGTTATGAGGCCCCCTGAGTTGAAAAACATCTCCCTCCTCCAGGAAGCCCTTAGGAGTCCCCGCCTCTTGAGAACTCAGGGTACTTGTTGCCATTTCACTTGGTCACACCTCTCATAGTCACCATGTCTGTATCAGCTGTTAGCCTCAGAGGCTGAGACCATGGCTAGAACCAACTAGTCAAAGACACTCTTGAGCACTTTGTAGGTGTGTCACAGACTAAACAGCATTTAGTCAATTCTAACATCTCATCCAGAGTTACCCCCAGGACTGTTTTTTTTTTTTTTTTTTTAAGGAAGAGAATTGGTACCCAGGTATCCTCCTTCTTTCTTTTTCTTCAGTTTGTGGGAAAGCACACTAAGAAAACCAACATGCTTTCCCTGTAGTTATCTGCAGTGGTCCTGCCCCTACTCTCTGCAAGGTGAATGGAGTCACCGTGGATACCCGTGCCTGTGTCAGAAACAACACTGCTCCAGTCAGACCTGGTCAAATTCCCGGGCTGCCATTTGCCAGCTGATTGGCGCTGGACACACAATCCCTCGTTTCTCTCTGCCTGTTTCCTTATCTGTCACATCGGGATCTGACTGTTCTGGCTGGCGGGGTGGCTGTGAGGTTTAAATGAGACAGCACTTGGCACACGGCTCCCTCTCATCCCTGAGAGTCTCTCACGCAGGCGCAGAACCTCACTTCAGAATGTGTCTTGGCATCCAGGATGCTCCCTGGGAGGAATTTGTTTTTGTTTTAATGTGGAGGACGTTTGCATGAAAACAGGATCTTCGTTGCTTAGGAATTGATCAACTCCTGCTGCTGCCTTTCCTTGCTGAAGTGCCAGTCCCAGATTTGTCATAGAGGGGCGAGTAAGGGAGGGATGGCTGGAACCTCCGCAGTAGCAGGATCCTGGCCGCTCTGGGAGGATTGCAGAGGCCGCAGATTCAAAGAAAGAATCAGAAATCTGTCCTTGGCTGAAAGAGAGCTTACAGGTCCTTGGCCGAAGGACCACCACCTGAGCAGAGGCTTTCTGTGGGTCCAGCTTGTTGTAGATGCTTAGGGGAGAAGAGAGGATGGGGCAAGACAATTCAGACAAGGATGAAAAGTAATGAAAACTGCAGGAGTGAAAGATTGGTACCAGCACTCTTAGTGGTGTGTGTGTGTGTGTGTGTGTGTGTGTGTGGAGCCGCACAGGCATGGGTCCTATCACCTACCTACAAGGTGAAGCATGAACATGGGGTTTAACCTCTCTGCACCCCAGTTTCCTCACCTGCAAAATGACACCCCCCTCTCAGGGTTGTTGTGAGGACTAAGTGAGATGCGATAGGTTAAATGATTGGCATCGAGTAAGCACTCAAGAAAACCTGCCTGTTACCATTAATGTGAATAACAGTTCATTGCAATACCGGATGCGTTCCAGCCTAAGAAAGAGTTATCCATCCGAATGGCCACAGAAGGGCATTTAGAGGAAGCACTTGAGCTTGATTTGACACAGCTGTGTCCGGGGCAGACGGTTCTTGGGGAGGCTTTGGAGAAACTGTCCAAGGAATCAAGGTCAAATCGCCCGTATGACCTTGGAGGAGGTCTCCAGGTCTCCTGCTCCACAGGGCCCCCATCCCCTCGCCTTTGCAGCCTCACCCTGGCCTCCCAGGGAAAGGACAGAGACTAGAAACAGCCCAGAGTGACAACTCGATGGGCCAGGCCCTTCCTCTTGCCTCTACGCTTGTCTTCCAGAGGGTGCTCATGTCCTAGTGCCTGTGAGAGGCCCGGCAGCTTTCTCTTTCTGTGTCCTTACTGTTCCAGGCGTCTTCAAACTACGGCCCGCGGGCCACATGCGGCCCGCAGAGGAGTCTGATCCGGCCCGCCAGGTTTTTTGGGCAGTGAGCGCAGCTGAGGTGTTACAGTAGGAATTAGTAGTTCATATAGTCCGGCCCTCCAGCTCTCTGAGGGACCGTGATCTGGCCCCCACTTTAAAAAGTTTGAGGACTTTACTCCAAACAAAGCTGAGCGCCTGCGGAAAACACCTGCTCAGCCAAGCCCCGCTCGCTCCTTCACCTGGGCTTGCCTGCCCTCCCAGGACTCAACCTCTCCTCTGCCTATCCAAGGGTGTCCATAAATCCAGTTTTCAGAGCCCTCCAGGGCTGGCAAGGCCACCGCGGACCTCAGTCCCATCAGGATGGAAACAATTGAAAACCACTTGGCAGAAGAAGAGGTGACCTAATGTTTTAGAGCAAGAATACATTTTCCCCCCCTCACCGTTCTTTTTTAAGCCCTGGGGTTGGGGGCGGGGAGGGGAGGGGAAAGCTGGCTCTTCTCGAGCTCTATGAGGCCTGCAAGGACCCCAGGGCTCCTCAGGCAGTCTTTCTCCCCAGGCTCAGATCACCCCGCAGGGGAGGAGGCCAGGCTGCCAGGCTGGCTTTGGCCTCCTCACAGGCCCTGGCCGAGCAGATCAGGCCTTGCCATCCTGAACTGCCCGGCTCCCTCGGCAGCTCAGAGGCCAGGCTATTGCCATGGGCCTGTGGGGAGGCCCATAAATGAAGCCGGGAGAATGCGGCTCTGGCGGGTGGCCTGGAAAAAATGGCCGTGTTCTGAGGGCGAACAACGCTGACTTATAAATAGCACCTCCTCCCTCCTTCCAACTCGCCGTGTCTGTTACTGGAGGGTTGACAGTCTCCGTGCAAGAGGACAGACCAGACAAGGGAGTGCAGAGCGGGGTCGAGGGGCAAATGCTGGAGGGTGCAGCCTTGGGTTTGATAAAGAGAACCAGACCATGGAATCGTGGGGCCGAGAGGGGGACGCCTTTGGATTGCAGAGTGACTACTGATTTCATGCATTTTTATAAGCCAATGAAGTACCCAGGGGAAACAAAAGGAAGCTCTGACTCCAGGAGATGGCTTTAGGGAAGCTTTAGAGCCGTCAAAGAATAATCATAAAAATCAACTGCCTCGGAATGTCTCTCTGGTTCCCAGAGGTCAGCTGTGCTAGCTTCCAAATCAAAACCTGGGGCCAGGCGCCCACAAAGGCTGGTCCCTGGGGCTTCTCCCAGCGCATCTCGTAGGCATGTATCCCCCTGACCAGAGGAGGCAGGGCCCTCCTTCTCTGCACTCCTTTGTATCTCTTGCTCACCACGTGGAGAGGGGCGAAGGTAGAGGATGTTAGGGGTGGGGCGGGGGAAGAAGTGTGCAGCCCTGGCTGTAGAAAGCCACCCGCCGTTCACATCCGGGTAACGGTGGTGAGTGGGAAATGGTCCCGTGAATTCTGGAGGAGGGGAGCTGGTTCTGCAGGGACCTGAGTCCTTGTTTTCGTGTCCTTGGGGACCATCAGCCAGGTCTTCAGATTTGCTGCCCAGCCCTCCATGGTAGGAGCTCTCTGGTGGGTACTGGGGGAGCTCTGCTGGGTGTGATGGTGGACACGGGTGCCCAGGGGCATGTGGGGAGCCTGGACACCCCTGTGGGAGCCGGTGCCTCCTTTGTGAGCACACAGGGCTGGCAATGGTCACTGGTGTCCTTTAACACTTTTGCATCTGTAGCAGTGACTTGGAAATGGGTTAATTGATTGGTTTCTCTTCTCCTGCCTTTATAATTCTCATTTCTGGTGTCTTCTTGGAGGGACATTTGAAATCAAGCATGGAAAATAAAAATAAGGAAGAGCAGACAAACCTTGATACCTTTTGGCCACTCCTCCATGGAAGATCTCCGTACCCCACAGAGTGCAGGCAGCCAGTGGGCATGGGGAGTAAGGGGTGGGCGCTGGAACTTGATTCAGTGTCCGAGTTGGAATGAGCTGAGGGAGTGGCTTTCAGTCTGTGCTTCAAGAGCCCAAGTGGGGGAGGTGCCTTGGAGGCCAAAACAAAAAGGGCCTTCCAAACCCTGCAATTTCAAACAGAGTCACACTCTTCCCTGTTTTAGGCATTAGGTTACCTTAAAAAAAAAAAAATGGATTTCATGCCTTCAAAAGTTTGGGAATCAACATTGCAGCATGCTCTGTCATGGGAAAGAGAAGTACATGAAAGAGAGGGAATTGGATTTTCCCAAGGCCACTCCTCAAGGTCAAGGCCTCTGCTTGGGTAGCTTCTGGGGACATGGGCTCTGTTTCAAGAGGGGAAATCCCAGAGGGTGAAGACTGGGGGAACCGAAGAGAAGCAGCCCCCTTCCTTTGGCAACTGAGGCCCAGGGAGGTGATGGGATTTGTCCAAAGGCCAGTCAGTGGCAGACCTAGCACCTGAGGCCGTCTCAGCGGCCCACGTAGAGGCATGATGTGCTCTAGGAACCCAAAATGGTGGGGTTGGACCTTCTCAACACAGCTTCCCCAGAGAAAGTGACAATGAACAGAGATGAAAAGGACAACAGGTGACGAGAAGGTGGCCAGGGACAGGGAGAGCATCCACAAAGGAACCACACACATCCCTGGTCCTGTGCTCATCTCACCACTCCGGGAAGCAGAGGCTCAGAAGAGATGACAGCGCTGGTGGGAAGACTGCCCCCGCCTGTCTCTGGGTGGACTCCTCCCCTAGGAGATGTGGAAGGTGGCCTCACCGCCTGTCAGTGGGGCCTATTCTGCAGGCTCTCAGAGCAGCCCCCAGGCAGACCTGGAGCCCGGCGGATGGTGCACAGAGCCTGCTCCCGGGAGAGGCGTTTCTGCCAGAGCCCGGGCAGCATGCCGCGCTGGAAGGCTCACCACAGCAGGACTTGAATACATAATGGGCTCGTCTGATGTGAGCTGTGAGAAAGTCCAGACGGCCTTCTCTGGACAGGAAAGGACATTGCAGGGACAGCGGGGTTCATTCTCAGAGAAACTCCCTGTGGCTCCTTGGAGGGAAGGTTAGTCTCTCCCCCAGGGTGTGCGCTTTCCATGAGTACAGGTTGTGCCTGGGCCTGGACCCCAGATCTGGTGTCCCGGGCTGGAGCGTAGAATGCATTCCTATATCAAGACTGAAGATGGACTTGGGTAAAGGCCCCCGGAATCGTGGGCATTGATGGCTGTCACTCAGATACACTTTAAAAACAAACGTGTTCTTTACGATGAGTCTCCTAGGAGAGGATTCCTGGGGCATGGGAAAAGCCAGCAGAGGCCAGCTCATCTAATCACGGGTTCGGCGTATTCTCCAGCTCTGAGTGTAGCAGAACCAAAGCCTGTGACAAAGGGGTGCCGTGGTCACCGTAGTTTGGGAAATGCTGCACATGGATTCATCCTGTGTGTTAGGTTGCTGCTCAGACATCAATAGCTCTCAGAGGTCTTTCCAGACCTCTATCCCCTTACCTGGTCTGTTCTTCAGAGTACTTTTACACCCTGATTTTTATGCTTATCTGTTTACTTTTGTATTGTCTGTCTATCCCACACTAACAATGTGTCACGTGCTAGCGTGTTCAGTTCTGTCTCCCTCATGCCAAAACATTGCCTGGTTTCAGTAAAACAATGAGTCAAATGAACACATGAATCAATTAATATTAAGGCCTCGGGACTCCTTCATATATAATTCTTGTTTAATTTTGTTTAGCTCTATAGTTTTTCACATGCTTAACTCCTTTTCCTCAAATGCCCAGCTCATCTCATCATGTGGGCCCAGGCCAAATTTGACCCTGGGAGACCGGACTGACCTCCTACTGAGAGTAGCTGGCCTCCCTGTTGCACTTCATCTCCTAACCAGGTTTTATTTTCTTCATTGTACTAACCACCAGCAGAAATTGGCTTGTTCATTAGTTCCCTGTGTATTGGTTCTGTCAACAAAAATCACTTCCACCAATCCAATGTCAACAAGAGTCCCCAGTCTGGAATGCAGTAAAAAGGAGAAGCTATATTTAGCCAAACACTTTCAAACCAGAGAAACACAGCTCTCCCCCCTACCCCCCAATGCATTCCCTGGAGACAAAGGGAGACCCACTTATGTAGAGAAAGTGCCCGCCCTAGTCCCTGATTGGCCCATTTTATGCAAATGAGTATCCAAATTTGCGCATTTGATTGGTCCAAAATACACAGAGGTTTGGGATTCTCTCTCACTAGCTGTGTGCATCCTGAGTGGGCATTATGGAACTGCTCTGATTGGTTGATAAAGATGCAAATGGGAAGACAGCTGCATAGTTCTGATTGGGCAAGGGAGGTCTCAGCTTATTGGTAGAAATATGATACCAGGAACTTCTTTATATCTGGCTCAGAAGGCAGGAACAGTGTGGGATCTCAGTCTGCAGGTTTCCCCTGAAAGGCAGTATGCTTGAGAATGGCCGTTGGACTCTGGTTATGAATGTGGGCCCACGAGAAGTCCTTTTGGGCAAATATATTCCTTCTCAGGGTCCACAGCTTGCTCCTGGGCCTGAGTCCCATGAGGGCAGGATTAATATTATCTGCCCCACTCACCACTATCTTCTCCAGCACCTAGAAAAGCTTCTAGTAAGTGCTGTCGATAATGATTTGCTGCTTGAATAGGCCTCTTTTCTGACTAACCCGAATCAACAACCATAGAACTCGCATTCCACCAAACACACGCTGGGACATGCTGTTTTCTGTCAATCCTCCCAATGAGCTGCTGGCCATTATAATTCAGGGGCTGCACCCCTCTTGCATAAAAGTTCCAAGTGTCAGAGCTGGAAGGGATGTTAGAGACTGCCTCATCCCAGGCTGTTGCTTTTTGGAGGGAGAACTAGAGGTTTGATTGGTACCAATTCAGGCCTGGTCCCCCAGGGCTCCTGTCTCATACTTGGGTTTTCCTCTTGTATTGGTTTCAAAATCCCATACATTCAGTGGTTTATAACAACACACATTTGTTATCCGATAGTTCTGGAGGTCAGAAGTCTGAGCTGGGTCTTCTTGAGCTAAATCAAGGTGTCTGCTAGGCCCATGGTCGGCAAACTACAGCTCCTTGGCCCCTTAAGTGTGGCTCTTCCACAAAATACCACGGCCTGGGCGAGTCTATTTTGAAGAAGTGGTGTTAGAAGAAGTTTAAGTTTAAAAAATGTGGCTCTCAAAAGAAATTTCCATCGTTGTACTGTTGATATTTGGCTCTGTTGACTAATGAGTTTGCCGACCACTGCGCTAGGCTGTTCCTTTTGGAAGCGGTAGGGGAAATCCCTTCCCTGGCCTATCCAGGTTCTAGAAGCTGCCTGTGTTCCTCAGTTCATGGCTCCCTCCTCCATCTTCAAGCCAGCGTTGTTCAATCGAGTCTTTCTCAAGAGGCATCACTCTGCCTGACCCTCCCATCTCCCATGTTCACTTCTAAGGCCTTTTGCAATGACATTGGGCCCATCCAGATGAGCAAGATAATCTCCCCATTTCAACATCCTTAACTTAACCACATTTGTGAGGTCCCCTTTGCCATGTAAGGTAACATCTTCATAGGTACTGGGGATCAGGGTGTGGTCCTTTGTAGAGGGGTGTTATTTTGTCTCCCATACCTCCCGTCACACCATCTGCGTCTTCGTGCTCATCAGGCAAGTGCACGTACATTCTCCCCCAGCTGCCCCAGCGCTTTCCACGCCTCTCAGTACAGTACCTGTCACATTACAGCTCATTCCATGTCTGTGCCTGGCTTGGCCATGACTTCCTCACCTGCAAGCATGGTCATCTCGGCCTCAAACATTAGCACATTCCTGACACTCGGTAAGCACGCAGGAAGTGCTGGATGCCTCGCTGAGATAGAAGTTCTCCATCTCCATTGTATCACACCTCCTCCCCGCTCCCAGTCAGACCCAATGACAGTTTTGCTTCCATCCTTGAGCTCTGTTGTATGATTGGGCCTCACAGAGGTAGAGAAAGACCCTGGCCCCTTTATATTTTTCATCTCCTGACATATTAAACTACGAAAAAATATGAATGCTGATTACAAAAATTGTGGATCTATACAATATTCAAATGACCATGTTTGCTGTTTTTGACATCCAAATGCTACGCAATAGGTTCCTATTGTACACTAGCTTATCACAAGGTTTATAGTTAAAATACATGAATTCGGGGTATGCTGCAGGTATTATAGTCCCATGTAGCCGCATGCAATTGTGTCAGAATTACATGGACTGTGTCAAAAACGTTATGCCCTTTCATCAGGGAGTCGCCTGGCCCAAGAAGCTTCTCTATTGGCATGCCCAGGTTTCTGGCCCTTGTGAGAGGCCCTGCTTGGAATAACGGCCAAAGAAAACACATCCAGGAGGCGGCTTAATGCTCAGGATCAGACCTCGAAGAGGTCACATGCCTCATCCAAACTGTCCTGAACTCAGGTGTCAGCGGGGGTTGGAGTCCATGGCCTCTGAGTTCCCTATTGCCAGCATCCTGTTACCTGGAAGGGTCTATGGTGGATCCTGCCACCTGGTTTCTGGTTCTCATGAGGCCGTGATGACAGCTTTGCTTCTGGACTAAGCCAGTAAGTGATTGCATCACTGACCTTCCTTTCGAGGACATCCTCCCAGGTTCCTTCTGCTCTCCCAGCCTTTCCTAGCCTCACAGGTGCAAGGGCATTGGACGTGGGCATTTCAGAAGTGATGTGGGGTCCAGCCTCCCCATCTGAGGTCTGGAGAGGGCAGCTGCTTTCCCTGTGCAAACAAGTCAAGACTGGCACCCCAGGTCTCCCTGCTGTGCACCCCTAACATTTCCACTGTGCTACCTCGGCCTGGAAGAGGTAGGGTGGTTTCTTACTTTAAAGTGAGTGCATATCGAAAAAGCATTGGAACGTTCTGATTTTGAAGCAGCTTGATGGCTTCTGGAAAGAAAACACGAGAGAAAAAAAATCATAGTTGAAAACAATACGTATGTGTATAGGTTATGTGCTTTTCTGTGCCTGTGTCCTGTTTTACAATAAAAACACACTTTAAACATCACCAAAAACCAAAACGGAATAAATGGAGTTTCAGGTGCCCAAGTTAGCCAAGAACCCTTTATTCCCTTCCCGAGCTCTTCCGGGCTTGCTCTTATTCCATCCCCTGTGCAAAGCTTCCTCCAGTCCTCCACTCCCCATGCCTCTACCCCCCCCCCATTAAATCCTGAGGTGTGGCTCAGTAGTTAGAGCCAATGTTTCATTCATTCTTAATGAATGTGGACCAGCCCCCCTACACACACATTACTTATATTTTGATCATGTAATTAATGATCATGATCATTAATTGTAATCATTAACAGAATTAACTATTCTGTTAATGATTCACATTAACAGAAAAAATGTGGACCAGCCCCCCCCCCCCCCCCCCCCACACACACACATACACACCCTCCAGTCTCTCTGACCTGGGCTGGTCCATCCATCCGTTCATTTGCAAATCCATCCATCTTATTTATGACAGTCCTCCTGTATTTAATGGATCATGTACCCTTGATGACATACAGTGTGATATAGTGCAAATGGCACAGACCCAGGAGTTCAGCAGAGACCAGGGTTCAAGTCTCTACTAGCTTACTATCTCTTAACCTCTCTTGGACTCAGATTTCACATGTACAAAGTAAGGGGCCTCTCCTAAATTAGGTTTGCAAACCCAAATGCCTACAGAGGGCAGGCAGTAAAGAGGAAGAGGGAGGCTAGTCAGGGGTAAATGATAGGGAGGATCGATGACTTTGGCAAATTAGATAGCGTGTGCCCAGTCTAAAAGGGATACTTGCCATTGAGCTCAGGCAGATTGTGGATTCAGGAATGTGGATTCAGTGATGCCAGAGGCTCCTTTTCTTTTCTTTTCTTTCTTTTTTTTTTTTTTTTTTTCAAGAAAGGTAGGATAGCTTGATTTTTATGAGATATTTCCAAAATGTTTAAAGCATTGTAAAGGAAGTCAAGGGAAACGTGTCTGGGGGCCAAATCCAGCCTCGGCCAACTGTTTGCAAGCCCCGGTGGATTGCATTTTGACTTTCCCGCTCTGATAGGTGGGCTCGTGTGCCTCACTTCCTTTGAGTCTGGAAATGAGTTTCTCCCCCTGCAGGCAACATCTACGTTGTCTCTGGAAGACAGTAGCTGCTCAATAAATGATGGCCACACAGGGCTACATCTGTGTGTTGTGCTCCTGTGTACGTGAGAACCGCAACTTCTAATGGGGATGTGGAATCCGTCATGTGATGTAGGTTGCAAGACGCCTGTAGGTTTTAGCAAAATAGGTGTAATATTTAGTAAAGACACTAAATTCTCTAAAATGTCTGAGAGAGAGAGAGAGAGAGAGAGAGAGAGAGAGAGAGACCTGGTCTGTAATCACTCTTTCTTTCTTATGCCCTTAAGAGAAATGGGGTCCCGCTGGACTTTGCCATTTATCATGGGCCACACTGCACCCTTCGGGACTGAATTAATTTGCTCCTTCAAGCCATAAATTGCTCCGTCCCCCTTTCTTTATGTCCACCGTCATTTCCCTGACTCCTGGGGAGGAGATAACGGGCCCATCAAGGACACATCTCACGAGGGGCAGGACTGGGGCTCTGAGCGGGGAAAGAAGCCATGAGAGTGATCACACCTCCTGCAGCTGAAGGGAGTACAAAGGAACACTTGAGCCGGTGGCATCAGCTCGCTTTTCTTCCCTGGAGGGAAAATGGGCCATTATTCTCGCTGCGCCCCATTCCCACCAGCCCTCCACTTAACCTCCAAGCAAGAGAGGCCTCGTTTCTAGCAGGTTTCTCTGCTGGACACTCCAACAACATATTAGCATATTTTGCATGAAAAAGGGACTCGGAAAATGAATTAAATGATTGGCATGGTATTTCAAAAAGGGTTTTTCCAAACGGCCAGCAATTGTGTGGTTCTGAAACTCCACCATTCCTGCCTGAAATGCCCTGGGCCTGGCAGGCAGCTTAATCAGGAAACATTATACCAGGCGGGGCATAATTGAAGGCGCATGATACCCAGTGATTGCCCGAACAGTACCTGGAGACTTGCTATAGAGAACCTTGTCCTAGTTTTTGAGCAAGAGCTGGCAGTTCAATTTCCTTCCTTACAGAGCTGAGATTTATGCCAATTCAAAACCTGTTTTTCAGAGAGGGCCTGGGGCAGCCCTTTCATGGTCTGCTGAGGCGCTGGGCAGTGCAGCCGGGATCCAAATCTTGAGAACCGGCTGACGGAGGGGGAACTGGGGGAAGGGAGCTAGGTTGTGGCCCTGCTCTGGCCAAGGGGCGGTGTAAGGGGTGAGTGGGGTGGAGGCTTCGAAACATGCTTAGGGAAATGATGCTCTGGACCAACCTCCATGTGTTTCAGGTGAGGAAGATGGAACCCAGGAGGACTGTTATTGGCCCAGCATCACAAGACATTTTTATGCTTCCCCCAGGAGAGTTCAGGTTTCTTATTGTTACCAGCCCATCGGAAAGGAAAATTAAGCAGGAGATAAGGGTATGGGTTCGGGTGGGGCTTCTTGGGGGAGCTTCGGAATTTAGAAAATGCTGAGTTGTGGGAGAACTTCAGTCTATGTAGAATAATAGAGTATTGCTTTTCATTATTATAATTAATGATGATGATAATAGCAGTAATGAGGGCAGACATTGGTATGCTTTCTCTGTACCAAGCAAGCACGGCCAAGTGCCTCACTTCACTTAATCCTCACAGCAACTCCGTGAAGCAAGTTAGTAACAGAGCCGGGCCTTACAGATGAGAAATCTGAGGTTCCAAAGTGTACGTGACTGGCCCAAGGTGACTCAGAGCTGACTTCAGAATCGGATCGTTTTTCTCTGCTTTTCAAAATTTATTTAATGTGCTTATTCCCTTTATTATAAGGCGTCCCCCCAAAATGTATGCACACACTTTGAATAATTACAAAAGCAGTATTTATTGAAATACATTTTGTGGGGAGGGGGGCAGGCAGTGTCAATTGGAAGGGGGGAAAGGAGACATATGTAATACTTTAAATAATAAAAAAAAACACATTTCATTTTCAAAATTGAGCTCTGAGCTGTTACAGTGTGTATACATTTTTTGGGGACATCCTGCATTGTATATACATTCATATAAATTATATAGAAAATAAGAAGAAGAATGATCTGAAACTCTCCCACTTCATTCCAGGAGCTGGGCGAGGAAGTTTCTCTGCTCAAAAACAATTGGGGATTTTTAGTCTGTTTGGGTTGCTATAGCAAACATACCATAGGCTGGATGGCTTAGAAACAACCAAACTTGGCAGATTCAGTGTCTGGTGAAAGCCTGCTTCCTGGCTCAGTGATGGCGTTTTCTAGCTGTGTCCTCGCGTGCGGAAGGGGTGAGGAAGCTCTCTGGGGTCTCTTCCATAAGGGGCTGATCCCATTCATAAAGGCTCCACCTTCATGACCTAAAATCCCCCAAAGGTTCCCATCCCCCAAAGGTTCCCGCCTCCCAATACTGTCAACAGTGGGCATTAGCGGTTAACATATACATGTTGGGGAAGGGGGCACACAAACATTCAGTCTATCACAGGGACCAAACATCAAAGATTGGTTTCATCTGCAAGTGTGAAAAGAACTTAGGCGTGGGGACCAAATATGCAAGCAAAGTCATGTGACAACAGTTGCAAAGCAAGAGCTCTGGGAGTCACAGAGGGTCTGAATTTAAGAGAGCCAAAAGGATACCAAATAAATGGTCCCCGATGGATTCCATCTTGACAGGTTTTCTGCATCTACAAGGGAAGTATAAAGAGGCATTTTGAAGGAGCAATGGCCCCAGGCTGGTGGAAGGAATGGCATGGACAGGTTGCAGATGAATTCTGCTGGTGCTGAGGAAGTGGGTTTGTCTCCCTGAAAAGGGAGAATCTGAATACCCCACATTGAGTCTTTATCATGTTAGATTATATGACTCACAGGTACCAGACCCCTCTTAGATCTTAGTTATGACATAAGCTAGTCCTACTGCAATCCCAACATCCTTCAGATGCCCGCCTCCTTTCCAAACCAAGAATCAGTTTAGTGAACTCCCTTGCTCGTCACCCCATGTACACTGGGGTGGTCAGAGCTGGCCAGGGTGTAATTCAGCTGACTCGATTTGGCAAATTTCTAGTGGGTTTAGGTGGAGGAATGGCATATGAGAATTTGAGATTTAAAAAAATGCATTTTATTGAATATACTCTCTGCTTACTTCTCTCTCTCTCTCTCTCTCTCTCTCTCTCTCTCTCTCTCTCTCTCTCTCTCTCTCTTCCCCCAGAATACCCATTATTCTTATGTTGTCTTTTCTAATGGAGTCAGATACCGGTAGTACTCATGGAGTTTTTTCATTAAAAAAAAAAAAATCTTAATTTACTCTCCACCTGAATCATTTCTAGATTTTTATCTTCAAGTTTGTTCTTCCTCTCTTTCATCTAGTTTACTGAATTTCCAATGCTTTCTAATGCATTCTCTATCTCATTGAGTTCTTCAGCTCCAGAATTTCTTTTTGTCTTTGTTTTTGTTTTTTTTTTAGTTTCAATCTCTTTGGGAAAGTGTTGCTTCTGTTCAGACTGTTTATTCCTGAGCTCCTTGAAGTGCTTATCTGAGTTTTTCTTGTACCTTGTTGAGTTTCTTCATGACTGCGTATATGTGATTAACCAGTGTTAACCTCACTTTAGAAATAAAAATAATAAAAGAAAAATGCATTTCAGAAATGCCTTCGTCACATTTGTGCTTCATTTCAGTCCCTGGGGGTGGCCATCAAATGAACAGCTTAATCTCCATCCCTGCTGGAGGTAAGGAAGGCAGCTTTCACACTGGCCAACAGATAGCTATCTCCAGTCTCTGTCATGCTTAATGGCTTTTAGTAGAGGTAAGGCTGAGAGGAAAGGACTGACTTCCTCTTATTGGGTAAAATTGAAACACTGGGGAAGACAATTCCATTGCAGACAGACCCTTTTCTTCTCAGATTACAGATCCAGAGCCCAGCCAACTCCCTTTCAGCTCACTCAGGTAAAAGGGAAGGCAGAGGCCACCTGACCGGGGGATGGGCAGTGGGAGGACCCATGAGCTGGGTTTGGGGGATTTGTCAACAGAGATATTTGCATTGCTGCTTAAGGGCCATGCCCTGGTGTGCTTAGGCTCAGTGGCTACAGGACTCCAAGTGCCAGTTTGCAGGGGCCAAAGGAAGTCTCGGCATAAACAAACAGCGGTGGGGATGGAGGGGAATACCAGGCTGGTGGAATACCAGAGCCTTTAACATGGCACTGTAGCAGGCTGTGGGCTGAGCACCCTGGGGGACTATTCCTTGTGCACCAGCCCGTCCCTCACATGACTTTTAAAATTTGTTGTTTCTCTGAGATTTTGAAATTTATTGTTATTTCTCTGAAAAGAAATAACCAAACAGGTCCACCTCAGCATTATTTATACCGCTGTTCAGCAAGAGCTGAAGGGTAAAATAATCCCACAATTAAATAAGTTAACAGTTAAATACACAGTAGAAACCCTTAAGTCATACAGCAAGTCTATTTAGTCATGTCGTTTTTTAAAAAGTGTTAAATGTTCAATGAATATGCAGGATACATAATATATATACAGTTTTTATTTAAACATACACACACACACTTGCGGAAATAGCTATATGTCTAAAAGCCTAAGCGACCATTACAACAGAACGACCTGTCACTATGACGCATACTGACCACCAGGGGGAAGACGCTCAGTATAGGAGCTGCCCCTACCCCATAGGCCCTGGTCATCGATGGGGCCTGCCAGCCAACCTCCTGGTCCCTCCCCCTGGCTGGCAGGCTCCAATCACCTGATTGGGGTCGGGCCCCCAGAGTGGGACAGGTAACTGCTGGTGGGTGGCGGCAGACGTGGGTGGCAAAGGAAGGAGGATGGGGGCAGGCGGGGAACCCGATTGGCCCTGATCACTGGCAAAGCCTAGAGACTCCACCCGTGCATGAATTTCATGCACTGGGCCTCTAGTAGTAATATCGTAGTCTCCCCTTATCCATGGGGGATACGTTCCAAGACCCCCAGTGGATGCTTGAAACCCCAGATAGTACCAAACCTGACACAAACTATGTTTTCTCCTGTATGTACATACCTATGATAATGCATGTAGTAAACTGTATGTGAAGGCGGCATCATTAAGTAAAATAAGGTGAACACAAGCACTATGATCTGTGACATTCGATCTGATAACTGGGACAGCTACTCAGTGGCGGACCGGCCGGGAGTGTGTGCAGCGTGGCGATGCTGGACAAAAGGGTGATTCACATCCCCAGCCCCACAAGATTTCATCGCATTACTCAGAACGGCACGTAATTTAAAACTCATTGTTTGTTTCTGGAATTTTCCATGAAATAATTTTGGGCCACAGGTAACTGAAACCACAGAGAGCAAAACCACAGGTCTGGGGGGACTGCAATACAACAAAACGTGAATTCGTCGATCCTTAGGCACAGAATCACAGATGACTACTTTTCTTCCTTATTGCTAAAGGTCCTGCAATGGATATATAGTATATATATATATTTTTTCTTTTTTCTTTTTTTCTGATTATAGACGTTACATGTCGAAGCAGGGAACTGTCATCTGCTCCTGTTTCATTTTTGTTTTGTCTTGGCTTCCTTCTTTGTTCTCTCCTCGCTGGAGAACTCCGGCTTTGCCGCCGGTGGAACCATCCCTGTTCTGCCCAGCCAAGCACTCTATTGCTAACGGGACATAGAAAGCTGCAGGAGCGCTGGCACAACCTGAGCAGCTCCCCTCCACCTCCCCGGCCACTCAGGCCTCCAGGAGTCCCTCTAAACCCTTCTCGAACTTGTTTATATTTTTAGCTGGGACAGCCTCTTGGGCCCCGCGAGCTCCATGTGTTTTCCACTCTCGGTGTGAAGTCGCTGAGGCCTGCCCAGCGCGTGTCCTCAGCTGACCTCCTTCAGGCTGCGAGGGGTCCTCCCTGTCTCTGCCTCTCTGGCATCGAGCAGACCAAATAGCAGCGATCACACATGCACTGTACGCAAAGCATGCTTCCAGACATCAGCGGTGTGGTGGGGTTGTTGAGCGTGGTGGTGCTGGGAGAGACCTCAGAAGCCGGTCAGGCCAGTGTTTTCCTAAAAGTCCGCATAATGGGAGTCAGTATTTCCAGAAACCAGTGGAAACGGTGCAGGACCCAGGGTACAGTGGCACTGGCTGCCCGAAAATATCACGGTATTTTGTTTTCTTTCCTCTGGGCTGGGACGGGGTAACAATGGTGAGCTTGTTTTGATGAGAAACCCCGCAGTTATACGAATTCTTTGCTATGTTTGTTAATGGAGAAACGAACTCATGTGTGAGAGACCGTGTTTTAAAACGTGGCATGTGGAGAAGGCGGGCATGGATGGGACCCTGCTCCGGTGGGCAGGGAAGCCCTGGCACACCTGGCAGATGGTTTCCAGAGCAGCTCCGACCCCAGCCAAGGAGGCTCTGGACCCAAACCAGATTGTCCAACCCCAAGGCCTTGGTTGTCCCGAGGGCACCTGAGCCGCCTCTCGGGTTAAGCCAGGCTCCCAAGAGCCATTTCCTGCACTGAGGTGACTTAAGTAGACTTTGAATGTGTCATCTTTCTTTCCAGACCGAGTCCTCGGTCTATAAAATGGGTGTTGCCATCGCCTTTCTAGATCCTCCCATCCTGCCTCACTGTGGAAACACGGACTTCCAGGTTTAGCAGAGTGCGGCAGGAAAGAAGTCAGCCTGTGTTCAAATCCTGGCTCTCACCCCCACCCCCACCCCCCACCAGGTTTAACCTCTCTGAGCATCAGTCTTCCCAGCTGTAAAATGGGAATAACGATAGCATCTGCCTGAAAGGGCCCTTGTGGGGACTAACCAATGCAGGGATGAAAATGCTTGTCTTGTGTGTCTGGCACCCAGGGCTGGCTTAATGAGGACCAGTCGTTATTGGTCCTCATGTTCGTTATTGTTGGTTCTCTATGGCAGGACCAGGCCAGGACACCATGCCAGCTCTGAGCCCATTCTGCTCTGTTGGACCCGTGGCAGTTATCCCACTGGCTTTGCCCTGGAGGTAGAAACGTCCAATCGCTCCTCATTCACCCAGTTCTCATTTCAAAGCAAGGCCCCGAGGACCCACGTGACTTGCTCAAGGTCACAGAGCTCATGGGGCCAGAGTGGCGGTAAAAGCCTAGAGTTCTTTCGTCTGCACACCTTCCTTTAACCCTCCAGAGCAGGGAAATAGGAAGAAGCAAGAAGGAAGAACCAGATCTCGGAAACCCTTGTTGGGATCACTGAGCCCTGACTGTGGGCCTGCCGCTCAGTTAGTCCACATGTAGTAGTAGCGTTAGGTGCCGCTGCAGGTGCTGCTGCGGGTTCAGCTTTGATGCTCCCCGTCTCACTCTCCTCCCTCCCTGCCCATGTCACTGCGCTCTGGCAGGAACCCGAGAGCCTGGGGCGGTGGGGTGAGTGATGGAGACAGGGGGGCTGGAGAAGATCAAGGAGTCAACGGCTGGCTCCCGCCTGGTTGGCAGCCCTTGTCTCCTTTTGCTGGCTCCAGTGGGACATGGTGGGGATGCTCTGAGCGTCAGGCACCTGCCCACCTGAAAAGCATTTTTCCCGTCACTCAGGCCCTTCTGCCCAGGAGCCTCTCTGCCTGAATCAACCACTTCCTGTGAATGCCTCGGAGATGTCAGCCACCCTGGGGCCACGAAACTGCAGGAGCCTCACTTCCTGCCTTCAGGGAGCTCACAGGTGGGGAAGTCAGGCAGGGACTGAAAGAATCAAACCACAGGGGGATTCTAGACCAAACAGGGCATCGGGGACAGCGTAGGGGGATTCTAGATCAAACAAGGCATCAGGTGACAGCATATGGGGATTCTAGACCAAACAGAATATCAGGGACAGACTCCAGGCAGATAGCAGTCCCAGGAGGGCACACGGGTGTGACCTTGCTCTCCACGTGGAGCTCAGCTCTTCCCTGTTCTCAGTTGCGGTGAGTGTGCTTCTACCCCTGCTAGTCTGGAAGCGTTTCTGGGCCAGAAATTATGACTCCTCCTGCTCCTTTAGGCCCTGAACACGTGCGGCAGGTTGATGGCTTGGAAAGCACCTTCAAATGTCTTGATTTTATTGGACCTGCTAAGCAGCTTTGATCCCCACTTTACAAATGAGAAAACGGAGGCCTTGAAAGGGTGACGTAGTAGCTCAAAGACCCCAGTGGCTGAGCCTAAATTTGCCCTCAGTTCTGAGGTCTGACTCCCAACTCTACCTTTGATCTGACCCTGATGGTCTGCCCTGGGAACATGATCAGGGATTCAGGGCATGGCCATAGGGCCTGTTTTTGAGACATTGAAAAGGAGAAAAGCTGTGAGCACAAATTCGGTGGAAAGGGCAGGGGCTTTGGACGCAGGGCCCCTGATTTAGGTTCAGTTTTGCCAGGCATGAGCTGCGTGGGCTTAGATTAGCCACCCCCCTTGGGCCTCAGATTCCCTGGTTGGGAAATGAGGAGGTTGTAGGAGATTTGATCCTTAAGCCCGTAGAGCACATGTGTCAAACACAAGGCCCGCGGGCCAAATCCGTCCCGCCAGGCCTTGCAATGTGGCCCGCACCGCGCTGTCATCACTGCACTCCCCTGCATTTCCATCACAATGATAGTTTATGACTGTTCAGTAAACCATTCGGCCCACGATTTAGGCTGGATTTTAGATTTTGGCCCCTTCTCTGATTGAGTTCGACCCCCCTACCGTAGAGTGAACCTAGAACCGTGGCCCTCGGTGCTTTCTTCTTGCTCAGCCCCACCAGCCCTCCCAGACCTGCACTGCCCAGCCCCCTCCCCAGCCATCTCCACCCCGGCCTCACTTCCGGCCCTTGTGATTTCCTCTCCCAACACACCCAGCCTCTAGCTCAGTGAATCACCCGGGAAGCTTGTTAAAACTCTGATTCCCAGAACCTAATGACTCTGAACCCCCGGAGATAGGGCCCAGGAACCTGCATTTCTCCCCGGAATAGTCCCAGGAAATCCTGACCACCAACCAGACTTGGTGGTTATTGCCTAAGCTCGGTGTCAAGCTTCGGCGGCCATTAGAATCACTTTAGGGGCTTGTGAAATAGCTGTGCCTCACCACCCCCCCAGAACTGCTGACTCAATCGCTCACTCAGGGGTCTTCAACCTACGGCCCGCGGGCCACATGCGGCCCGCAGAGGAGTCTGATCCGGCCCGCCAGGTTTTTTGGGCAGTGAGCGCAGCCGAGGTGTTACAGTAGGAATTAGTAGTTCATATAGTCCGGCCCTCCAGCTCTCTGAGGGACCGTGATCTGGCCCCCACTTTAAAAAGTTTGAGGACCCCTGGCTCAGGGGGTGGAGCCCCCAAATTTGCCTTTGCAACAAATGTCCTGTGATACAGAGACCATGCTTTGAGAACCGCTGCCCAGTGGTTGGCAAACTCATTAGTCCACAGGGCCAAATATCAGCAGTACGACGATTATTTCTTTTGAGAGCTGAATTTTTTAAACTTAAACTTCTTCTAACACCACTTCTTCAAAATAGACTCTCCCAGCCGTGGCATTTTGTGGAAGAGCCACTCTCAAGAGGCCAAAGAGCCGCATGTGTCTGGAGAGCCACAGTTTGCCAACCACGGCCCTAGCTCATTCTTTCAGAGCCCAGCTAGCAAACCAGCAAGGAAGCCTTCCCAGGCCCATCAGCGCGTGAACATTTTAACGGAGACCTTAGACATCACTGACGTCATTATCCTGACGGCTACTGTGCCCTGGGCCACACCTGCCAGGGCTGTTCGGTGTCTGCAGTCCGTGGTTCCCACTGTTATAGAGGGTCCACAGATTTGAAAATCAAGGATGGATGAGATTAAGTGGTCGTCTCAGATGACACTTCACCACCAGTGCAATCAGAACTTTCTAGAGCAAAGTCCTGGCTATTTCCTTTACCCTACCAGTCTCTCCCTGCTGTCTCAGCCATGAGTGACTCTGTTAGGGGAATGTGAAGCCAGGTTCAGGAAGGGGTCACCACGCAGGCACGCAGGTTGGGGATGGTATTTTTGGTTGCAGGAGGCTTTCATTAGCTCCCCACAAATTGCACCCTGTGGGTAGCGGCCTTTGGCCCACACCCATGGGACAGCTCATATCATACAGCCCACATGACCTGGGGATGGGACATGGGGATTGTGCATCTGCAGCCCTCTGAGCTGCTTAGGTAGAAACCATGGCCCGCTGCCACACTGAAGCCCCCGGCCTGGTGGGTCCTGGCCTGGCTGGCCTTCTGCTGGCCTGGGAGGCCCTGGAGAAAAACCACCGGTGCTAGATCCCAGGGAACGTTCACCAGACAGAAGCGGAGGAGGGCGGGCCGTGACTTACATTTCCCAGCTTCCGGGTGTTCACGGAGGAGCTTTTCCCCTCCGACTCACGGAGCTTCATCTCTTAATAACAGGAAGCTCATTGATGTGTGAAGAAATATGAAACAGAGGAAATACGGGTGGCCATAGGGCTTTTTCCACACTTAGTTATTAATTCTCATCACTCAGCAAAACACACACACACACACACACACACACACACACACACACACACACGCTCGTGGTGGTGCTTTATCCCCGCCCCCCTCTCCCCAGTTAATTTGACATCTGGCAGGGACCTCAGAAAGTCATCCAAGCCACCACCCCCCCCCACCCCCGCTCCCCACAGCATCTTGTGCTTTCTCTACCTGTTCTCCTGCTTCTGCAAAGAAGAGGGAGGAGGCAGGCAGGCAAGAAGGAACTGATCCCTTGGGGTGCAAGAAGGAACTGATCCCTTGGGGTGGCCAGAGGCCTCCACATAGTGGCTTCAGAGAGTTATCCTTTCTGTTGTAAGAGGGCAGACATGCATGAGTCCTGGACAAGCTCTGTCCACGGCCCCAAAGGCAGCTTCGTGGAGTCAGCTGACACTGGACTTGGCCTGGGAAGTCCTCAGCTCTAGTCCGGGAGCTGCCACTGAAACGTGCACCTTCTCCACGCTTCCTGTGGCCAGTCTGACCTGCCCACACCCTCAGGGGGGTTGTCAAAGATGAGATGAGATGATGGCTATAAGAGCAGTCCTCCGCCTGAAAGCTGGAATCCTAATGCAACACTGGACTAATGGAAAACTGGGGCCCAGAGAGAGGAGGTGACTTGCAGGAGGCTGCACAGCAAATTCTGGGCGGAAGAGCAGAACTGGAAGTAAACTGGATATTGTCCTAGTTGTCATTGCTTCCTTTGACGTGATGGTTCTGCCAATGGAGAGTGAAGTGGATGGGGAAATAAAGGGGAAAATTCTCTGGGGATCTCTCTCTCTCTGGCCAGAGCACCTTTAGAACACTGTCACTAAATGCTGTGTGTCTCTCTCTGTGTCTGTTTCTATTTCTGTTCGTCTGTCAGTCTCTTTCTTACATGCACACAGGTATTTCTTGGTTTAAATAGCAAAAAAGGCAATGACTGCTCTTTACAAGAAAAAATTGCACTCTTTTTCACTGATGGGGAAACCTATTGGGCATTATGCAGCTTTGCAAGTTGGAATATAGACATGAAGGAATGAAGCTTAAAGTTAAGGAGAATTTACTGTCCAAACTCCTTTGTCTGTGTAGGGCTTGGTGGCCTCGTCCTTGCCTATCCCCCATTGTCCCTATTCCTCTCCCACAAATACATAAACTCCTGGTCCCTCTGTTCTCAAACACACATGGGATAGAACCAAAGAACAGGGGCTAATATAAACAGACCAAAGGGTTGGCACTCTATTTCTCACTAGCTGTGTGACCTTGGGCAAGTTACTTAACCTCTCTGAGCTCCAGCTTCCTTGTCTGGATGATACTGATACCTCTTAATGTTGTGGTGAATATTAACAAAGGGGAAGCATTAAAAATGCTTTGTACGGGGACAGGCACAAAGTAGGAGCTTAATACATGTGATCCGCTGGAGAGAGATAAAGATCACCTCCTTCTTTGTATCGTTTTCATAAGGGAATTAACTGGTTTATCATTTAAACAAGACCTCACTAGGCCTCTAGCAATCTGAATGCATAGTTAAAACCGATTTTCTGCCCTGGGAAGAACAAACATTGTGTAAGTTTTTAAGCACAGCCAAGCTGGGCTTGTTATCTCTGGAATACTGAGCTGTCATCACGGTAGTTTTCAATACTACCCTGTGCGGGTCATTATCCTTCGATCTGAGAAGCATATAAAATGGCAAACAATAAAAGGTACCAATTCTTGAAACTGGAAACCATGAAAACAAGAGTAAAGACACAAAAGCCTACTTATAAATGGGACACGGGTCCTATGCTGCTGCACTTCCCGAGTTTCAAAGCACTTCTATGTACTTTTCAAAGCACCCCCCCTTCTCTCCCAGGTGAGGACAGAGTGTCT